>NW_012267314.1:8429504-8566715 GCF_000151885.1 Dipodomys ordii
TTCTCCACCATGAGCTGTCTCCTCCCACATCTGAAAACGGTAGAGCCAACCAGTTACAGGCTGAAACTTCTGAACCATGAGGTAATGAACATTTCTCTTCCCTTCAAGTTGATTACCTTAAGTATTCTGTGGAAGTAAATGAAAGCGGAACCGTCTGCTCACCCTCCAGTAGCAGGAAAAACGGAGGTTACTTCATTTAACTCTTCTAAGGGATACATTGTTTATTTATGGAGAGATGAATAAATAAAAGTGATTTCCCAAAAGCAGAAAACTATGGCAAAAAGACAACCTTTTAGAAGCTTAGGAAAAAGATTTATATCTTTCCTTTTGCATTTATATCTTTGTCTTTTGAAAATAACTTGTTCCAGAACAGACCCGCAAAACAAAGTTCTGCGGAGGTAAAAACACTCAGGCAGATCACATCCTGAGCATGAATTTGATATATATAGAGTGAATTTCTTCAACTGATAGGCCAATAAGCCACTTTTCTCTCTAGCCTTGAACACACAATCCAAACACATCCAACCAATTCTCCTCTTCCTTCCCTTTCAAAGATTCAAGTATCTGATATCCCAAACACGGCTCTGTAAATTTCTGTACTGCCACGAGGTTTCAATGCTAACCATAAAAGGTCTACCAAAGAAAGGGGACAAAGGTGAAAGTCACAGGTTGGGGGTGGGGGAAGTAATGCTGTACAGTAATGCTGGAGGCTGAAAATTGGTTCCATCATTTGGAAAAATAGGTTGTCCGTATTCCATGGTCATTGTATGAAATGAGAATTTCACTTTTGGGGTCAAGTCTAAGCAAATGATGAGGAAAAAGCTACAGACATAAATCGCTCATTACAACATCATGATTTTGTAATATTATTCGAGCAATTTAAATATCTAACACCTGGAAAATATTTAGGTTCACTATAGTTGGGCCACACTAGGGACTATTATCTAAACTTGAAAAATGGCTGTGGTAATTACCACACAGCCATGTGAGGAAATGTGCCTGACATAATCTTAATGTGAAAAAGACAGGATAAAATGGACTCCCCAACCCTGCCACAGACCACTGAGAAGAGCAAACATGCCACAAAAGAGAAATGGAATCGAAGCCTTTGTGCTGCCCTAGTGAAAAGACGGCGACATTTTGTTCTTTATGTTACAAAAATTGCAATGTAACACTCTCATAATTAAGAATTATACTCCAAAAGCTAGCCAGACTGGTGGTGGCTCACACCTTAATCCTAGCTACTCAGAAGACTGAGATCTGAGGATCATAGTTCAAAGCCAGCCCAGGAAGGAAAAACTGTGCAACTCTTATCTCTAATTAACCACCAAAAAGCTGGAAGTGGAGTTATGGCTCAAGATGAGCACAAAAGCAGCTTAGGAACACCTCCTAGGCCCTGATTTCATCACCAAGCCTGGACTCCCCTTCCTGGTCCGACCCCCAACAACCCCCCCACCAAGAAAAAAAAAAGAATGCCTAATAAAGAACTAATTATCCTTTGAAAAAATTAGCAGGAATATTTTAATTCATTTATAATTTCTCTTTACTTTTATCTTTGAGAAAAATTTATTTCTTTTGTATAACATATTGCTTTAAAATAAGCATATACTGTGGAATAATAGCTGGTTCTAGCTGAAAAATATGTACTACCTCACATACAACTTTTTGTGGAAACAACCATAACAATATACTTTTTCAGCTATTTTCATGAGTACAATATTATTCATTTTAAGTACCATATTGTATAACAGAACACATAGTAATACTTTTAAAGAACAGCACTAAGAATTACAAAGTGTTTTTAAGAACCAACTTTTTTCTGCCCATAACCATGATCACTTTAGTGGCCTCTGTAAAGTTAAATTTTAGTTATAAGATATAATACACAACATCTTTACTGAGTAAGAGACAGAATGTTTGGAAGAATCTTAACTCATCTAGCTTGCAAAGATTTCAAATATCAGGGGCTTTGGGGGGGGGGATGTACAAACTGAGTAACAGTACAAACAGATGAAATAATAAACTATATTTTAGAAGCTATCTCAGGAATCAAGTGTTAGGCAAATCATTTTCCCATCCATAAAGATCTTTCCTATTCCCAAGATGACCAATTGAAGAAAAATTAAGACAGGAAAAAAAGGTAACTTCTCAACTGACAACAATATGTAAGTAGAATCATATTGATGAATTTTATTACATTTCAAATTTTATTACATTTCAAATTAGCTTTTGAGGAAAGATCCTTGCTTATATTTCTTTATTAAGAAATTCATCATCTCCAATGTATAGTCTACAAAATTAGGAAGAGTAAGGAAAAGGCCAGGTAGGGAAGGGATGGGTGAGATTGTTGAAAAGGGTGGTATGGGTCAAGATATAATGTATGCAAAAGCTGCTTTGTTAAATGGTGGCTCCTTTATACTACTACTGAAAGATACTTTTTAAAATCTAAAATTTTTAAAAATAAAGCAAGATTAATAAACTAAAAAGCAAGACTTAAAATTTTTTTAAAAATCCAACTATCAAGAGTAGAAACATTTTCAAGACTTTTGTTAGCGTAGGAACAAATAAAATAGGATTACTGAGAGACAGAGAAAAAAGAAGCATCCCTACCAAAGGTATACTTTGCTCAGCTCAGCATTTCACACACATTTATGAGGATATAGAGTGCCCAGCCCAGAGAGTAGAATACAAGTGAGTAGTTACATCGATGGCAAAGGCTAGCGGTAAAGAAAGAAGTGGAACAGGGCATATGAGGAAACGAGGCAGGTCAGGGGCAGCTCTGTAGAGCAGTCTGGTTATCAGGTGCCTGAGAAAGGGCAGGGAAGGCAGTGAGTCAACCAGGAGGACACCAGGAAAGGGAATTCTAGACAGGAGACACAGCAAGATGCTTGTGATTGAAAGCACAGCCAGAGACCAGGATGGCTGAAGCCAGTGCACAAGAGAAAACAGCCAGAGCTTAGAAGAGCAAGGTGTACGTGGGAGGAAGGGCACATCACGTGGGACCTTGCAGGCCAGTCTGAGGACCGTGCTGTTACTATGACACCCACGGGATTCACCACAGAGTTCTACTTATTTTAATAGAACTCTGGCTGCAGAGGTGAGAACACCAGAGAGACAGAGAGGGAGAAAGGGAGAGAGAGAGAGACAGAGAGAGAGACAGAGACAGAGAGAGGGAGACAGAGAGACAGAGAGAGACAGAGAAAGAAACAGAGAGAGACAGACAGAGAGACAGAGAAAGACAGAGTCAGAGAGACAGAGACAGAGACAGAGAGACAGAGACAGAGCATGCAGAGGCCAAAGGCAACCCATTCAGAGTCTACACTCTGAAAACAGAACCAACAACATTTTCTAATACACGGAGTAGGAGACATAGGTCTGAAGGTGATTATTTTTTATTATTCATTATTACAAAAACAACTTACATAGAATTGCTCTCAACTAAAACATGGAGCCTGAGTAGAATGAGTGTCTAGGGCCAGTCCAGGAGTTCAGTTTGGTCTAAGTAGGAAAATTGTCTCTTCGACTCCCAGATAGAGATGACACGGAAACACCCATTCTCTCTTGGGACAAGAGTCTATCTACAGCTATGCACCGCCACAGATTGGAAAGGAGCTGCAGCCTCACCTTTTAGTGCATCCCAATTTTAATTAACGTAGCTGAGAAGAGACCAAAAATTGAGAATGATGTACAAAGGGAAATCAAACCCTATGGCCTCCTGGGAGTCCAGGACAGAGAGCCAAGTTAGTTCAAGAATCAGGTAGAACCAGTAAAGGAAAGGAATGAGTACTGACCACAGACCAGAGCTTAGCCAACAAGACAAACAGGCCCAACAAGTTACAAAGGGGGACATGTAGCTGAGGGTAGGGGGTGGCAGGGCCAGCATGACTTGAGGAGACAGAAGCTGCCTGAAATAGTCTTTTAAGAGTCTTTCATTATCACAAGTGTTAGTTTTACATCTGTCAAAGGACGACATGTTCATGATACAAGCAGTTGTGTCTGTATCACTTCGCAGATCGTGGTGCGAAGGGAAACATTAAGGGCCCCTTGTTCAAATACTACCAAGAATTTCAAGACAGCCGCAGAGCATTTAAGCAAGCATAAGACCTTTGGAAGTGTGGGTGATGTGTGCGAGCAAAGAGGCCTGAGAAACTGGGCCCGCACTCACAGCTGTGACTGTGAGAAATCAGAGGCTGTATCGCTTCCAGTTTCAAAGAAACACTTCACTGTTTACTGCAGAATACATGTAGAAAAAAAGCAGTAAGTGATACAATGGTAAGGCGAATCCGCTAGAATGTAATTTACACTTTTCCCTTTCAACTTGCTTCCAAAGCTAAATCAGCAGATATAGATCTGAAGTCATTACACTTAGGATATAAAAAAAAAGGCAGAGAAGTCATTAAATTTGATAGTACTAATAAAACTACAAGAAAAAAAAGAGAAAGAAATCATCTGACTTCCCATTAGAAGGCAGACATCTTTTTTTTTTTTTTTAATTTCCCTCATAGCGCTGTAAAAGTTTTTTGGTTTGTGTTTCTAAACAGACAGTTAATATATAAATCTATTTTGGTTCCACCCCACTGACATAAAAAATAAAGCTTAAAGAACATTCTGCATGAATGATAACACTGAGACGGGAATCCTTCTAGCTTCTCACAGCAATAAAGCAGTCTTCTTGCCTGTACTCATTGAAGATATATTCACACATGACTGCCTCCTTCCATCCAGCAAATACATGCTGTACCTTCCTTTAAAAGCAAATGCTATCATCCAGCAGGCAAACAACTATATATGGTACTTTTAATTATCAGGCACTGTATTAGGCATGGGCCAGGTATGGGGAAAGGGAAATATGCAACATCTCTTGCTCTATTGCACACTCTGACACATTTGAGAATGCTCTTCAGTGATTTCTTCCTTATTGCAAGGTCTCTCAGCTCACAGAGCTTCTTGTTCTGTACAGCCTTTCATGCTTCTCTAATACAAGAGGATCCGTCTAGGCTTCCGTGTCTCTACTGGAGGGTTTTGACATCTTCCCTAGTTACTTGTGGTGAAGGATGTCCCAGATTCTAGACAACGAGCTCCACAAAAGCAAGAATCATCTAATGAACGCATGCATGCTCAGTACCTAGCAAAGCAGGTGGCAGACATCTCAAGGAAAAGGTGGTCTGCCAGTCAGGGAAACCATCTCTGGGCTAAGTGCATTGGAGAAGCAGTTCATGTGGATGGAGTTGGCTGGTGTAAACTATTCCTCACCTATCTCGCCTTGCTGTCTACTCTTTGTTTCAACCTCAAGGAGTGATGGCTAGCAGATGAGGCTCCCTCAAACTCCTTGAAATAGGGAGTTCCTGTGGCTCTTCAGAGGGAGGTGCAGCTGTACAGATCCATCTTAGTGGACAAGACCAGGAACTGACAAGCAAATGAGGAGAGGCTGGGAGGCCTAGTGAGCCCGTGCCTCACTAGCAGAAGTGCCGCTCCATGACTGCTCAGCCAGCTGTAGGCAGCTAAGAAAGAAGTCAATACAAGAGGCAAAGGCTGGGAGGGAACTTGGCAATCCATTGCTGAGAAATACGCAAAAAGACTAATGTTCCACAATACGAAACCTCCTAACACAGCAAGATCTCAAAATGACAGGTTTTCGGGTAGTCTTAGATGACTTTAACAGGAGAAAAAGCCCTGGACTCACCCCTACCACACTCCCACACACACTCACAGAGAAAGGGGCCTTCACACACAAATATGCACAACCGAAATTTAATGGTCAAGTGGTTTTTTCTTCACGGCAGTATTACAATTTATTTTAATAAGTAAATTTTGTAATTTATCTTGGCAATTCAGTGAAGACCCAAGTGTCCTGACTTTTATATAATCAGGCTTGAATATAAAATTAAATTGGGTTAAGCAAAGGACAGTATTGCCCAGAGGGAAAGGACACACATTATAGAGAAAAAAAATCATACCTGAATCATGCAATTTAATTATTCTTGCTGATTTGCTTTTTTAAAGTCAAAGAATCAAAATAACATTTCTGACCCTTTCCAACCCTTCTCCACCTCGGCCTGTACGCTCCCACAATGCTCCATGACCCTGCTTTCATTTCTCATGGCACTTATTACCATAGATATATTATGTGTTTACTTATTGCCTGTCTGTCTTTTTCCCTTGGTGTTATTCTTATTATCTTTAATATGATAATAATCTTTTAGCTGTGCAAAGGAGCTGCTATTTAATAAAGCAGTTTGGGAGTATAGTATCTGGATCACTGTCACCCCTTTTTCTCAACCATCCCTTTCCTACTCACCCCTTCCTTCACTCTTCTTACATTTGTTGGATATACATTGGATTCTTATCTGAATTTTCCCTGTCTTCTCTTCATTCACCTACCCCTTTCTCCTTGATCTTACCCATCCCTAACCAGTAACCACCTCCTGGTGCCTTTTACTACTCAGACTCTGGCAAGAACTCGGTTTATTTATTTATTTTTTGGTGTTGGTGATGAACGCAGAGCCTCAGACATGCTAAGCAAGCACTCCACCACTGTTTAACCATACCTCCAACCCCAGTGTAGACTCACTGGTGACTAGAATAATACCTAGTATACGTTAGTCACTAACAAATAAATGAACTGGCATTCTCTGCAGCATCAGTAGTTTTACCTTTATTAAAGGGTTGAAGGACAACAGTGGCATACAAGGCTCTAGGACAAACTGAAATAAAACTTAAATCCATGAATCCTCACTGGGACCGGGGGATACAAGACAGCCATGACTGAGTGCGAAGGTTGGTGTGCCTTCCCAAAATAAGGCCAAGGTTGCCAGGAGAACATAATTTCATGCCTCAAGGTTTGGGTTTTAATCAAAGCTTGTTACAGGTGCTCCGAAGCAGCTTTTATTCTGTATAGAACACTGCCATTAGAAGAGCTTTGTATGATTGTATTTCCTCACTAATACCAAAACCCACAAATGGGAATGTGAATAATTAATAGAAACAAAACTTGAGTGTCATAAATCGGGAACTTAGTCCTTCATTATTTTATATACCACCCACACAGAGACAATATCTCCCTTTTTCTTATTTTCAGAGACATTTATTATGCTCTCTTTTCAAGTAGAAAGATATAACTTAACTTGCAATTTCTAATTGTGTAGTTATAGGGTTCAGCATAAAACAAATTTAAGGAGGGTTGTATCATTCCTTATTAGAGCAATTTATTAAACAGATGAGATCTTCCTTTAGGGAAAACATGTGTTACTGTTTGCCACTTTTCAAATTGGAACAGAATTATAGTACTACACTGAAATGTATAGATTTACAATGCGAATTTATACTGCATTCAGACAGTAAGTAATACAATAAAAGAAAATAATATGCAATATATTCGGGAAAAAGTATAAAGGAATCTCATAAATTAATAGGAAATTTGTAAGAACACAACGATTGAAGAATTTGTCTTTTGATACCATTTCAACATCTGTTCGCCAAAGCATAAATATGAAGAGAGACTAGAATAACAATGTGAGTTAAAGAAAAATAAGACATAAAATTATCTTAAGTGCTACTGTCTTCATTTGCTATAAAACTTAAATCTACCCTTATTTTTTGTTGTTGTTGTTTTTGTTGGTCATGGGACTTGAACTCTGGACTTGGGCACTGTCTCTCAGCTCTTTAGCTCAAGGTTAGAGCTCTACCACTTGAGCCACAGCATCACTTCCAGTTTTCTGAGTCGTTTATTGGAAATAAGAGTCTCACAGATTTTCCTGCCCAGGCTGGCTTTGAACTGTGATCCTCAGATCTCAGCCTCCTGAGTAGCTAGGATTACAGGTGTGAGCCACTGGCACTCAGCTATTCTTATTTTTTAATCACAAGTTTTTATTTTTCTAACATTCATTTAATATAGACATGATGGTACTTTGTAGATTTTTGTACTTTGGGAGTGTTTTTGAGGAGTCTATTTTTGGTTTTGTTTTTTAATGATTCAGGGGACAAAACCCAGTTTCTCCAGCATGCTAGGCAAGGTTAGTTACATCCCAGGCTTATTTTGTAATTCAAAGTCGTTAGTTTGTAATATTTAAAATATATTTTGATATCAATCCTTTATTAAGATATGTCATTTGTAAATATTTTCTCCCATTCTTAACTTGTAAATCTTTAAGTCTCTAAGACTTCTGAAGTTAAGATTAAACTAAGTTATACTCTAAATTTTCCCAATACAATGTTAAATTTCCAAAATCTATAAGAAAGTTAGATAAATTTCATGACGTGCTAAAAGCAATATTCTCCCTCAGATACTTATATTATTTGACAAATTTTAGTGAAATGTGAAGAAACATCATAATATGAAAAAAAAGAAGCAATAAGTGAAATTTTAAGTAAATGCCCAAGTAAATGCCTGTTTCAGGTGCTGATGGCTCACAGCTGTAATCTCAACTACTGAGGAGGCTGAGATCTGAGGACTGTGGTTTGAAGCTAGCCTGGGCAGGAAATCCGGGGAGACTCTTTTATCTCCAATTCACCACCAAAATCTGGAAGTAGAGATGTGCCTCAAGTGGTAGAATGTTAGCTTTGAGCACAAAAGCTCAGTTACAGTGCCTAGGCCCAGAGTTCAAGCCCCAGGACCAGCACAAAAACAAATAAATGAATCAATCAATCAATGAATAAAATAAATGCCTAAATACTGACAGCTTATAGAGGGAGAAGGGAAGACTGCCATTGTGCTATGATCAGCCTAACTTTGGTACTTATCTAGAATTTTATTAGAAATAGTTACCAAAACTAAGGAACCGCACCAGAGATGGTCCACTTACTTTGCAATGGTCATACTGGAGCTGTAAGGCTGGAACATCCCCTCCAATAGGCATCTGTTTCTTAAGCTCTTCGTCTTTCATATTCAGCCATTTGATCAGTTCTTCTAACGACACCAGGAGCCTGTTCCATTTCTCTGCACTAGCCTCCAAATGGGCCCTGTTGAGAAAGAATGAAGATCACATTAAGAGATCTGAACCGATGATGAACCTACCTGAGATGAACCTAACCTTGTTACACAACAGTTTCCAAGGGGAATGAAAGAGACGAGGGAAGAAGATGACTCTCTCTGGGGCAAGCCTCACAGAAAACCGCTATTGACCTTACTTCCTCTGCGCTCATTCACAACCTCCCACCTGTCCTGCCGGTCGCCATCTCCATCAATCTGTGCCTCAGCTGAGTAACACCAAACCAATCAACTGTCTCACATAGGTCACGATTTCTTTTTGTGCACATCTAATCTACTTGAGCCTTTCTCTGAAAACCAGAAGCTCTTCTGTATTTAATTCAAACAAATATCCTCACAACCATTGTATCAGAGCTCCCAGACAACAGATATTCAACAGCCTTGGAAGTCTTTGTTACTTTGTAACAAAGTTCATATCCTCAGAAGAGCAAACGGAAATGTCTCATCTCCCCTTCATCTCTAGTTAGATCCTGTATTCACACAGTTATATGTAAAAGGTGAATTAAGATTGCAGTAGATTCCAAGTGGACGATATAAAATCAACTCTTCGTATTCTATATCATATTTATAAAGGCCAGATAAATAATTCACAATTACAAAATGAAGTTCAAAGCATTTTATAGTTCTCTGAGTTGTATAATTAGAAACACTCATTACCTTACTCATGTAACTGTAACCTCTCTGTACAGTATTTTCAGAATAAAAAACCTACTAAAAAATAAAAAAAAGAAACCTACTTTCTTGCATCTTCTATTGCTTCTGCTTGCTCCATGGTACTATGACTAGCCTTACTTTGCAAAAGTATGCTTTCACAAGGTCCTGACTCTGCTTGAGCTCCAGTTTTTCTTTCATCCTGTTAATTAATTTTAGGCCAAATATGTAATTAGCTTTCTCTGATAAACAATAATTTTACTTGTCACAGAGCATGGCTAAGTAATTTCCATTATTTTAATTGAAAACTCTGCACTTACAAGCCATTATCCAACAAATACCTTTAACAAAGCTTGTGCCATTTTCTTCCCATATTTTTCAATACAAAAGACAACTAGAATCAAAGGTCGTTGGTCAGCCAGGGAAGACTTAAATGTCTGTGTGCGAATCACTTATGAACCTAGCCTCACATCTTATTTAAATTTGCTACTGTGTCTTCAGCATTTGTAGCTTCATTCCTTAATATCTGAGATGCAAATTAGTTTCCTTTGAATTTCAGGTGCACAAACTTATCGAAGAGCACACAACTATCTTTCCCAATACAGTTAACACTTGAGTGCACAGGAATAATAAAGCTGATCATTGAGCCCTATGGCTTTAGTTCCCAAAGGACTACCTACAAAGATGAAGGAAATACTTTTTACAAGAGATGCTGACGTGGCTTTGAAATAACAAAGAAAAACACCGATGTGTGTGTGTTTCTCCTGCATCATTGCTTTCCCATAGTAAAAATTAAGTTCATCTGGCAGAATCTTTGGCAAATCTGTTCTGGTTATTCTCCAACAGATTACACCTCTGTGTTTAGTGGATTACTACCATATGCTCAACTAAATGCATGCTTCCGTGGGTAGCCTTCAGTCTTCCAGCTTCTTATGAATTCTTTCATCTTTCAAGATGAAAGCTTTTTCGTGGGCAGTGAGTTGAAGGCTTTGTAAGAAGAAACTTTACATTTGTGTTTGGCTTAGCTGAACTCCATCAATGTTATTATAAACATGTTGAAGCTTAAATCTCCTCAAGACCACAGACAACAGGCCATCCATCAGGTTTTCCAAATCCTTGCTTAAAACATTACTTTATCTAAGACATCACATTTATTTATAGCTGCTCAGGTTTTTTCTTTTTCTGTCTTTTTCCACAGTTGACTTTATCCTGATTTCTTAGCTGTTCCAGTTCATTCTTTAGATGCTTGATGTCTAAAAAATAATAGATCCATTCACTGGCTACATTATCCTCCTAAAACAGAATATAAAATATGAATATGCTTCCCATAACGTACCCCCTTTCAAGAAGGAATTCATTTTTACAACTAAGTTCCACACTTCTTAAGTGATTCATATTTAAAGTGCAAAAAAATTGTTACAAGATAAAGATCCATAAAAGTGATACTTCATTCAAATATAGTACCAATTAGAATGGCGGAGGGAACTACTGAGTAATTTATGTTATAAATCACCCCAAGCCCCTATCCTTTAAAGAAACCATCTCCAAAGAGTATAACAAACAACTCAAATTCAGAGGCAGCAAAGAGATGTTAGCTCTTCTTGTGTAAGGATAACACAGAAATAAGCTTGACTTTCTGATTACAAAATATAAGTACTTTTTAATTTCTGGTAAAACTCACAGATTATAAATTAGGTCATAATAAAAAAAAAGATCTTCATTAATCCAAGAGTAAAGGTGATATTAAAAGAAGACCATTCCTCCTTCCCAAGACAAGAATTAAGACCTACCAAGAAAAAAAGAGTCAAGTCTTTAGAATCCAGCCTGAATGTGCTGAACAAACACTAAAGCTATGTTCTGGGTATAGTAGCCACTAGACACATGCGACTATTTAAATCTAAATTTAGGCTCATTAAAGTGAATAAGATTGGCTACCCAGTTCATCCATTGCAATAGGCACATTTTAAGTACTCAATATGCCACACATGGCTGGTTGGTACTCTACTGATCAGAGCAGATAGAGAATGCTTCTATTACTGCAAAACTTTTTGTTGGGAAGGGCTACATCAGAGGAAATAGAATAAGAAAAGTTTCTCACATCTTTTTGAGTTTTATAATATAGTTAACAAAATTAACTATTTAAGGCTAAAAGAGATTACAATCACACTTTAAAATGTGGTATCCTTAAATGCACATAATGATGTTAATGGTTAATTTAAAAAGATGGCGTGCATTTTTAAGAGGTTCATCAAAGAAAAGGAAGAGAGAATGTTTCTTGTTTTTGTTTTGTTGTTGTTGTTGTTGTTGTTTATGCCAGCCCTGGGGCTTGAACTCAGGGTCTGGGCACTGTCTCTGAGCCAATTTGTGCTCAAGGCTAGCACTCTACCACTTGAGCCGCAGTGCCACTTCCAGCTTTTTTCTTAGTAGTTTCTTGGAGGTAAGAGTCTCATGGAATTTTCTGCCCAGGCTGGCTTCAAACCATGAGCCTCAGATCTTAGCTTCCTAAGTAGCTAGGATTACATGCATGAGCTACCAGCATCTAGCAAATTTTATCTTTGAGCTCTATTTTCATTAGATTTGACAACTTCCCTGAACTTGAAAACCATATTTTAATAAGAATCTGTATTAAAAGATCATTAAAGCTTATAGGTGAGAGCTGGGAAAGTGGCTCAGTGGTAGAGCGCTTGCCTTGCATGCCAGAGGCCCTGGGTTCGATTCCTCAGCACCACATAAGCAAAAAGAAAAAAGCCAGAAGTGGTGCTGTGGCTCAAGTGGTAGAGCGCTAGCCTTGAGCTGAAGAGCTGAGGGACAGCGCCCAGGTCCAGAGTTCAGGCCCCACAGCCGGACCCCCCCCCCAAAAAAAGCTTATAGGTGAATATTCAATTAACATTATCTTACATTCAGTAAATTTAACATAAACATTTAAGCATTAAACATAAGCATTAAAACATTAGCATATTTTCAATTCACATTTTCCCAGTGAATATAAAGTATTGTCAGTGTCTGATAATATTAATCTAGTTGAAACTTAGAAGTGTCTTCTTGTACTGATGTAAGTGAAATATACATCAGAATGTATTGTTTATTAGACTGCTAGAATATTTGGCACATTGAATTTCAATGCTTAAAATATTCCAGGGTCAGCTAAAAACACTACAAAGTAGTATTTTAGATTCCAGACAAGGTTGTTACATTGTTGCAATGACCATATGGTGAGCAAAGTAGGTACTGCCTATCAATCTTTTATAAAAGACATGGTATATAAATATTCAATGATCATCGGCAGATATCCTCTTTCCTGAAAAACTGAAGATAAATTAGGGAGAATATTCTCTGCCCATGGTAACAGCAACTTTAGCACAATTAAAACACAATCGGAAACACAAAACCTGTTAGGTGTTATATTCTCTAAGGAGCAGAATGAATGGTCTCATCCTCAAAAAACAACAAAGCCAGGATATCTGCACCCAGGGAAGTTTGGAAGCATGGAGCCTCCATAGGTTTCCTGGCCTTGCCTCAAATCTCTCTCTCCACTTTATTATTTTTTTCTAGAGAAACTCCTTTCCCTGTCATAACACCAAGTAAATGCTATTTCTGGCCAGACTGAGTATCTTGACTTCCAAACCTCCTGGCTTGGGTAACAGTCCCCTCCCTTAAGTTGTACCTCCATCCCTCTAGGGACTCTCTATACATCTTCTGAGGCTCCACTCAGGAAACCACCTCTTTTAGAAAGCCTTTGAGTATCAAAAGGACTAAGATTTACCACTCTCTCCTTTAGACTCTACCTCAACCTAATCCAGAACTGGGAGCCTCTCGGGACAAAGACCTTATCTTCTTTAGGATTAGCGGTGCCTTAATATAGAAGTAAGTTGTATTTAAGTGCTAAAGTGCCCAAATGTCCTGAATTGGGCTTTCAAGATAAATATTATTTTCATTCACTATCATATTGATTCATTACCACATTTTACTGGAACAGAAAATCTATCTTAATGATGAAGAAGTCCTCTGACTTCTAAAATTGCATTCTCCATCTTCAAAAAAATAACAAGCCCAACTGTACTTTCATGAGTTCCTTCTTGTCAGGATAGAAAAAAATATGACTAAATAGATGCAGTCAATAACTCCCCCCTCAAAAGATGAAAGATCCTCTGAGCCAACCTTGTGTATTAAAAAACCAAACTAGATCCTACACTGGGCAGTCTCTACCTGGACTAAGACTATCAAGTCATTTCATCTGGTCCTTACAACAGTTATGAAGGAATGAATATTTTATATTATGATATGTAAGGCTCAGAGTGCCTAAACAATTTGCCTAACTTTAGAAAATACATAATAGAGCCAAACAATGAAGCTCAAGATCATTTGGCTTTCAAGTTCTATATGTTTCAATGTAAGATACAAAGAACTTCTTTCCAACATGCCTCTTTTAAATTTTCACTGGACATCATGTTCTTCAGTCAGTATCCCCTAAATTTATCCCCAATTAGGGACTGTCTGCCATCTATTAAATATAATCATAAAATATGCTTGATACCCCCCCACCTGCCACACACACTCAATAGCACTAATCATTCTGTCACTCTGAATAATTTGCCAAGGTCTTTTCCTAAGGTTCATGCTATTTAATATTATTCTCTCCAAATGCAGAACCATCAACTTCCCATTTTAGTGTCCATAAGAGATATTTCATCCCATTGAATCCATCTTCCAAATGGACATAAAAACAACAACAAATTTTAAAAATCCAATGAAGTCAAGAAACTTCAATAGCAAGAGTCAAAAGAATCTAGATTTAAATTCGAACATAATCCTGTGTTACTTAACAATAGGAATACATTCTAAGAAACACACCATAGGTCACTTTTGTCAGTACGCTAACATCACTGAGTGGACTTAGGCAAACTGAGATGGCTGCAACCCACAGGGCAATATAATTTTATGGGACCACCCACCGTATGTGCAATTGGCCATTGATGGAAATAACGCTGTGCAACACCCTGACTGCATCCAATAAAGTAAGGCTTGTAAAGGTCCAAATATAGTATGTAGCAAAGGTAAATACTCAGTAAAGAGCAGGTGTTAGTGATATTACTGCTATTAGCATTATGAGGTGTACAATATGATATGAACATGTGGGAACAGTCAGGTACAAGGGGCAGAGAGCACTGGACATAATGGTGCTAGAACAATAACTTCCAAGAAAACAGTCTTTGCATTTGAACCTTTAGAGAGAATAACTCTGGAGATGGACTGCCTTTTCCATTTCAGATACGCAAAAAATGTAACCCTCCTTTTGGCTATGAGTATTCTGACCTGATGCTAGCCGATTTTGCTTTCAAGTCATTCCATCTTTGGTTCATGTCGTCCAGTCGATGTTGAAGCATAGTAGCCTCTTCCGAATTCCCCAGGGCTTTTACCATCTTCTGTCTGTTTCCATCAATGCTTTTAAATATGTCATTATGGGCATCAATTTCTGCCTGGATGTCCTGAAGAGAAAACAGAGAGAGAATGTAAATGTTGGGATTAGGGTCAACACTAAATGGGCTTCTGTATAGAACTTGCTTTTTCTTTTATATTTGCAGATGGGCTTTCAAGCAAAATACTCCATGTTGCCTTATATGATACACAACAAATTCAAGTGTTTCCAATACTCTCACATGGAAAATTATAGCCCTAAATTCTTCAGTACATTGATTCATAGAACATGTTATCATCTAAATTTCATGCATCAGCTAATTACATGCTAGGAGTTTCAATTCAATGAGCAATATTTGAAATTTTGTATAAGTGTTATTTCCAAATTATTGAATTGTGCATAACATTCAAACAATATTTTCTTCTCTTGACACATGGGCATAACTTACCTTGACATATAAAGTTTTACGCAGCTCATTAAAATAATACATAGTTTTAAATGTTTTTTAAAAATATTTTGACATATTTGCTAATAGTTTGCCCTTACAATATTATAAAATTGATCTGAAATTTTGAAGAATGTACTTTCTCATTCACATATTACTCTATTCATGGCATTCTATTATAGAAACCCAAACTGACTAAAACAGCCTCCTTCTTCTTAAGTTTTTCCAACTCTTCATGAGCATGGTAAAATTTAAATATGCAGATTGTGTTTTACTGATTTAAAATTAATTTCTGATAAGTACCCATGGATTTTCTCAAGAACCAAGGTAGAGAGACCTCCTCCTAAGTGACTGTTCCTCCACCGCCCGCAGACATACAGGAGCAGGTGACATCTGTGGGAGGGCCGCATGTAACTACTGCTATACTCTAATACTCTGATTAGGAGGTTTAAAAAATGTCAAGGCTCCAAGATCCTGATGGGATCTGTGATTCTAACTTGACACTAACGGGATCAGATGTAGAGAGAATATGAGAAGAACCCAGAGCGTGATGAACGATTCCTACAATATTTACCTTCCAAATTGGGAAACCCACTGATCTCTAAGGTTATCTGATCCCCAAGACAAGGCCCAGTCAGGTTCAGGGCAAAAGGTGCTTTGTACATCCAGAAGGCCTACCCCTGGGTAAGAGCTGAGACTGCGGGATGTTCTGCATGTCACTAGCAGCTCTATCCTGGAGCAGTGCCGACAGATAGGGCAGCCCAGGAAGAGAATGGGATACAGATTGAGCATTCTCAGGCTTAGCCATACTCTGCATTTTGGTTTGGGGATGCTTTAAACAAATTCTCAGTAGTGGAGGAAAAATTATTGAAATGTTTCTTGATATAAAAGAACAAAATAGTTCCTAAAATGTAATTATCCTGTTTTTATGAACTTAAAACATCTCAAGATATACATACCAAAGGCTCCGAAGGCAATTTTGCTATGCTATGTAACTATACAGTCACCATCTTCTCAAGAAGCTTCATGAAGCCAGGCACTAATAGCTTACATCTGTAACCCTACCTACTCAGGAAGCTGAGATCTAGGAATCTCAGTTCAAAGCCAGACTGGGCAGAAAAATCTGTAAGACTATTATCTCCATATAACCAGCAAAAAGCTAGAAGGGGAGGCTTGGCTGAATTGATAAGAGCACTGGATCTAAGTAAAAAAGCCAAGAAGATCACAAAGCCTAGAGTTGAAGGAAGCGCAGTGACCCATGGGAAAGATGTCACTTCACTTTCTGTTACAGAGGGAACCAGGCCTCAAACTTCCTGTCATTCCTACACATCATGACCAATGGACCACACCTACAATCACAAGGCAAGCCGAGACCTCAACATCCTGACGTAACATTAGCTATTTGCTTACTTTCACAGCCAAGGGAAGCACAATGAGTTTTATTCATAAAATTAGGCATTAGGAAGTTTGGATGCCAAAAACATGAAGGACATGTGCTTCCTAAAACCAAGGCAAGTGCTGCATTTTCCAATTCAGCAAAGATGATGAGTGGACCAATCTAACCAATCTAGCCAATGACAATACATAGTCCTCTACAGCTCACCATAAGGAACACCAGAAGTGCTTATATAATGTTCATGATGAAATATGATTTTTAATCTTTGGGAAACCCTTGCACATATTAGTCAGAACAGAGTCAGGAAGAATATCAACAACCAGGAAGTTATCAAAGAAATGGAAAACAACATACATTATTTTATTTAACATTTGTTGGGGTTTTTTTTTGGCCAAATATGCTCCAGACTTCCTAAAAACAAAATCATCTGATTATTTCTTCTATGTCCTTATAGTTTTTGTTAGATAGAATGAATCAAATGTAAAAGATAATAGACAAGACATACATAGATTAGTGCAAAAACAAATGCAGGAACAAAATTTTATCTTGATTGACTGGCAAATTAGCCACTTAGGTGCCAGAAGAAAATAGACAACAAATTGGATGGAAAGGCAATCATTATTCTGTTCAATTTCTTCACTTAAAAAAAACCTAATATGAAGAGGGCAAAATCATTTAGAAGCCGGTACTGCTATGTCCTGTCTACATTTTTATTAGAAATTTAGGCTTAATGAGTGAATCACACTTCTTGGTAGATCACTGGGCAATAAAGCGCTGCTTTTAAAGTCAAGATGCCAGCAAGGAGGGTGTGAGATCATGACCTTCTGCGTGAAATGCAAAAATAAATTAAAAGTTCCTAAAAGAAGGTTTACTCTTGCTAAATAGCTGGGAGATGTGGCCTTACTGCTGCTTACCTTTGCCACCTGCGAGACCTTCTGCAGGTTTAAAAAAAAAAACAGCATCAAATGGTTACAATGGTTACTGATAATTAGTATGGGAATGTAATCCAGTTAGAAGCACAAAGCAATGCTCTTCCAAGCATTTAACACAAGGCAGTCATGTGCACTGAGGGGCCAGAACAAGGTACTCAAGGAGATGAACTAATATCTGAAAACAGGCAAGGAAAATGTCTTGAGGATTCACTTCAAACAGATCTTCATGTAATGCTAACATAACATAGAAGGTTAAGAACTGCCAAGGGTTAGGGGAAAAGGCTTCCTATTTTCCTCTCACTGAAATACCATCAATAGCCTAAGACACAAAGTTTCAGAAGAGCCCTCAAGAATATGACTACGAAAGCTAACTGAGTCTTCTATAAGGAATACCCACTACCCAAACTGAAAACAAAATTCACAAATAAACCAGAAGCTTTTGTTCACTTACTTCCTATATACTTACTTAATCATGAATATTTTAATATCAATGTTGCCCTTAACTGAACACTTCTTCCATGATATAACTAAGAAAGAGAGAGGTCACTGCAGATACTACACAATGGAAATCATAGACGTTTTTATTTGTTTATAATATTCTCTAATCACATAGTAACTTTAACTGCAGGTAAAAATGCTTCTTCGGATGATAATTAATAGAACCATTTGAGCCCTCTAGCAGGAAATGGAGATTTGTAAGAGTACCACTAGGAACCTTTCAACAACTAAACTGTGTCAGGCTAGATTCATCCTTTCCCCGGGGCCCGCTGACACGCTTTGGGTTTATTTTTGCAGGGTGTATTTACCTAATACGACATGGCTTCGGCAATGTTTCCTCAGAAGGAGCTCTGACCTCACTCCTGAAGGTTAGTAAAACCTCCCTACTGAGGCCGAGAGCTCTGGCTAACTAAACAAAGTTAACCATTAGAGGAAATAAATAAATCCATTATGTTCTTCAAAAGTAAGACAGGATCTCAGAAAAAAAAAAAAAAGTCACTTTAGGATTATCAGACACTCAGCAGAATTATGGCCAGAGGTTTAAGGTTTTATTGTTTAATTTAAAAGAGTCTCATAATAACAATCATCACAGGTTGTTATGTCATATGTTAATATTTGTGAGATTTCTGAGGTAATGAATTACAATTAATTAATCAATTATTTCAATTGCTTATTGATTCAATTTCTCAATTAACTATTCTATGGAGCTGCAATAACTAACCTCACCAATTTCTATCACCATACTGAATCATTTTGACCAGCATTAGAATCACATTTTCACAAGCAGGTGACAGTAGCCTTTAAAAGTTAAGAAATCAATGAAACAATGCTCTTTAATCATTATCATGACTATTAATTCATGTAACCCAATAGAGAAGAGAATGTCTAGGTACTAAATAGACAAACTCACAATTTACTGCATTTTCAAGACAATTTGAACAAGACAATCTGCCATGATCAAGAGTCAATAAACAAACTACATATTCATTGTCAACATAGTAAAAACTACCATTAAGCAAAATCATTCACAAACAAAATATGTTCCAGCCCCTTAACTCCATACCAACTGTTTCTAAAGGACAATAAATCACAGTGAAGAAAACTGTGGCAGCTTCCCTGGGAAGGTATACTCCACATGAGCAGAGTTAGCCCGCACATGAACACCAGTTTCCGGGGAGCCGTTATTGTTTCATGTGGCCAAACTATTGTCTCACCTTAACTCCACAATGAGATTGCACAATCAAACCCGAACAGTTGTGACAACCTAGTCCTGAACTATTACATTTCAAACGCTGAACACTGGAACACACAATGCCTCCAGTTCTGGCCTGTGTAGAAACAGTGCTTCTGCCTGCCAACTTCCCAATGTGTCCCCTTAGGTCTGCCCAGGTGACACACATGGATGGGTAACAACACACATACTTGTTTTTTTCCTGAATCTTAAACTCAGTGTTTAAATCCCAGCTGATTTTCATTTCTCTGGGAGACACTTCACAAACATGCAGGTTCACTAGGACTATCATCCCTCTCATAGCTTCCTCTCCATATCTCATCATTTAAAACGTCCTTGATTAAGACTATAAACTGGATGAGGGATGTTCTTCCAGTGGTCCATCCCAGCCCTATGTTCAGAGGAGTACCTGGAACTTCAGAAACATTTACTAAAAGCTAAATAATAAATCCGCCTTGCAGTGTGCATTTTACTCTGTCTCCATCAGACACCTCCATTTTAGAATTATGTATTCCTTCTGGCTACTTGGAAGACAGAGATAGGAGGGGATCGCAGTTCAAGGCCAGTTTGGGTGAAAAGTTAGCAGGATTCCCATCTCTACAAACAAGCTGAGTGTGAAAATATATGCCTGTCATCCTAGATACTTGAAAAGCAGAGGTGGAAGGTCTGCTGCTGGCCCCAGTGAAAGGATAAGACCCTGAACACAAGCTTCAGACCCATCTGAAAAACTGAAAGCAAAAACGGGGCTCAAGTGGTAGAGCATTTGTCTAGCAAGTGAATGGCTTTGAGACCAATCCCCAGTACTGGGAAGAAAAATCAATCAATCAATCAATCAATAAAATGAATTACCAATCTTAAACTGAGTGACATAATATAGCTTTTTAATGCCATAATTGTTCTAAAGGTGGCACATGTCATAAAGCATTGCACTTAGTGGTTTCTATATGTGTGTCCACTATGGAACTAACTTCCTCAAAAATCACCAAGAGAATGGTACTACCCAGATGCAAGACAAAATACAAAAAACAACAACAACAACAAACAAACAAAAAAAACCCTTTGAGTGGTAGCAGTCAATAGTATTGTAATATATAATGCAGGGAAGGTTCTGAATGGTCTCATCACATAGAACCAACAATGGCTAACCTAATCATCTGGGTTGATAGTTTCACAGTGAATACTAAAACAGCACACAGAATCCTGTAATGATGAAATCATTATCTGTCAATTATTTTTTTTAAATCCAAACCTTTAGAGAACTCCCATGATCAATCCTCTAGTCGCTACAAAAATTAGTAAAACTAGACAGTCACTCAAAATGTCACTGAACTGAGGCCGTCCAATGACTCCATTCTTTGTAATGACAAAGCAAAAGAACCCAGTACATAATACAAATGGCTCCAGAAGACACTAAAGCCATGAGACTTATTTTAAGAAGTATTTTCAATAAGAAAAATAATGAATTAAAATGAGAATAGCAATACACCTAAACCACACGCTGGATTTCAGAGTGGTACCCTCATGGACCAGCTTTTTTTTTGGGGGGAGGGAGGGGTGTCGGTCATGGATCTTGCACTCTAGGTCTGGGTGCTATCCCTCAGCTCTTTAGCTCAAGGCTAGTCCTCTACCATTTGAGCCACAACGCGGCTTCCAGTATTCTGGTAGTTAATTGGTGCTAAGAGTCTCACAGACTTTCCTGCCAGGGCTGTCTTTGAGCCATGATCCTCAGATCTCAGCCTACTCAGTTGCTCACATGCGTGAGCCCCTGGAGTGGACCAGCTTTTGTCTCTAGTCAGCTGTGAATTTTAACTCTCTGGCTGTCACTCTAAGGCCTGCAGTCATAACTGCTCATCCTTCATCACTAGGTTAGAGAATTTGCAGCTGTTTCCTTCCAGGTACATCTGTCACAAGCTCCTCCCCTCTTGGTAAGAAGTTCCTCCTTTCTAGGTACCATTCTGGGGTATGCTTGTTCTTTCCTGATGGGGATTCCTGGTAGATGGTACGCTGTCACCTCCTGGGACATCTCCTGAGTTCCTCCAGGAGATGAGAGAAGAATACCAAGTGGAGTGCAATCTGTCCATCCTGTCTACACCGAACACCACAATCCAGCATCACACATTGTGGAACTAGACATCCAATCATCACCAAACCACTGGATTCCTCTAAGAGCCAAACTAGCAAGTAGTCCATCCCTTCCTTCCACAAACTGGGCTTTGAAATTATGTAGCATCTCTGTCTTAATCTGGAAATGTCCATTGCCAGTCTATCACCCCATCGTCGCCATCACTGGAAGGACTACTAAGTTGCTGGCCTCAAAAAAATATCAAAATTCAGGTTCCAATGTCCCAACATTGGCTTCCAGTTTTCTAGCTGAGCCTGAAATGACTTTAAAAAATCAACCTTTATTTGTGATACTCTAAACATCACCTTGGATATTTATAGTTACTGGCATGAAAAAAGGTGGCATTACTCTGGAGAGCATTCTCTCTAGAACAAGATCACTCACCTCTCTGAACAAAAGAGGGGACTAAGAGAGCAGAAAGTAAAGGGATTTCAAATTGCATATGAAAAAATCAGCTACATTCTGCTTCTGAACATCTTCTGTGGCTTTTCTGTTCAAGCAACAGCCTTAGGTCTTTCCCTAGAAACAGCATTATTAGCTTCAGAGTTGCAGAAAAGAAGGTAGTTAAATATAAGAAGTGTGAGGTAGTCAGACCTTCCCAGTAATTCCACCTCCAATCTTCCTGGCCATGAATCCATGTAAAATAAACTCCATATATGAGACCATTTGGTGAAAATACACAAAGGATTTTTTTTTAAGATTTACTTGTGTCCCCCACAAAAGTAAGCATATATGGAAAATTTCAGGCTCTGAATTATAGCAAGATTGTTCCCTTGAATTTATCCTAAGTTTCCAAAAAAAAATAAATAAATCTCAAGTTAAGCTTTTCACTGATACATACAAATCAGCCAAGTAGATTTCTTCTACTGTCAATCAAAAAACACTAGAATAAGTAAAAAGAAATATGCAGATATTAGGTTTGGGAGTTCAGAGGAAATATATTTATATAGCCCGAACTTGAAACTGTCAATAAAGTAGCTGGCAGCTGCAGGAAGCAGGTGACTCACCTCTGGAATCTGACCTGAGCTTTAAGACTAATAACAGCAATTACATACAGAGGTTAGACTCCCGCCCACCATTACCTCCTCTCAGGGGGTCTAAGTAATGAATTATTCATGTAACACGTGCCCTAAACCCTTTTCAGGAAGAAACTGACAAAGCTACACAAAAACAAGATAACAGACCTCTTCAGGGTCATAAAGTTTTGTCACCTGCTGTTCCCAGCTGCCTTAGGTAAGACATCCTCCTTTCTTTTCCAGGCCCCTTCCGAAGAGGTAAGCCTGTGAACTGTGAACCATCTTTCATCCTCAGGAATGCAGATGTGTAAAAAGCTATTAAAGAGAAAGGCCAAAGTCCACACTGGATTACCAGCACAGTCCACAGCGGTACAAGCTGGGGTGTCTGTGGTTGGGAGCAGGGGAGGAGGCAATACCAGCCAAGGAGTAACTAACTTCTGTGCAGTCTTCCAACTGTCTCAGGAGGCCAGGAAAGATGGCAATCGCTTCAGAAAGGCATCCAAACGTTACAAATGGCATGGTTTTACCTCTTTTTGTTCCTTTGGTAATTATGATTTTTAATAAGAAAAAGCCCATCATTCTTTTAGCGGTCCGTGTTCGTCTGGCTGATATATTTGTACTTGCAACAAGGTAAGGGTTCTTCACAGTGAAAAGCCATGGAACACATTGATAACAATGGATAACTTGTTATTGGTGTCCTTTTTATTCGTTTAAGGAATGGAAATTGGAAAAGGATCGGTGCTCCACATCTAAAGCTGGAGGGGGCCGAGGGCCCTTGCATGGTGCGTGGAGGTTTTCTGTTTTGCTTGACTGTAAATATAGGATAGCATTTGGCAGGCTAGACTTACCCTGCCGTGTGCCAGGAGTCTTCCTATAGAAAAGAAAAGTCCTAAATGAACAATAGCTAATCTAAGCATTAGAGTCCCACAGGGCCGTCACACACATAAAGGAGACAAGCGCTCTGATAGAAAGGGAAAGCTGAGGTGTGCCTGTGGGTCCTCACCCTGATGCGGCTTGTCTGGCAGCTCAGAACTGGAATGGGACAGGAGAGCAGGCAGACTGCAGCCAGAGATAAACAAGCCTACAGAGTCTGGAAAACAACCCACACCTGATGAAGTCAGACTTTTGGCATCCAAACCCAGTGTTTGTTGCTGGGTTTAGTTATTGCTTTGTTTCCTCCCCTCAAATAAGTTCCAATTAAATCACCATCACCACACGACTTAAAATACAAATAATCTCTTCTGATGTGGAATTCTAAAACTGACAGGCATCAGATGCCTTCTGACCGAAGGAATTGCTCTCCTTAAATGAAACATTTTTTAAAAATTTCAAAGAGGGTCTCAAAATGAACACTTTTATGTTCTTATAAACAACATTAAAGAACCCAGGAGGCTACAGAGTGAGATGCTACTGAAATGCATATTTTTAAGCAAAAAAAGAGAAGAGGGGGAAGAAGAGGGAAAAAAGGGGGGGAAAGTACATTCCTGAAGTTTGTGCTTGCATACCTTTTCAAATTTTGTCAGCAATTCCCGTAAGCTGAAGTTCAGACCAATCATCGTCCTACATCTTTCTGGCAAACTTCCTTCGGACAACAGCGTTCAACTTCTAAAAGCCGTATCTTTTCTGGCTATACTTTAAAATCCTTTGTAAAATCCTTTACAAGCCTTGCCCTTGAGCTATGGTCCATGAGCAGCAATAGCAGCGTGAGCTGGGACATCTTAGCCACCTCACCGTGGGTCCGTTTTTTCATGGACTTCGCAGCACACAAGGCATAGACCTGTTCCTGTGTTTTCTGGAAGCCGAGTGCCGGGAGACTGGCATGCTCTCCTTTTTCTCTGGGAAATCCCAGGACCCCCTTCTGCTCACCTCACTAATGACCTGCAGGCCACCACTTTTCTCTACTGGGTCCAGGCTTAAAATTTGGTCTCAATTACATGCAAGGGGGCGGGGGGGGGGGAGAAGCAGCAGCAGCTATAGCCTGGAAACTTGAAAGAGAAAAAGGGGCAAAAAAAAAAAAAGAAAAAGAAAAAAAGAGCCAAGTATTACCAACTTCTTCCATGCAGACTGGTTTCAGAAAGAGGAGAGGGAAAAAAAAAAAAAGTCCTGGTAAAAAGCCAGTTTTCAAAAAAGCATGACTTCTGGAGAGTTCCAACACGGAGTGTCCATCTCTTAAGCTTTAAGAAACTCCAAAACTTTGCATGAGGGAGACCACCACGGGTTTCCCACTCCACCAGACACACCCAGCAGGCCGGGTTGCTATGGTAACCATGAAGCTAGTTTCTGTTCATTTCTCCGGGTCTGCCCAGGCCTGTGAGATGCTGTGGTCAAGGCAGCAGAACTAAAAGTTTAAAAGTTGTTCTGTATCTTTCTGGAGAAAAGTGCTCACAGCAACGACTCCCTCATGATCCTCCCCTTTAGGGTCTGAACGGAGGAGAGCAGTCAGCTCCCACAGCTCCCCAGGCTGATCTGAGAGCAGTGTGGTAATCTAAGTCTCTCTCCAGCAGTTGTTTATTATTTTAATCAGCATCCTCCTTTTCCACCACCCCTCGCACAGTTTGAAGTGCAGCTCACTCCCACTTCCTGGAGGCCGCCCAGCCCCAAACTTCAGTACAGTATCTCTTACATTGTCTCAATCCTGAATGGAGAACAGATCTATACACACACACACACACACACACACACACACACACACACACAAAACCCTTGAGAGGCCACCCAGGGAAAGCAAAGGGAGTGGATGTCTGAACAATACAAGTCACAAAAGAAAGCAGGTGTGATTAATTTTTATTATTTAAAGATAAAATGATGAGGAAAATACCTTTCAAAGAAAACTTGTTTGATCTCCCTGAAACCACTAAAAGTCATTCAGTCTGTTCTCATGGGGGAATTTTCTTGTTTCTGATGCAAAAATTCACATGCCAAAAGAATTACAATGTAACAGCCCAAAGGATAAAGTCTTTGTAATGAGATTGTGGTCACGATTCCAAAGCAACTATGATGTTTTTGGTATTGCATAGCTATTTAGAACACAAGGCTAAGTATGACAAAGGAATGTCCAAATGAAAGGTATTGCTCTAGTGTGTATGGCGTTTCATGGTAAACATCCAGGGCTTTTAATGGTGACAGATCACAAATGGAATGATGTTCATCTTCATAGAACCGTTTACTTTTCACATCAGGGCACAGAACAAGGGAAGGGGAAATCTCTTAAAATAGATGATTCATCTCCTAAAAGGCTATTTGAATTGCTTAAATGTCAAAAACTGTTAGCCCTGTTTAATCATACGGAGAAAGGGATTCCATTTAACAGCAGGAAAGAGTAAAAACCTACCAGGAACAGTATACAAGGTGATGATTGCTTTGGACTGGCAAAACAGTTTTCTTTCTACACCATATCCAACTTATTTTCATATCAGCATTTAGATAGCATGTGTTTTACATATGTCCATTTATACAAAATTTGACAGATTTTTTTCAAATAGTTTCATTATTGATTCATAAAAAAAAAAACCCTACATGTTCCTAGGGGCAAAATGGCTTTATGGAATTTCCAAAAGAATGTGTTTTACACCTCAGAGCACCAAATTCAGACACGGATTCTGATACTATGGGTTTCAACACAATCATGTTAATTGCAAGGTTATCCACAAATTCGGCAGTAAACACACAATCTGCAATTTGGTTCTAAACAGAACTATTGGCTTGAAAACCAACTATCAAAAAAATAGGAGGAAACTTACAGAAACTGACCAGGTCATAGTTAGAGCTTGGGCCCCTCCCCCCGCCCCCTCCCCCCCCCACCAAGGAGCACATGCTGAGATCTTTCAAGAGCAGCAAATAAACTCTTTACATAAATACAAGACAAAAGAAACCACCAGTCTCTGGCCACCACCACCACCAAAAAAAAAAAAAAAGTAAGAAAGAAAGAAAGAAGGGAGAGAAAAGAACAATCTTTCTCAGCTGGGCAAACTTCCAAGCTACCACCCAGTGTTCTGGGGGACTGGGATCAGAGACATGTGCAAACATGCCATCCGCCATGCATATCTCAGAAGAGGAAATTAAATGAAAATCCTGCCAAGCACCAGAGGAGAGAAGACCATCACCTTCCTTGAAAGTAGACTCTTCATCTTGGAATGGCTTCATACCAAGACAAAGATACTACATGATTTGAGGAGCCCCAAATATCAAGATGAGGGAACCCTAACAGAACCCTTCCTAGGGGCACGGGAAAACAATCATATTTTAGTTAGTTAATTAGTGAAGTTACTTCATTCATTGGTTCGTTCTAGGATTTAAGGCCAGGGAATCTCTCAAACTAAGCATACAACCAATCACTGAACTATATCCCCAAACCCTTAAATGTTCTTTTTAAAGCATTATGAATAAATGGCTTGTTTATATACAAACCCAAAAATAATCTATAAAATTTAGATAGCTAAATATTGAATATATCATTCAGAACTAATGTGTTCTTTGATAACTGACAGATTAAAACTGAGCCTTGTAAAGTGCAACCTGCCTTTATAAAAAATAACCACATTTTACTATGAATTTGAATTTCATAACAGTAAATAATAATACTCTCTCAGTCAACATATAAAATATGAACCGGTAATGTATTTTACATTTCCATACCCTGTTTTCACCAAGCACTTCTACGAGAAGCCACCCATGGAAGTCACATATCATACCAGGAGACTTAATAAACTGGATGATGGCATTCGAAGTAGCTGACATTTTGACAGTTTAGTGTGTACAAATAAACCATTTACTAATCCTTAGGAGATAGGATAAATCCAAAACAGACAATCAATCCTATTTTAGAAATCTCTTGCTAAATAAGCTACCATCTCAAACATAAATGCCTAGCTCCATGAGAACACAAAGGTTCTAGAACAATGGAGAAACAAAGGAAAATCCAGTAATGGAATCAATAAAAAAGGCCAATCTAACTTACTTAATAAAAAGCACATTCCACTGTCCATATGTCTATTTAGCTTTGGCAAGAACTTCCAAAGTTAGGCTAATTTAAAAAGTTTTGCAGTTTAAAACTGTATTTCATATGCTTTGCTATAGTAAGATGACTTATTTAGTAATTTTATTAAGGCAATAAAGAGATTCCTCAGGCCTAGGCAGTCTGCTTTGTAGACAAAAATGAGTAACTTACTTCTATATAGCAAATCTTACACTACTCTTCCCACTAAATACACAATTCAATTTAAAAAAAACTGGTAATATTTAAGTATGTGTTTTATGTAAAAGTTAACAGGTGTCTCTTTATACTGGCCAAAGACAAAGAACAAAAAGAGAGGCTTTTAGGAGTCTAGTCTAAAGTACAGCATATGGGGGTCAATAGGTGATTACCAGTACCGGCCCCATGGCCCCTCACTGGTTACTAAATGAGCTCTGGGAATGCACAGGAAAACTGACTTCTTGTGGTCATTCCGAGTCAAGGAACAATCCAGAGTATTTCTTCTGAAAGAAATTCTCCCTATCTACTTGGGAAGGAGGTGGTTTACATTCAAAAATAAAATGATCTGAACTTCAACCCATCATCTACCCCTGAGGCTCCATGAGGAATGCCCACCATCCCTTACAGCTTTCCAGTTCACATCAGCCGGCAGTTGGGTCTGTCAGCTGCTAGCGATTTAGGGTAATATACAGCCCTAAAGGGCAAAAGGTTCAACCCAGAGATGGAGGCCCAAGGCTCCTGAGTGAAAGGAGAAGTTTCCTTTTATCCCAGGAAGTTCAGGCAATATACTTTGTACACAAAGAATTATTTTTTTAATGGTCACTTCTCCAATAAATACCATCTATTTCAATAATGCTATGAGTACCAATTAGGAGATAAAAACATATGATTCCTAAGAAAAAGGTTTATTATTTAATATTTTTCCATACCCGCAGCCAGAATGTTCCAACTGACATGTTAAAAGGCACAAAGGGCTTGTTCTTTCTGAGGGGAGAGGGTGTCTGAAGAAGGGGTTCTCAGGATTAGAAATGCCAGCTGACGTCCTTCTGACTGAGCCAGCAGGTGAGGGGTCAGCTACAACCACCTTCTAAATATTTAATGATTCAGAATGCACTGTAGGAGGTGACTAAAAAGAACGCCAAGACAAGCTAATGTTTCTAAACCGTATCCTTCCTACAATAATAATAATGATGATGACAATAATAATACAGCAGTCCACAAGACTGAAAGCATCTCAAGCAGCCACACCTCAAAATTCCAGGTGTCTACCAACAGCTCAAGACTGAAGAGTTGCCACAAAATCACGCAGGGCTCTGGAAAGAAGTGCCCATCCCCCACCCCAACTTTCCATGGCTGCCCTGATTTAGAAAATAAAGGCCAAAATTAAAATACAGATTTTAATCATAGTAAAGAAAATGTCAAAACTGAAAGTACTATTTTCACTCACAAGTGTAAAAGCTGGTCCTCTTCCCAGAGGGCATTGTTCCTATGATCGGAATATATATTTAAGGAACAACATCGAGTGAACATAAAGGAAGTTCAAAACAACCCCCCGAGAGCAGCTATAATTCTGTATTCAATGCTAAGCAGAGGATTTTTTTTTCAGATCTGATGCTTGTAGGCTAATATGATCAGAAATAAATCACTGCTTCAATATGGCCTGATCACCTTTCTACCAAAGTCCTGGCTTAGTGTCCCATTTAGAATTCTCTCTAATTCTACACTCAAAATAGCCACTCAGCACACTTACTGTGTGAAACACTTAAAGACAGGGGCTTCCCAAAAAGTCACAGAGAATAATCATCTTTTTTTTTTCCTTTTAAAAATTTCCTCCAGAGTTAACATTGGGTTTACCTCATATATCTCATACATTTATTCTGGGTATTGAGTGCTACATTGTTTTTGTTTCTTCCCCCCCAAATTTCTTTAAAGGCAGTAAACCCAGATCAAGTAGTATGCAGCTTATAAGAAAACCAGTAGGCTGAGACTACAGATTTTCTGTACTTGACAGAATTAGGCCAAACAGTTAAATTTCCTAATATCTGTTCGAATCTGACAAACTGGAAGATAGGATAATTCAACAACACCCATCAAATGTAAAAACAAATACAAATTTGGCTCCAAAACACAACTGCTAGGATTCTAGTGAGAATACTCACTGAGCCAGGAACTGGTGGCTCACACCTTTAATCCTAGTTACTCAGGAAGCTGAGATCTCAAGATCATGGTTCAGAAACAATTTGGGCAGGAAAGTCCAAGACACTCTTATCTCCAATCAACCAGCAAAAAGCTGGAAATGGAGCTCAAGTGGGAGAGCACCAGCCTTAAGTAAAAAGCTAAGGTACTCAGGCACAGAGCTCAAGCCCCAGTATCAGTGCATACAGACACACAGACACACACAGGGACTCAGACACAGACACAGACACAGACATACACACACAGACACACAGACACACACACATACACACACACAGAGTGAACTGCATGACATAGCAAAAAGCCACCTAAATGTCCATAAACAGGAAAATGTGCAAATAAATCATGGCAGGTTCACAGAATGAATTCTGTGCCACTATGGAAAGAGAAAGGCATGCTAGCATGTAATCTCTAGTGAATGCTACATAAACAGGACATGTAGGCAGATATACCAAAGAGTGGAGAGAAATATAGTCCATGGGAAGGTATAATCTAGGACAATGCTGGAAGGCTCTATAAGACAATCTGGAAAGCTCTATAAGACAACAACAGTAGTGGTTACCTTTGAGAGAAGAACTGAAGTTATGTCTAGAGAAGGATGCTCATTTTTACATAAATATACTTATTTTCAACTTAAATATAAAATAGCAGAAAATTCACCATATAATGTGCTACTTCTTCCACACAACATTAACATCAACAGAAAACTCCTGAGTACAAAACATGTATCTTTCTAGGTACTATCCATTGCAAGAATGGTGGTAGCATCTGTGTATTGGAAAGTTAATACCACCAGGCACAATCATTTTTGTCTCTGGAAGTCTCAGATGTTTTGAAGTGCCAGATGGTCCACCATTGTAGAGAATCAGCCCTCAATAAAAATAAGTCTTCAGCTGCATAGGGTTAGTCAATGGTAAACTTTTCTAAAGGACATACAGACAAAGCCTTTTTGTTCTCATAAGTTACTCTATAACCAGAAAGTCCTGATTATTTCAGTAATAACTTTGGGTCTAAATAGGCACTATATCATTCAAATTACTCTTTTTTCAAGGAAACCAGTACTTCTATTGTTATCTGATACTGTGAGATGCTATGAGAGAGAGAGAGAGAGAGAGAGAGAGCACGCACATGTGTGCACGCACGCATGTGTATCTGGAATGTTTATAAAAATGAACTGGTATATACCAAGACAAGCATCACTTAGTGAACACTGGGCTTCCACAGATGAGAGAAAAAGAGATGCTACATTGCCACAGCAGCTCCATTCAGAGATCCAAGTTACAGAGTAAGAAAAAGACACACTGGATCCTGCATATCATGTCAGGAGAAGGGGTGTCTGATGTACTATTAAGGTCCCTATTTTCTAGAAAAAATGAAGAAACTATATCACTACAGATGAAGCAGTCATCTGATATCTTGTTTGGGGCCGGACATTATAATCATGGCAGGGAGGTGGGGGTGGGGATTTGGAATGACTTGTCATCCCTACCTCAGCATTAGAAATTGCCAGCGGAAGAAATTGAAAGCAGAACTTACAGCCAGATCTGATCAGAATGGTGTTTTAACTTGGAAATTAAAATATGAGGCAATTATAAGTGAATAAAGCTTTTAAAACTCCAACAGTGAATCCAGTATGTATTCATATGAATACACTGAATGAGTTAAAATCATAATGTTGAGGCGTGCGTGCATACACACACACACACACACACACAGAGAGAGAAAAAAAAACCCTACCCAATCAATGTTAATATTGTACGAAACAGTTCTTTTAACAATATTACCACACCCATCCTGAGTACTATTTTGAACTGAGTGACTATTGCTAATGTACAGAAACCAAATATGCACTGGCAGGTCTAGTCTGATGTTAACTAGTCTATTCAAAATACAATACATGTAATTAAAATTGCTCCAAAAATTTTAATACTGAAAATGTGAACAAAGAAAAAAAAACTTAAATGTAATGGAAATGTCACCAGAAGAGTTTGAGGAGTATCCATGTTCTTAAACCTGTTTGTAGCAACCCATTCAGCTCTAATACCATTCACAAAGTGCTCCTTTTTATTTGAACTATATATAGTTTTTTTGAAAGATGATAGGAAAGTTTTATTAAGAGAGAAATATGGCTGAGAAAGACCACATGACAAAGATCTGTCAGTGGGAAGACAGCATTTCAGCATATCTTAAGCCATTCTTGCACTATCTTTCCAAGTTATATAAACTTTTTAAAGCCTCCCAATTATCCAAAAGTCAGCACTCTATGCTCTTCATAGTAAGATCTCAGTACAAGGAGAACTTTAGTCCTTTAGAAGATAGCTTTTTCTTTAGAAATCATGTATCAGCTCATTCCACCACAAAGTAGTCGGAAATGCAATAGAAAACTTATAATTACCTGAGAACATTAATGGATGTTACTTGTGAGCATCATTTCATACTACAGTAGTAGTAATTAATCTGAGTCCTAAGATCTTCCATAGGATATGTAAGAAAAAGTTAAGATCTTTATATCAAAGTAGTCATTGTCATCTTTGACACCCATTTCCCTATAGGAAATGTTGCTATTTCACTTAAGCAACTAGCACTGTTATCAAGAAAAACTTAGCCACTGGCATCATACAATTGGTTGGTAGTGGCAACAAAAACTTATTAAGAGTTCAGTAGTTTCAGCTATAAGATTAGGAAGAGTTTCCTACAATTATCTGTAGCAATGAGGTTTGCAGGGGAAAGAGTCTTCTGAGCTATCATACATTTCTGAAAAATTAACAGACTCTGAAAATAGATCATCATGTATCCTTCTAAGAAGATAAATGCATGGTATTTTAAAATAGTTTTGTATATTTTCATCATCATGTTTACAACTGGCAGAGTTAACATTTAGATATTATTAGCAACAAAAAAATTTTAAATGATACATTACATAAAAGTTCATCACTGATCACCAGTTATTAAAAAGCAATAGCACATAATAAAATATTCATCACCTCAGTGAAGGCAATCTTAAAATAGCAGGACTCTATTTCATTCCCAGATGCATCCCCAGAGAGTATAACCATCTCTCATATAGAGTTAACAACTGAACAACAGATATTGAATTACTAAATCAATGTCATGCCTACTATCCCTAAATAACCTAAAAAGTTCTGAGACTTCAAAACAACTTGGAATCATCAAAACATATACTCACATCACCAACTTATCAAATGTCAAAATCTCTTAATGTTTATGACCCCCCCCGCAACACACATACTTGCTTCAGATCTTACTCTCACCTTCTACAGGATAATTTCCCATCACTTTTCCTGCTTTGACTCCTCTATCCTCAACTTATCTTCTGTATCCCTAAGTACCATGAGAAATCAAACTGAATTCCCTTCAAAAGCTACCCTAATGAAAAAGTTATCTATTTCACCTCACCCTCTATTTCTTTGACAATGAAACTAGTACCCATGTAGCTAACTTAAAGCATATTAATTATGGCATTTTTAAACACATGCAAACTTCCTATTTATATTGACAGACTGTTTTTAGTCCACTTACTATATGTAACACCAGATGGATGGATGGATGCTTACAGGTTTAAATTTTGAATATTTTTATGCTATTTTATCAGCCTCATTGTTTTTAATGGTTCCCCAACCTAATATAAACTCAATGTTTATATGTAAATGTAAACTGAATGCTGTACTGTGTAATAGAAGTTTCTGTGAAAGTAGAAATATTCTATATCTTTTATTTTCACTTGTGTATATATACACTTACAGATGGCTAGTTAACTGAGGAACTAAACTTGATTTTGCATAACTCTAATAAATATACATGTTGGACACCTGTGGCAGTATTAGGAAAGTATTGCTTGATTGTTCAACTACTCTTTAAAGCAGTATGGAGGTTCCTCAGAAGACTCCACATAGAGCTCCCCTAGGACCAAGCAATCTCACTTTTGGGCATTTACCCAAATGATCACAAACAAGGCCATACTAAAGCTACCAGCACAACTATGTTTATTGCAGCATTATTCACCACAGCTAAGATATGGAACCAACCTTGATGCCTCTCAGTAGATGAATGGGTCAAGAAAAAAAATATATATATATGTATGTACACAATGGAATTCTATGCCTTCATCAGAAAGAACGACACCACCCCATTTGTTAGGAAATGGAAAGACTTGAAAAAAATTTTATTAAGTGAAATAGACCCAAAGAAACATAGGTCCCATGGTTTCCCTTATTTGCAATAACTAGTGTATGTCTAAGATAATCTTACCAGACAAGCAGAGAAGGTCAAAAGCTATGTACATATGACCTTATAAGATAATGCTAAGTGAAATGAACCTCAAGATAGCGACACAAGAGATTTTATCTTTGTAGTTGTTGTTTTTAATGTACTATGTGATTTTTTTTGTTTCTTTCGTATGTTCTTCTCCCATGGTATAACCCCTGTTGTCACTGTATCTTGTATATACTTTTTTTTTTCCTGATTTGGGGAGGGAAAGGAAAATAACAAAATGCTGAAACAAGGATACAGATTGACTCGTGGTAACAATATTGTAACTATATTGTAACTATATTGAAAACTAACTTTACAACTTGGGGGGGTGGAGGAGTTGGGGAGGTAGGGAAGGAAGGGGTGGGAGGGGAAAAACAAAGGAGAGGGTAACAATGCTCGGTGCAAAATGTACTCATTACCTTACTCATGTAACTGTAACCACACTGTACAGTAGCTTTACAATTATATATATATATATATATATATGTATGTATGTATATATATAAAAAGAATAAAGATGTAACTAGTAAGAGAAGATTTTCTAATACATTTTATAAGAAGCCTTCTAGAGTGAAAAGCTCATGGTATTATTGATATTTAATCTTTTTCTCATATTTAAAATGTCAAAAGGCATATATGCCCCTTTACTAGCAGAGTTATGAAGTTAACTCTGCTTTTCTTTCAACAAGCGGGAAAAACTTGCCTTCTCTTTTTTTGTGTAAAATAAATATTTAATTGCTTTAAGAAAGAAAGAAAGAATCACTTGAGCTAGGACTTGGGGATAATAGTGAAGCAGCTCAGTGGTAACTGCTTTCCTACCATATGAGAAGCCCTGGGTTGACTCTCTAACACTGACCTCCCCCCAAAATAAACAAAAAGCAAAAAAACAAACAAACAAACAGCTTAAATGGCTAGTTTTTAAGAAGCTATAACACTGATATACATATCAAACATTACTTCATTATATTCTCAACTGAACATTTTTATACCCATCCCTAATATATATTCTACCTTTTCTGTGATGATAGGATTCTCTTCTCTTAAATACATCCTCCAAAGTTACTCAAACTTTATAAAATTATTGAGGTTCATTCTAGTTTCCACCTTCTATGCAAAACTCCACACTATAGCTTTAATTTAACAGTTTTCTATTTAAAAACACTGTCCCCAGCAGGATGCTGGTGTCTTATGACTGTAATCCTAGCTACTTAGGAGTCTGAGATCTACAGGATCTCAGTTGAAAGACAACATGGGCAGAAGAGTTTACTACATACCATCACCAAAATAACCAACTCAAATAAAAAGAGGAAGGAAGAAAAAGAAGTGGGGGGGGTAGGGGGGAAAGGAAGGAAGGAAGGAAGCAAGCAAGCAAGCAGAAATAACAATCCGTTTCCATTATGCTATACTACATGGTCCCTTGTTTGGTTTACAAGTTGTTTTGTCTATTTGCTTCTATCTTCTCTCTAAAACCAATAGAAGTAAGCTCCTGAGAGAAGAAAAGTTATAGTTATTTGTCCCCAAAATGAGCTGGACAATACATGCAATAAATATAACCAATAAACACTATTTTCCAAGAGTAAGCAATATATTAAAATTATACACCTTGATGTGATTACATAATTGAAGAGATAGTCAAGATATCATGCCTGTAATCCTAGCTACTCAGGAGGGTGCAGATCATGGTTCAAAGCCAGCCCAGGCAGGAAAGTCCCTGTGAGACTCTTATCTCCAATAAGCCAGGAGGAAACAGGAAGTGGCGCTATGGCTCAAAGTGGTAGAGTGCTAGCCTTGAGCGAATAAGCCCAGGCCTAGCTTCAAGCCCCATGACCATGAAAAAGGAAAAAAAAAAAAAGATCATCAAGATATTGATAGACTCAGACATTTATAAGGTTGCCAAACTATTTAGTTATAAAGTTACCAAACTATATAATATTACCAAACTTTATAGTAAGTGTATTAGTAAGATTACCAGACTAATGCAACTTCCAAAGAAAAACCTCTGGAGGCTGATCATAGCATTGTTTTTTCCTACTTCTAAAAGGAATTCCAAGTTACATGTCTTATTTATAATGCTCTCCCAAAAGAAGAGAGATTTCAGTTGTCCTGTAAACAATTCAAGCTTAACCTCATAACAAAAAATTTGACTGCATTTGTTTAAAGTTCTACTTTAAATTTTAAAAGAAAGTGCTGCCCTCTTGTGAAATGAGGTAGAAGAGTTATCATTTCACTGACAGTTGGGTAAATATAGTAAAGATGTTTTAACAATGAAATAAAAATAGGGTTTATGGGGAGGGAAGATGGTGTAAGGACTAACACTGATCAAGATGTACTGTGCTCATGAATGGACACGTTGAATTAGAACCCTTTTAGATAACTACTTAACGATGATAATGATGGTGATGATGATAATTAATGATAGAATTTATCTCGAAGTTTGTGTTTAAGTTCTCTCCCATATCCCCTTGGCAAATTTTCCAACCAAATGAGAAACAAATGACTAGTGTTTACATTTGCACTATAGCTGACAAACAATTAATTGTCATAGGAATGGAAGGTGGAGGGGTTTTCTGTGTTTTATTGAGGGGAGAAGATGACAAAGGTCAGCCAAGAGGAGAATTGATGGCATGGGAAAACACAGGTCAACTCACTACACACAGGACATTGGCAAAGATTTACTTGTCTTTCTCTTTCACTCCCTTGTAAGTGTTTCAGTTCCACAAACTTCAGAATGATGTTGCGGTTAAGTGAAATAGCACAGGTTAAATAACTAGCATAGGGCTTTGGCACATGGTAGGTGCTTACTGTAATAGGCAGTTAAGCCCCACAGCCTCTCTGAAGAATCTAACAACTGCTGCACTATTTGTCACCCTCCATTATGCAGCACACAGATATTAGACACTAAGGGAAAAAAAGCAGACATAGATCTATTCTTTTACAGGAGCTTACACTGTGCACTATGAAATACAAAAATACATACGAATTCACTTACTCTGTGGTTTCATAGAACAAAGATGAGCACGTTCATGAGTCAGAGTAACAGCCACAGGCATTAAGCATCTAAAGCAATACATGCTTACTTAAAAGGTATTTGAACCTAGACATGGTGGTGCAAGCCTGTAATACCAACACTTGGGAGACTGACACAAGAAGAGTAGGAGTTCAAACCAGCCTGGGTTACATAGCTAAACTGTATCAAAACCAACCAAACAAAAAAGCTTATGGCATGGGCTGAAATCCCAGCACTCTGGCAATAAGAAGAATGGGGGATAAGGATCAGAGGGACAAACACTACCACAAGAGTGGACTACTGACCATTTCTCTAACACTAGAAAACAACAGTGACTCACAAACCTATATTCACTTGGGATTCAGAAATGAATAGCAACTATTTACATACCAATATTAGAAACAAGTGAGCCTGTTTTTTTTAAAAACTCTGTTTTTATTATCTTTCATTAGTTGTACATCTTGATTGATGTCACCCTTTCTTTCATCATTCTCTCCCATCCCTTCCAACCCAACCAGTCCGCAATTTTCTTATTTTCAAAGGATATACATTGAGTATTATGACTTCATTCTCCCGCCTCCTTTATCTCTTCATTAGTCTAGTCTCCTATCCCCAAACTTTTCAAGCACCAGTTTCCTGCTATTCATTTTGTTGAACTGTGAGTTCTTTTTCTTTGAATTCTCCCCCGCAAATAGCATACTTGGGTTGATGCATCTGTGTATACCTGCACATAACCTTGTGCGTGTTTAGTTGTATATATGAAAGAAAATTATTCACCCTCTTTGTCTCTCTAGGCCTGACTCACTTCACTTAACATAATTTTTTCCAGGTCCATCCATCTCTTTGCAAATGATGTAATATCCTTCCTAATGGATGAGTATTGTTTCGTTGTTTCTTAGGACTTTAAATTTTAAAATACTGGTCTGATTCTCAGCACACTAAGGAAATGTTCTATTTCAATCTGAAGGAATTTTTTGTAATGTTGAAGATCTTTTGTCAAATTAAAAGTTGCCTCTGATAGGTTTGTTTGCCTAGTCTGAATCTTTATGCTTGAAGAGATTTTCTTTACTTTGATTCTGTCAGGATAGGATGGTGCAGGAGAAAAAAATGCCTCAAGGGAGATTCTGAATCTTATGTTTAATAAAATGATACATCTTTGGAACAACTTCCTTTAAAAAAGGAATTCCATTTTAAAATCCTGTAAGGATGGAGGGATGGCAGACAAACCCTTCTTCTAACCAGTTGCTTCTCTGTTCAAACAGCAGCCAGCTAGAGGAACTGGGGAACACCGTGTGAGCTAATTGAGCACAAAAAATCTCCAATTAAATGTTAAAGAAAGGAAATCAACATGCACATGATTTATAAAGGCTTACATCAAATAATACTTTGGCTTTACTGGACTCAGACAGAAGAATTGTTGAACCAACATCCACTTCTGAGAATGTTTCACGCAAATAAAGATTAAGAGTGGAGGAGGGAAAAACAAAACAAAACAAAAAACATGCTTCAGTAAGTTTTCAGGCTGAATGGAGTCGCATGACACTGTACCACTCATTTTCTTAATCCTGTGAAAAGGATGGAGGGCTGAGAAAGTGAGTCCTTAACTATACAGAGAGAGAGAGAGAGAGAGAGAGAGAGAGAGAGAGAGAGAGAAGGAAGGAGGGAGAGAGAGAGAGAGAAAGGGAGTGTAACCAATTCCTTGTTGCCATTTGTTTAATCAGGTAAAAAAAAAATGTTCACTGACCCACATTAAACAGCAACAAGAGGTTTTCAAGTTCAGAGAATAAGAGAAAGGCACCCGCAGAGTGTGTGCTAAATACTGTCTTTAATAAAGACGTGTTGATTCAATGTGATGGACCAACAAATACCATTTTGACACAAATTTTTTTAAAGAGTTGCTTTCTCCCTACTCCTGTCCCTAGGTGCCAACTCTTCTTGGCTTCCTGTCTTCTGCCAGAATCAAAACTAGCTTTGTTGCTTCCTATGTTATCCTCTACTTACCCCCTTTTTTGTTCATCCCAGTACTGGGACTTGAACTCAAGACTTGAGTGTTGTCCCTTAGCTTTTTCACTCAAGGCCAGCACTTGAGCCATAGCTCCACTTCCAGCTTTTTGGTGATCTATTGGACATAATATTCTCATAGATTATCCTGCCCAGGATGGCTTCAAACCAAGATCACAGATCTCACCAAGTAGTTACAGAAGCCAGTGCCTGGCTCCAGCTTTGGATAGTTCATAATACTCACATGGCCCTTGGCTTTTTGCTTTTTTTTTTTTTTTGTCGGTCTTACGGCCTGAACTCTGGGCCTGGGTGCTGTCCCTCAGCTCTTCAGCTCAAGGCTAGTGCTCTACCACTTGAGCCACAGCACCACTTCCGGCTTTCTGCTTATGTAGTGCTGAGGAATCGAGCCCAGGCCCTCATGCATGTAAGACAAGCACTCTACCACTGAGCCACCCTCCCAGCCCCGCTTTTTTTTTTTCCCTAATGCTGGAATGGATTCCTGGGCATCAAGCTTCCTAGATCACCATTCTCAGATCCTACAAAGCACCATTTGAGAACATGAAGAGTATTCCCATTACTTACCTAAATGTGTATGTTTTCTCTATTCTTTTCAAATTAAAATGAGGAAAACCAAAGACATTTTTTTTTAAGAAAGCTAACTTTGAAGCCAATCAGTTTAAAGACATGAGCACAACAAAGTTCTTGATAACTAAACAGTTTCTAAGGTCCAAAGCCATATTTATTTATTTTTTTGTCAGTCGTGGGGCTTGAACTCTGGGCCTGGGAACTGTCCCTCAGCTCTTCAGCTCAAGGCCAGCGTTCTACCACTTGAGCCACAGCACCACTTCCATTTTTTTCTGGTGGTTTATTGGAGATAAGAATCTCAAGGACTTTCCTGCCTGGGCTGGCTTTGAACCAGGATCTTCATATCTCAGCCTCTTGAGTAGCTAGGATTACAGGGGTGAGCCACCAGCACCCAGCCCAAAGCCATATTTTTAAAAGGTATAATTATACTGTAGTAAATATGTAAAATTATACCTTGTAATTAGGACAAAATTAATTCTGTATAGTAAAATTAAAAATGAAATAAAAAGTAAAAATGAAAATTGCTTGGTTATAAGAATCCCATGTAGTCGTTAGCATGAATATGTACTGTCTGGTGCTGCAAAAATTTCTGTGCCAACTAGAATTGAATTCACTGATGACTATTACATGAAGTTAAGCCATAGTTGGTTTCTCTGATAAGCTAAGAACTAGAAAATGATACACTTTTTATTTTAAATAAGACACTACAGAAAATGTAATCAGGGCTAAATATTTCCCTTAAATGTATCAACAGGAGGGGGGCAAGGAAAGAGTACAGAGATGGAGGAAGGAGGGGTAAACAAATGCAGTTCTGGTACGCAGCAGATGTGATGCAGAAAATGAGCTATACAACTTATGGTCAAGGACGGGAGGGAAAACTGGGAGAGAGCAAAGGAAAGGATGACCTGGCCCCAAAAGAAATGTTCTCACTACCTCACGTATGAATGGCAACCCCTTTGGCAACACCTTAATATCAATAAAATATTTTAAAGTATAAATAAGGCTTCAATAAGTAAAATATGACTAATATTTAATTAATATAAAAGTAAACATAATTTTCCAGGCACCAGTGGCTTGCACCTGTAAATCCTTTCTACTCAGAATGTTGACATCTGAGGATCGCGGTTGAGCAAGAAAGTCTACGAGACTCTTCTTATCTCCAATTAAGCAATCCTCCCCCCCCCCAAAAAAAACCCAAAAGTGAAGCTGCAATAGAACTGATAGAACTGATAGAACTCTAGCCTTGAGCTAAAAAGCTCATCAGGTACACCCAGACCCTAAGTTCAAGCCCCAAGACCTGCAAAAGAAAACAAACATCATTGATGTTTTGTAGCTGTCCTAATTCTGTATTCTATGAGTTTCTATGAATTATGATGAGAATATTATCAAACAGTTTGTAAAAACTATCACCACGTATGTTAGAATTTACTTTTCAAATTCTTTTTTTTTTTTTTTTGGTTGGTCGTGGGGCTTGAACTCTGGGCCTGGGCGCTGTCCCTCAGCTCTTCAGCTCAAGGCAAGCGCTCTACCACTTGAGCTACAGCGCCACTTCCGGTTTTCTGGTGGTTTATTGGAGATAGGAGTCTCACGGTCTCTCCTGCCCGGGCTGGCTTTGAACCGCAATCCTCAGATCTCAGCCTCCTGAGTAGCTAGGATTACAGGTGTGAGCCACCAGTGCCCGGCGGTTACTTTTAAAATTCTTAATCAGTTAAATGAAAGATGATTCATTTTGAACACCCTGTTTTTGTTAGTACCAGGGGCTGGAACCCAGAGCCTCTCCCTTAGTTTGCTTTTGGTTGGCACTGTACCACTTTCAACTATGCCTCCAGGCCACATTTTTGCTGTTTCATTGGAGATAAGAGTGGGTGGGCTTCAAACTAGAAGCCCCTAGATCTCAGCATTCTGAGCAACTAGGATTACAGACATAAGACATCAGCTCTAGTTGAATATCCTGGGATTTTACAAAAAAAAAAAACAACAAAAATAACTTACCTACCTAATTCAATTTAGAATTACTAGTAAGCCCCATGTATGATACTCTAGGGGTCCAAAGTAACTTATAAAGATCAGACATTGGAACTAGTCCATGAGACAGTTCAATATTAGTTTGGGAATTCTTTTAAAAGTGACTTTAATGAGGATTAGGAGCTTTCATCTGAAGAGGATTTAGTTATAAACATGGCCATATAGAAGTTTTTTCCCCTAGCAAGCATAGATTTGTCTTAAAAACTGTAGCCCTATGCCTTTTACTCACATTTATTTATCCCTGTCTTGCAAATGTAAATATAAATACAATCATTTGTGACACAATATAAATATGGCCAGACAAAAATACCATAAACTCAATTATACATGCAAAACATGATTTTTAAAAATTGTATATGTGTGTAAAAAATATAAGTATACCATTTTTTGTTCAGTCTCAGAACCCCCTCAGCGAAACTAACACAGAATTTTTAACAAAATTACTTACAAAAGTAACGGACACCTATACGATTCTTGCCAGATGATCCAATGCAAACTACTCTCCCATTAAAGGAAACTGAAATCATTCCCCTACTCTTTTACCACAAATAGTATTCTCAGTTGGGCTTAATCTAGATCTTGAGTGTCTTGGGTCCCTTTAGAAATATTCTATTCCAGTCTTTTCCTTTAAGTCAAAATATAAATGTCTACCTTTAAAACACTCTCTCCTCCACTTCATCCATGAAACGTTCTAATTCTATAATGATAACTGTTCACATATTTCACTTTCTAGATGCCAGAATTCTCTGATAGGAAGAAAAGCCTTGATCCAGGGTTTGTTTTATCATTGTTTGTTTATTTGTTTAAATTTTTGAGGCTGTGTGCCCCAGTTGGCTTCAAATTCCCAATCTTCTTGCCAGAGCTTTTCAAGTTCTGGTACAATAGGCCTGCACATCTATGCCCAGATCTACAATAGCCTTAACTTTTGTTGTCCTATACTTTACTTGTATGTTTCAGTCAGTTGTTTTTCAGAATAATCAACTACTATTTTTCCTAAAACTGTGCGATCATGTGAATCGGCGGAAGAAATGAAACACACTGGGTTCCGACAGGCACGAATGAAAAGTCTCACGTTGGTCTTAAACTCAAATGGTAAAAATCAGGCTCCAGGTGAAAACTTTCCAGATTAAATAAAATCAATTTTAAAAGCACGTGTATTGCACAGTGGAAACATAATCCACCCTGAGGAATCAATAGAGGATAAAGAAAAGAACAACATTTATTCTCCAGTTTTAGGACTGATCATATTTTATTTTCAAAATGAAACAATTAACCTATTTTTTTTTGAGGGGGGAGACTGTGTGACTGTTTTGTTTTTGTTGTTTTAACTTCAGTTAAAAAGCTAAGAAAATGAGAAGTTGTAGGGTTCTCTGAGGATGTGGATGAAGTTGGCAGAATTGTGACATTTTCTCTCTAAACTGACTTTGCTGTCACTACTACAAAAAAAACTGGAGCAGAGTCACAGAGCTGTGTGCACTATAACTTAACTGAGAGGAAGAAAAGCAAAACATATATCTCAGAAAACATACCTCAGAGAACGGCCCATCTAGCTCAGAAAACAGCCCTTCAAATTCCTTAAAAATGTATCAATTTAGCCTTTGGGATTAGAAATAGCAGAATAGAAATTTGCATGCCAGAGACAAATGATTGTGAAGACAATGATTTTAAATGAGCAGATTAAAGAAAATGGTTAGAAATATGTACAAAATGGCTAGACTACTAAGAAGAAAAGCCAAACACAGTGAACATACAGAATGAATGTAGGTAGCTCTGCACCTATAAAATCCTCTCCTATAAAATTTCCTAACTCATGATTCTAGGTATAAATTTAAAAGAAATTTATCCATCAGGAAAGACAAATCTGGGCAATGTGGTAGACTCCTGTAATCCCAGTACTCAGGAAATTGACACAGGGGACTCATGAGTTAGGGGCTAGCTTAAGGACAGTACTAGGGATGGAGCCAAGAACTTCCTGGATTCTAAGTATGTCCACAAACACCCAACTCTTTTCACCACTTCTCAACGGTGTCAAAATCAGTTCACCAACCCCTAGACAGTCATTTAAAAAATATATCGTAATGTTTTTGAAAAAAAAAAGGACATACACTCCAAGACTTGTTTGAGATCTCATTAAGCTGGAGTAAGTTCCAGTTATAGGTAAACATGTTTTACATACCAGATTTTAATTATAGCTAAATATAGTCACTAATTCTCGATTCAAGTAAACACCTGCATTGCCTTTGACAGGATTCCTCAGTGATAAGATTTTCATGAAGGTAAAAGCATAAAATCAACCAATCACAAATTAACTACCTTATTCATGGAATTATTATTCAGGTTTTGAGAGTTCTACTCAACTGAATTTTCTGGAAGCATATGACAAGTCCAAACTTTAAAAGTAGCTTGTTATCTCTTCACATGAACAAGACATCCAGAATCAATAACTATCTTACATGCAGTAAATAATCCCCCAAATGGGTTTTTATCACTGGTGAGAGTGACAGGATTCCTCAGATCCTCTCCACTAACACCTAGGTACATTTTTTTTTTCATTAACTGAATTTGCCCAATTCTAAACAACAACAACAATAAAAAAATTCCCTTGTTTTACCTTATTTACTAATTCATCTGCAATAATTATCTTTGTCCAAGAACTTCTGGTTTTTTTTAATAAAACACAAACATACAAAAACAAAAAAAAATTACTGGCAATGAAAACTATTTCAATTGTAACCACTGAAACTAAACTCTAATATATTAGGGATTTTAAAAACAACGAAGATCATAGTTGAGAAACAGCTCTTCTAAAAACATTTTGATCTGTGATATAAATATTGAGACCATGTTGGCAGACTTTCATACAAACCTGTAATAATAACAGTTGTTATAACAAGTATTTATAGAGCCATTTTCCTGGGACCAGAGCTTCTTGAACAAATAAATATAAACTGTATTCATGATTATACACCTCCAACTTCAAATATGTAACTTGAAAGACACTCTTTAAGGGGTATTACAACTAAACATGATATTTTATTCTGGAATCTTTTCAAAAATGTTATGAACTAATAATCTTAGAAGAAAAATATATAAATTGTATTCACGATAAATTTTGAGGAAATAAATGTAAATGGGGTTTTTAGGCATTATCTACGAAGTTGTACAGCTATTTTTTTTCAAGATTAGCTTCTGAAGTTCTGTAGTATAATATCAAGGGAGGATTCTACTGTGTCATATTTGGGGTTGAAACAGTGGTCCACTAGTCCATCTTGTATAGCAACTCAATTCTATCTCTACTGTCTTGACTGGTACTTTCTAATTTCTGTGTGATCATTTGGCACAATTAGCAACTGCCTCTCAATACATCAGATACCACAATTTCCCCTTTATTTAATAAGAGGAAAAAAATGCCTAAGTAGTCTCTCTGCTTCTTCTATCATGAACGTATTTTCAAAGGCTGATTCTCCTTGAATTTGAATATAATGATCACAATCCCTTACTTTTCTCTTTCTCCTTATTAAGGCCTAAAATACTTTGCTCACTAAGCCACTTTTCCAAGTCCTAATGTACCCTACATTTCTTCTGGCCCATGCTGGAGGCTTTCCTGGAAATGGCCACTGTCTCTCATCCCTCCCCGTAGTAATGCCTCCCAGCTCGGTGGCCAGCACATTCAGCAGCATTGTCTGCAGATATCCTTCCCAGTGAATTCTGTATGCCATCTCAAAGCTTAGCAAATGCTTACCTGCTCCACAAGAGGCTCCCACAGGAGCATCCAGCACACACAGCTCCAAGCCTGCACCCACCACCATGCCTACTTTTGTTGCTTTGTTATTTGAGACATAATCCATAAAATGAGGAGTTTTTTGTTTTTTAATGCACTGAGACTTGATAACAAATAAGTATACAAGACTCACAAACAAGGGGAGGCAGGAGGAGACATGCATTTGTGTTTCAAAGGGCCTGCTGAACCAAATGGCCAACTCAAATGTCCATTACACAGTTGGAATGAGCACACAGGAGGGAGAAAATGACTCTGAGCCATCAGCAAATAGCTACAGAAGCCAGCGGGAAAGGGTGGAAGAAAGTAAAAACCACAGACATCTGGAAAACAAGTTAAGTCTTGAGCAAAGATAAATATGTGAACCATGAAAAAAGGGAAGAAATGGCCATGTACCGCAACAGAATTAAGAGCAAATGGTAAATGACAGGCTGTGCATAACCGAAGGAGTGTATTGCTAGTGTAAGGGGTAAGACCTGAGAAAAGGATGTCAGGAAGGCCATCCAGGATCCCGGCTTTTGGCAACAAATAGATTACTGTGTGTTGAAGTTGACTGGTGAAGAAGAACATCAAGATAATGGGAAAAGAAGTTTAGAATGTTCCACTGTGAAAAACTATGAATGAATAAACGAACAATGAGTAAACACTACGGGACACCTTATTTTTATCGACCCATGAACCACTACAGTTTAAGTTACTCAGTAACAAATGTAAGAAAAAGTTATTTTGTGTGTTCTTTTAATTAAATAACTGTGGATTCCTCTCACCAATGATACTGATAATAGGCTAGCCTGGCCTGGTTCACCTCATTGCCTTCTAGAAGAATCACAACCTGCAGCCACATTGACTGTATTTTATCATAAAAGAAAAACACATTCAGTATACCATATCTTCCAAAATTAATTTTTAAATGCCACTGGTAAGCTCAAAGCACAATTTAGGAAGTTAACTCAGAATCAAGTGCGAGCTAATTTCCCAAACAAATATTTTCTGGACCCAAACTCTTTGCTGTTTCTGTGGAGTTCTACTTCCAGAGGCAAACACAGACAGACCTGTGTTATGTGACATCTTTCACCACTGAGCCAGAATTCTAGTAATCTGCCATTAGCAAAGCCATATCTAAAGAAAGCTAGGCTGAGGATGTAGAGATCCGAGATTAATGGTTTGAAGCCAATCTGGGCAGTCCATGAGACTCTTATCTCCAATTAAACACAGAAAAAGCCAGAAGTGGAACTCTGGCTCAAGTGGTAGAGTGCTAGCCTTGAGCATGAGGAGCTCAGAGACAGTTCCGAGGCCTAGAGTTCAAGCCCTGGGACTGGCAAAAAAAAAAAAAAAAAAACGAAGAAGAAAGAAAGCATACAGGCTCTCGAGATAAGCAGTCCCAAGAGTAATAAAATCAATATTTACCATGTTCAAAGCACAACACTGAACAATGAAAGATAAAAAAGAGATTTGTTTTTCCTTTTGTAACACAATAACAATGATTTTTTAAAAATGCGATTACAACCACAAGGATGACAGATGTACAAGAGTTGATCTGAAAGATGTAACAGGAGTTGCTTATAAAGAGAAATTTTCCTGTATTTCAAAATTGTTTTAAATGTTCTAACTAGAAAGTCATTGTTTTTTGTTTGTTTGTTGGCTAATAGTAGAGTTTGAACTCGGGATCTCCTGCTTGCTTGCTTGCTTGCTTGCACTGTACCACTTGAGCCATGCCCTCAGCTCAGCCTTTTGAGGCTCATTTTGAAGATGGCATCTTGGGAACATTTCTACCCAAACTGGCTTCAACCCATGGTCTTCCTGAGTAGTGAGGATTATAACTACTAGTACCTAGTTAGCTTCAGGGGTTTTGTTTTTAATAGTGCTTTGAGGGAAAAAGCTTTCTCAAGTTGATGAACTCCATTTACCTTTTATACTCCAGTAGAATTAACTACTGGTTGTGAGAGGCCTTAGCCAAAGTACAGCCATTCTGGCCTTTACGGAAAGTATCCACTGTGAAGGCCTTTACTGAAAGTACCCATTGTAAAGACTTTTACTGAAAGTAAGAACTCAGGTTCCTGGAAAAACTGTGAAATGTCCCAATAACATTCTGCCCGTAACTCCCCTAGCAATAGCCATCAGGGGATGACCGGAAAGTACCTAAGCTCCAGATGTTCATAAGATAGCATAGTTAACATTCTTGCGGTTCAGCCCTCGTACACTAGCCAATGAGAATGTGACAAGACTTGCTTGCTATATGCTAACCAATCAGGTAACTGCCAAGCTAGGAACCCCCTTACCTCAACCCTATGCCCTATAAAAACCCTGCTAAAAGAAAGGTCGGGGTTCTCAACTCTGACCCCCTGGGATGGTGACGGTTTTGAGTCCAGGCTCAAGCTTGCAATAAACGACTCTCTGGTGTGCTTACATCGGAATCAGCCCCTTGGTGGTCTCTGGGAATCCTTATCTGGCATAACATCTCAAAAGCAAGTTAGTAAATATACCTTGACTCTCAATATTCCAACTGTACATGTAAACACAGATCAATATCTAAAGATCACTGATGCATCATGTCAAACATAGTTGCCATAATTACTCAATCTTCCTACTCACCAAAATTGTTTAAATGGCTTTCACATAAAGGAGTCATAATAAAACTTAATAATATATTTTAAAGAAATCATTAAGAAAGAGAGAGGAAAAAATAAAACCAGAAAGTAGAGCCTACAACAGGTATCTGTCATGAGCTCAGAGGTCCTGTGTCTGCAAATGGGTGTAGAGCCACTTGCTGCCAAAAGAAAAGCAAAACAACAAACAAACAAAAAAAACCCACATCATTAGCCAATGTCCATTACAAGTGGAAGGAAAAAGCAAAACGTGGAATGGTAACAGAGCGTCCTTCTGGGAATACACAGGCATCTCATGGTAACTCGTGAGGGGTGGTTCTACACCATCCCCAGAGACCTATGCCCATAGATACTTAAGTCCCTTCTCTGAATGAGTGCCAAATTTCGACACAACCTGTGCACCTCATCCCATTCAGCTCTAGACTAATGATAACACCTAATACAATGTGAGTGCTATGTAAACACTTGCTATACTATCTTATTTAGGAAATGATGGTGCTATTAGTAAGCCCAGATGTGTTCAGTACAGGTACAGAGTGGTCCCCCACCTCCATCACCCTCACTGTGGTTGATTTTCATCTCTGGTTGGTTGAATGCACAGATCTAGAAGCTGTAGATGTGGAAGGCGGAGTGTATAGGATACCACACACTCGATATAATTTAAACAGGCAAGCTACTTAGAATGTGAATCATATCTCAGTAAAGATGAGAAACCATTCACAAAAACAAGGCTTTTTCCCCCCACTGTTCTCATTGATTATCCTTTTACAATTTTTACCACAAAGTTGGCTCTTCACCTAGCAGAAGGAATCTAAACCAATGAGTTTGTGCCTTGGTGAGGGAGTAGTAGAAAGACTTCTATGTGTCATACTCACAAAGCAAATCTCAGCAGATGACCAACTCAGCCCCTCAGTGGGGGGCCACACTGGTCACATGGCTTTTCTTTCTCCACCACATTCCTCAATCCAGGACATTTGGGTGGTCTCACTGTCATGGTTTTCCAAAACCAAGTTCTGAGCTACTCACAGGGCTCTGGAGTCCTGTCTTAACCTCCCTCCCCCCCCCTCCCACCTCACCTCCCACCACACAACTAGGCATCCATGCCTGCATTTGCCCTCCCAGTGCTCCACCCCACCTGTGTGTACTCTGCTTCTGCATGACACTGGGGTTTGCTTGAATATGGCCAAATGGGGATGCATTGGGCCACCTGCTCTGACCACCAGCTTAAGCTTCTTTGCTCATCTTTGAGCAGAAAGGCTTCCTCTGCCCACTCATCTATCATGCAAACTTCCCAACTTGGGGAGGGGTAAACACCACACTGACAACAAATGAGACTACACAAAAGTCAAGTAAGCTATTTCTGACAAACTACAACATAGTATTTCTTCTCAAGTCTTAGCAGTTTCCTGAGGTTGGATGGAATTATTTCAAAAGAATTCATCAAAAAAAAAAAAAAAAGGAATTCATCATACCAAAAGGGGGAAAGAAAGGGATGAAAACTCTGGTAGCATATTACTAAAAATATCTAGTAAATATCCAGTACATTTATCAAATAAAACTCAGAAAAAACACTGGTGAAGTATAACATTGTTTATGGGACAACTTCACTCCCATGGCTTTTCCTATTGGATAAAAATCCTGATGATCAATTGAACACAACTAATGTGTTCACTGAGATAATATGCTTCCTTCAAAGCCACACTTCCAAAAGAAAAATAATTTCGTAAAAAATGGTGAGGTAGAAAGTAATATATATTTACTTTCTTTACTCCTCAAGAAATATCCTATTAGTTAGAATATATATATATATGTGTGTGTATGTATATGTATAAAAGCATATATACATATGCGTATGTATATTTGGTACCTTAAATCTTTGTGAAAATTAGTCATTAGTTCATATTATTAATATGAAGTTAAAAATAAATAAGACTGAGCAGCTCAGGGGAAGGAATTTGGGGGATTAAATGTTGAAGATACTATTTTATAGAATTATGTAACTGTCCTGTCAAGAAAAATCACTTACAGGTCTCTGGATGTGGGAGAAATGTTTTCTATTACCTCACATACCAGGTACATCAAAACAGGGATAAGTTAGGGAAAAGTCTGCACCTGAATCTGTAACCTTCCAAGGAGAGACATCTTCTCACCAAGATTCTCTACATTATGTTTCATTATGTTTGAAGACTTTTTAGATTTTTGTTCATTTGTGCTAGAATGGAGAACCCATAGCTTATGTTAAGTAACTACCACTGAGATACATCCTCAGTCCAAGAAAAGATGTTGAACAATGGATAAAGTTATATTACAGAACACACATAACTAAAAAGCCAAGTGCCTAAAACAACCTCTTTTCTTATTGAGCTGGATGGTTCATATCTCTATACACTGAGTTGGATGGTATGCACCCTGGGGCCTCTCCTTGGGAAAGTGTCTGAAATATTTTTTGCCTTACTCAAGTATTCCAAGGGTAAAATATAAGCTTTTTATGACTACTTGGAAAAGAACAGTGTTTCTCCATCCTGGAAAAATGTGGCCTCCATTTCTTCTAATACATTTCCCTTTCTTCTGTCATTTCTAAACATAGAATAATGTACAGTAAGACATTCTTCCTAGTGCCAACTGAATGCCATTTAAAATAAAAAAGACCTTCTCATTAAATAAGTAGATCAAGCCTAAAAGCTCTCAGAAACTATAGATGAACTGATTCATGGTAATAAAAAGCGAAGACACTACTCTCTACGGATTGCAAACCTGTCTCAACACCCATGATGGCAATGATTATCCACTATCCCACCACAAGTTCCCCAGACCTCAGCCAAGCAGGCCTAAATATCTTTATCGTTATGTTCCTTCATGAATGTGGTAGCTTTACAATGAACAGAAGCATACCAATTTTTCTATCTGAATGCCACAGCATCACTTCAGAGATCCCAATATAGTCTCATAACAATAACTACAGGGCAGAATTAACTATAAGTCCCAAAATACACAGAAATGCTTTCTTAATGAAGTTCCAAGTTTTTAATCCCGGGTCACCGACAATACACTTTAGGAATCACATACACAAATAAACACCTCTTCTGTCGATTATTGTATCAAATTTCTCCACAGAAAGTAAAAACTCAAAACTCCAACAGAAAATTGTTTAACCTGAAGCTATCTGAAATAATCTGGTGAGGAGAGAAGGTAAATCTTTTTCCAAGAACTCTACTCCGTATTAATAAATTCATTGTTCACCTACATTGTGGGAAGTCACTTTGGTGTCTGTATTAGAAGTTCACTTTGCTTGTCTTCTCCAAGCCCAGTGATATCCTATCCACTGGTCTTCAGCCAATGGGCTTCCCAGCATTTCTTCCAGATGCATACTCTCTATTGTTGTCATTAGAGCCTTTATTGCCAATCCAATAAAATCCAACTTCTATCATCATCAAAGTGTTTTAATTTCAGTTTTAAGCAGTAGTGTGGAAATGGAAGTGGCACTTCAGAAGCATTATTTTTCCCTCTTTAATTGTTCCTCTTGTCCTCTGAGTAGAAACATATTCAGCTTTCTGACTTTCCCCAAAAGAAATCTCTCAGCCCCATTACTCCCACAATGAATTCATGGCATTTGGTTTCATTGTCAAAAAACCATCTCTACTCACTGGCTCATCAAGCAGAGCCTTTTCATCTAAGTTCCCAGGGCTATGGACTCTGTGCTGACTTTCTAGACTAACTCAGTATCGTATTGCTGGCTATCCACTAGACGTCTCTCACTGGAGAGCTGACTTCACTACCAAAATGGGGTTGGATTCAAAAGTAATCCTCGCCCCTCCCCAGGGCTCACTCTGCTCAGCCACAGCCAACCTTGGTCTCACTCTACTCTCTCTGCTCAAAGTTCTTGAATGTTTGGAAAGCACCCTCAAATCTTCTCTCTCTCACACATACACAAAGTCCTGACAACCAGATCTTTGTGCTGTTTGCTACCAAATCCAATTTCTGCTTTTCAATTTATTTTTCTTCACCTTCTCATGCCTAACTTGCTCATGGCTCTTGTCTGAACTATTGATGAAAGGGTGCCTAGTCTCCCCCTTCCTTCCATCTCTCCCTCTACTGATTGTATTGTACATCCTGGTCAGATGAGCCTTCCTAAAGCAAAATGAAGCCTTCTGTCACTCAAGAACTTTCTGTAGGTCTTCAAGTCTAGCAACAGTTGAGTTTAAATTCTTTGACAGGAACTTGACATCCTGTGTAATCTGACCTAATCTTACCTTTCTCTTCTTTTCTCAGTATGCTCCTTTTAAGAGCCTTGGCTTTGCCCCATTCTCTGGCCACTAATGAAGCCCTCTGTGACCTTTCCTTCCTTGCCTGCCCTTCCCACCAGCCAAAGTCCAAATGAAACATCCACCCAGCTGGCAATTTTCCCAATTAGAAATAATGTCTCTCAAGTCAGAATTTGTGCTAAGTGTCACTTCTCCCCCCTTCCATGATTACTTCACGCTACTTGTTTTCTTTTCTTGTTATTGTTTTCTAGAGTTTTATCGTCTCTCCAAAACTTGAGTGTATTAGAGCCTCACTGTGAATTTTTCATCTTCTTAACTTTTGGTCTAATAACAAAACGAGATAATTTTCTCCTAAATGCATGCTATCATCTGTTGTTGATGGAGTGAACAAATTCCATGAATAATCTTTTCAAAGTAAGGAATGAGGGAAATATTAACAATTATTGTATTTTCTACTTCTATAGTCTGCAAAGCTCTGTGATATTTCTCCACTAAGAATTTCAATACCTAACAGCAATTACATGTCCTATAATGAAATTAGAAGCAACCCTCCCCAGTATTCTGAATGGGGCCCATCTCCATCTGTAGATTAAATATCTAATTAGAATCAATTAAAGTCATTTATAAACTAGCATTAAGTAGTAAATCTTGCTTTCATTGTCATTTGTAATTATAACACTATAAAGAACTTCAAAGGTGAATTAAAAGTGTATTTTTATATCAAAGTTCCTTAAATGATTAAAAAAGTGACTTAATAGGCTGAAGCTTGGCTGAGGCTTTACTAACATCACTAATATTTCTGACAAGACTGACAGAGCATAATGCTAAACCAATTAGGACAACCTTTCTCATCTTAAGATGGAACTCAGAGAACGAAATCCAATTCACACAGCTCATAAAGTCACACAATGAGGATCCAACCCACATGTTTAAGTCTTCTACTCAGCAGCACCACTAATTTGGCTAATAAAGTAACAGCAACAAGGTAATGGTAAGTTTATATGGAAGATTGTTTTCTTTTTTCTGGAAAGCACCGGTTGGTTAGGAAGACTGCCACTGAATTGCCAATTGTCTCTCATACTTGGAACTACAAACCCAAGTCATCAGCACTGTCGTTACACTGATATTTATGGAGTGGTCATTCCTCCATTTCCATTAATTTTACCTCATTTTTAAGTAGAGGTGATTCAGAATGAAATAAATACCACCTGCAACAATCACAAGCCCAAACATGAGAGCAAAGCTTACTTTCCAGAATAGATGGGAGTTTCTACCATCCTTTCCTGTTTGCTAGAGCTAAATTTCCTCTTGTGAAGGAAACACCTTTCAAAGACCCTTTTATAAATAAAAGCCTGTAAATGTGTGTGCTTGATTCTTCCCAGATTAGTTGATATATCACTATAATACTGATGATTTCTCATGTACCTCGAAAGATATCAGAAATAAAAACACCTATTATTAGATTGCCAAAAACATAATAAACCACTATGTAGATGTGTATTATCAAATTTATACAACGCTATTATTCTCAAATTTGATGCCACAATATTTACCATAACATGATCACAGGATATCATCTAGCATAAAATAAAGTATCAATTCAATGAGAGACTCAGGGGTTGATATTACATGTATACATATTTAAAAAATATTCAATTGGCAATTAATAACAATTTCATGAAAAGTCTTCCAAAAGTACTTCATGACTGTAATGAAGACCTACTTATACAACGGAATGAGCAAAAATAAGCAAGAACTTTAAACTTCCTTTCTAAAGAAAAGAAAAGAAAAAAGAGAAAAGAAGAGAAAGAGAAGATGCAGGAGGAGGGGGAAGAGGATGAAGATGGAGAAAATGAGAAAGTAAAGGAGGAAAATGATAAGAGGGAGGGGCAACATACACATCTTCATTCCAACAAACCAAACCTATCATCTAACCAGTTTCCTCAAATACTTGCCAGGAAATAAAATAGTATTTACTACATTCTCAAAATGGGATCTCATAGCTAGAATTAAACACAAGGTGGCAACTCAAAGTATGAGGGAAACTGCCTTGTAAACATGTCACATTGTGAAAGGTGTAGAAAGGATACCTTTCCTCATCAGGTGTCAGGGGCATCTCCCCCCAATTTCACACTTACAGTCTATATGGCCATTATTAAAATTATGGATGACTCTTCACTGAGCCTAAGAAGGGACCACACACAGAGGAGACTTATATTGAGATTCTCTTTGGAGGAGTTCAGGTAGAATTCATCAAGAAAATGTCATCTGAGATGAGTCCTAAAGGGTAAGTAGAAGTTTCCAGAAGAAAATAATTCCAGCCAAAAAGATAGGCACAGAGTCAGAAAAGTAATGGCTTTCATGGAAGAACAAGAAAAGTTTCATACACAGAATGGTCTGTTGATATGAGTAATTTAAAAAGTTGTATATGAAATGGGTCCCAATTATGTTTTTAACTCACTCAAATGGAAACTTCTTTTTTGGGGGTGGTAGGAAGAGGTAGGAAGATTGGAGACTGAACTCAGTGCCAAGATGCTCTCCCTTAGCGTTTTTACCCAAGGTTCGCACTCTTACCACTTGAGCCACAGCTATATTTCTGGCTGTTGGATGTTTAATTGGAAATGAGTCTCATGAATTTGCCTGCCTGGGTTAGCTTTGAACCAGGATCTTCAGATCTCAGCCACCTGAGAAGCTAGGATTACACACCTAGGTCACTTGTGCCAGGACATTCATTTCTAAAACTAGTTGTGGCAACACATGACCATTACAATGAAATAGGCATTTTTCTAAGCAGTTTTGTCATGATCTAATAACTCAATCTTCACAACAACTCTATAAAGTAATATTTCTTTTTGTGTCGTAGACAGATACCCAGTGGCTACTGAGGACACACAATGTCACAGTGCAACTTCCAGACATGCTTGAGTTGAAAGCCTGGCCAGGTACAATATGCTCAGGGCTGATGATTGAGCACCTGGTAGTACACAGCTCTAAGGACACCAAGAGCCACCCAGCCTATCTATATACACTGTGGACAAACAGAATGGAGATCTTGGCCATCGAATTCACCTCTGCTCACCAATTCTATTCAGTCTTCTCCTCTTGCTGTTTTCTATGGGTTTGGACAATGGGATGCAATTTCAGGCTACCATAATCCTTTTTTTCCTCACCATGCTCCTGGGAATGACACCAACCAGGGAGCAGGATCACAAGAAAAAAGTAATGTCTATCTAAGGTCAATCGTGCTTTGACCCTAGCTTACCAAAACAGAGAAAGCAGATTTTCAAAAATCCAGAATCATACATGGACAGAAATGACAAGTAGTAGTAAGAAGACCAGCACAAATTTTGGAAGCTACTCCTTATTCATTATATTCATTTCAGCATACCAAGGCTAGAAATCAAACATCTCCCAAATGCTACATTTTTTTTGCAGGGGGAAAGGGGGTGGTCAGTCATGGGCCTGGGGCCTGGGCCTAGGCACCGTCCCTGAGCTGCTTTGTGGCTCAGGGCTAGCACTCTACCTCTTGAGCCACCACACCTCTTCTGGATTTTTCTGTGTATATGGTACTGAGGAATCGAACCTGGGGCTTCATGCGTGCTAGGCAAGCACTCCACCACTAGGTCACATTCCCAGCCCCCAAATACTACATTTTTAAAGAGTATGGTTCTTCTTATCCTTTAGTAGCTATGCTTTTTTGCAGAATGGTGTCATAAACAGGAAAGGCCTAACCGCCTTCCAATTAAGCAGATGGTGCCTTTATTAGAAGAGGGACAGAAGCTAGAAGGGCAGCAGCTCACAGAGCCAGATTAATTTACCTAGACAGAAGACTTAAATGAACCCTTATTGGAGAAAAACATATTAGACAATAAAACTCCAATGGAGGGCTTAGCAGCACAGGTGGGTACTTAAAAATGATTTAAATGAACTGGCACTTTGTGGTGACATTTTCCATTCTGCAATCACAGCCATCACAATGATCTCATTAAATTCACAAGCGAACCCAAAATAAGCCAGACTCAATATAATATAAGCAGAAGGTGTCTAAAGTAAACCAATGGAACAAGAGGAACCCAATACATATGACTCCATTCGCATTATTGACTCAAAAAGTGGGGGGTGGGGGAAGGCAAATGAACAGGCAGACACCAGACACAGGCAACAGAGACCTGGCAGCGAGCTCTGGCTCAAGGCATTTGGGAAGCTACTCCAGGTTTAAAGACTTTCCCATTAGAAATGGGATGGCCTTCTTGGGTGGTCTAATGCCAAGTCACACACGTGGTTTTAAAATGTTTCCTTATGGCTAACTCCATTATAACGTAAACATTAATTCACAAAAATCACACTCTGAGAGCTTGTAAGAGGTCATTTTTGAGTCCCCTTCCTTCGTATGGAGTCTGTCTGACTTTATCTTTTCTATAGTATGTGACAGCATTATAAGAATGGTTGGGACGCTGTATGTTTGGGGTAGAAAACATTTGGTAAAGTCAACCAAATTGCAGAGCAACTTGACAGGGATTAAAGGAGCTCCTGTGGAACATGACATGTATTCCCCACTGAGCAACTCCGCAAGGCAAATTCATACCTTTTCCATGTGGACGCTAAGCAGCTTCAAAGACAAATTTATATTCTCCTACATTCTGATTGAAGGGGATGGAAAGCTGTATTCTGTCTCACCAAGTAGTTATTCCACTTCATTCTATATGGGGTGGTTATTTCTGGACTGACCAAGTTGGTAAGTAGAATTCTCAAATGATGATGGCATGATTTAAAATAGAAGACACTGGGTGACACTGATCAAAATATATTCATAAGCTTCTTTGTTAAATGGCAAGTCCTTTGTATAACTACTTAAAAATTATTTAAAAAATTAAAAATCTTTTCAAACATTTTAAAGGAGAATAACAAAAAATTTAGAAGGCACTGCTAAAATGCCAAATGATTCTAAAGGTTTAAAAAATTTATTTTACTTCCCCCACAGTATAACCCCTGCTTTTACTGTTTGATGTCGGTATAATTTGTGGAGGGGAAGGGGAAAAACAAATCGTTTAAATAGGGATACAGGTGGACCCATTGCAACAATGAGATGTACAAGTCGTTATGTCCAAAATGAACTTTACAACTTTGGTGCGGGGGAGGGGAGGGGGGAGCGGGGAAGATTGGGTGAGTGGGTGGGGAAGGATGGGAAGGGATGGGAAGGGGAAACAAAGGAGGAGGCTACAATGCTTGATAAGAAATGTACTCATTATCTTGCCCATGTAATTGTAACCCCTCTGTGCAGTATTTTCACAATAAAAAAATTTTAAAAAGTTTATTTTACTAATAAATATGAAATTGTAGTTATACTTCTAGTCATTGATTTTAAAAAGTAATAATAATAAACCAAAAAGTGACCACTCTATTTGTACATTAGTGTATCATGGACCATCTAGCAACCAATTTGACCTCACAGATAACAAATTTGCAAAATGCCACTAAGACCCAGAAAGAGTCATTTATGACTGTAAACTTACTGTGATCACAAAGCAATTATATAAAATATAATACAAATGGGCTATTTGCTAAGTGTCAACAAACTCAAGTGATTCTAATTGGAAAGGCTGAACACTTTAATCACATAAGACTTGGGCATGGTCAATTTATTTCCCATCTTAAAAACAGCTTTTCTTCAAAGAATATAAATTCTGACGGAAGGAATATAAAACATTAAATATTGTATTTAAATCTATCACTTTACATCTCTGAGTGTAAATGAAGCCTATTTGATGTATTCAGACTTTTTTGCCCATTATTTTGATTAATGACCCAGCACCAATGCTTAGCTTTAACTGATACAGTCCATAAATATAAGGCTTTTTAATTTACAATGAACAGTTATGACAGAGGAAGGAATGGGACCAAGGTTATCATGTAGCTATGAAAATAAACAATTGCTGAATGAATGAATAACTCTACAGGTTACAATCTGAAATGAGCAGGGCAGCAGAGGCTCCTATCCCTAATCCTAGCGACTCAGGAGGCTGAGACCTGTAACATCATGATTCAAAGCCAGCCTGGAGACAAAAGTCTACAAGTCCATATCAACCTGGAGAATACTAGGCTGGAGGTTTGTCTCAAATGGCAGAACACAGTTATAAGTTAAAAAGTGAGACCACAAGGCCTTATGTCTTGTGGTCTTGAGTAACTATTGATTGTTAAATTAGTAAAGTGTTAAATTAGTAAATTAGTTTTGAAAATGAATTCTAAAGTCTGTGTCTAAGGTACAGTTATTATTTCCCTGTGGGTTTCTAGTTGGTTGTTTTTGGTGGTTGTTGTTGTTGTTGTTTTTTTTGGGGGGGGGGTGTTTACTGGGTCTTGAATTCAGAGCCTGCAGTGCTTACTTAGCTTTTTCACTCTACCATTTGAGCCACATCTCCACTTGTAGCTTTTGCTGGCTAAATGGAGATAACAGTGGCATGAGCCTCCTATACCCAGCTCTCCCTGTGGACATTGCCCCCCACCCCCACACACACCGCTTCTTTTTTTTTGGGGGGGGAGGTACTAGGGTTTAAGTTTATGGCCTTGAGCTGTTAGCTTGCTGGCATTACTGGCAATCTACCACCTAAGCTATACCTCCAGTCCTGCTTTTTGTTTTTCTTACTATTTATATTAGCATATATTTGTTGTGCAAATGGATTTCACTGCGATATTTCCATTCATGTGTACAATGTACAATGATAAATTTGTCTTCTTCCTCATCTCTTCTCCTCCTTTCTAAAAACAATTTCAACTTTAATGAGCTTTTGCTTGTGAGCCATATCTGAAAGTATTTAGCACACTCCAAGTTTAACACAAGAATCCACAAACACATAATCCACAAGTAGAGCAATAACATCCTCATATACATGTAGCATTCAGAAAGCTATCAGGTACTCAGAAGACAGGGGAAGGGCAGGGAGCATCTTAGTATTACTGAAAGAATAGTTTTAACCATATGAGGCCCTGAAACATTCTCAACCCTAAGGGGTTACTGAGCCCCATTTTAAGAACTGTGGCTCTAGACAATGCCACATCTGTCACTTCATCTCCTCTAAAAGCCATTAGTCAGTCGCTGATCTCTTGTATTCCTTGTATTTCTAGCCCTGGTCTGTGCTGGTTATTTTGCAGACAGAATATCATAGACATCCTTGCACAGACTGGCTGCGACCACCAATCTTCCAGGTCTCAACCTCTTGAGTATATAGGATTACAGGTATGGGACATGGCCAAAGTATGCATATAAACTGAATATTTATTAAAGAATATGTACATTCAAGAGGGCACTACTTAGTAGCATCAACAATCAAAAATAATTTTAATTTAAAAAGTTTCTAAACTTGGAACCAACATGACCAAAAAAGACCCCCCCCCAAAAAAAATCCCTAATTGGTGTCCCACAGCTTCCCTTTTCTAACATATGACAATGACATTAAAAATTATTACCTTGATTATAACTTTCAGATAGTAACAGATGGGCTGTCTAAATGGACTCTGTACCTTTTAATTTAGTTGATGAGAAAAGATCCATCTTCTGAACTGCAATGTAAGTGCATCTAGACTGCTATGTTTTCTCTTTTCAAAACACCAAAGTAAAATTTGCAAGCTTTTAGAGACACAGCAGGAAATAGTCAGAGTAAGGAATTTCCCAATGGCCTGATAAATCCCAGAATAGATTGTTGATTTTCTGAAGAAAGGGCTGGACTGCATATTTCACACAATTCTCCCTAAACTCAATCAAGCTTGTGATAGTACTGGATGGGTGGCAATAAATTTGAGACTGTGCTTCCTTGACAACCCTTCAGCAAAGGTCATGCAAAGCAGGGCTGAGGGCCGTGTGTGAGGAGATAAATAAAAAGGACACATTCCTAAAGAGAAGTCCCAGGCTAACCTCCACCATGAGCCCAAGTCAGGGAGGAGCCAAGTTCACTCTAAGGTGATCACCCCAAGGTGATCAAAACCTAGAGTTCAAATTGAAGTGGACCCTGAGATGGGGCCCACGCTGGTATGATTCCATTTTGAGCTTTGCCTTTGTTTTAGGGATTTTAGACTCCATGGGCCTAGTCCTGGAAAGAAAAAAAAAAAAAAGGCATCTGGTCCCCTTCCCCTTAACAACCTAACACACCCTTGATTGCTGAGTTAAAGATTGACCGATAAAAAACAGAAAGATTATAATCTGGCTCAAACTGGCAACACCACTTGCTTACAGTAAACCCTACCTTTTGCACCTGCTTAAGGTAAATTCCGCCTTTTGCTCACCAAAAGGGAGACCTCGCCTTACCTGCTAAATTTGCGTGCCATTTTAAACCAAGGTGATAGGCTGGTTTAAATAGCCATTACAGACAAACTGCAACCTCATTGGCCACTTGTATGTGGTCTGGTATGACTGTACAATCCTTTGTGTGTGTTACGATCCCACTGGTCACCTGTGTGTGACCGTGTTTGACCACATGGATTTTGCCTTTAAAAACAAAAGAATGGGGGCCACTCGGGGTCGCAGTATCAGCTCCCGAGCCTGTGTTGTGGTCCTGACAGGTCAGTGTAAGAATCTTCTCAATAAAATTGTTTCTTTGTTCACAACTTTGTTGCAGTGGGCTCTGTCACTCTGGACGACTAGGTGGGCTTGCCTGCCTGAGCAGGGGTCTTCCTATTACAAAATCCTTCCCAATACTCACATGTGGGTCTTCTTAAACATCATCTCAGCAAGCCTAGTATTCCTCAGTATAAGTTAATGATGACAATGAGGTTAAATGCAAATCTGGACACCAAAGAGATGTGACTTTCAGACTTCCAGAAATAGGAATTTAAACCCAGGGAGCACCAGGTAAAATAAGGACACACTAATATAAGAATTATTCATTGGGATTAGATGGCTGAATCAGTAGATGACTTAAAGATGCTTAGCTCTTGAAGTTACTGAACATGTCATCCAAATACTATGGAATGGTTTGCTTGGTGCTCACCAGAGTCTGATTGTAGTGAATCTAATTCAGCCCAGAGTGGTACTGAGTCTTTAAGATCTTATAACTTGCCAGGTGCCAGTGGCTCACATGTGTAATCCTAGCTACTCAGGAGGCTAAGATCTGAGGATCAAAGTTTGATGCCAGCACAGGCAGGAAAGTCCTTGAGACTCTTATCTCTGATTAACCACCCAAAAGTCAGAAGTTGAGCTGTGGCTCAGAGTAGCAGCCTTGAGCAAAAATGCTAAGGGACAGAGTCCAGACCCTGAGTTTAAGTCCTAGTACAGGTGATAGACAGACAGATAGACAGACAGACGAAAAGAACACACATCTCTATTGGATCCCAATAATAATTGTCCTCTGGTTGCTCCAAGGTCATTCATACCTATTGACCTTGAAGGCAGCCAGCAGCTACTTGGCATTAACTGCTTGAAAAATCAATGGTGCAGGGTCCTTAACTAAATTCCCAGGGCTTGATTCAATCATGGATTTTTGGCTCACGATTTCAAACGTGAAAGTACCATAGATGGAAGCCATGGAGAGCCTCTAATTCCTGACAGATTTCTTCACCAGGTGGGCACGGGCATGGCAGACTGATAGTGCTAAAGCCCACCTGGGCCTGGAGTACAGACTGGCATGGAAAATACAGACACAATTTACAATGGCAGAGTGGGCACAGATTTTCAGAGTACTGTCCAGCAAGCCAGGAGGCACCACGTTTGAAAAAAACCTAAAAACAAATGTCTTTTCTAGACCATTTTAGATGGTTTTAAATAACTATAGCAATGTAGATTTAAAAATATCAAATTCAAAAGTAAAAGACATGCAACTTGGTTAATTTAATGCTATATGACTTTTATCTCAATTTACTCATCTTAAAAAAACCTATCAGAGAAATATACAAACTTCCAAAGCAACCATGATTGATGAGGACAAAAATGCAGCTGATTCCCAAAAGATGTAAGCATCACTATGCTCATTGCTACAAGTTATTATGGCTTGCGGCTCCATCAAAGATTTGCTGACAGTTATTTCTCTCATCTGCATAGCTAGATAGCCAGTAAATTGCCTTTAAATTCTAGCCTCAGCCCCTGTTTTATTTAGTAGTTCTTACAGTAAGACTAATTATAGTTAACAGTAAGAATTACTTGAGCAACCGTTTCAGGGTCTGTGCTTCTCAGCTAGTTCAATTTGACCAACATGAGCTAGACATGGTAACACAATAGCTGAATCAAACACAAGATAAAATGGAATGTGTTTTATCTTGAGTTTTTAATAAGTAGAATGTCCAACATGGAAATCAGTGAAAACAGTCTCTGGAGAAGGGTATAGTAATGCAAAGGTCCTTTGGTGGAAATGTTTTTATATGTCATAAAGAGAAAAGACGCTGACATGCTTCAAGTTTAGTAAACCAGGAAGATGAAGGTGATTTTAAAAAATAATGTTCAAGAGACCAATAGAAACCTGAGCCATGTAATGTAGATTAAGGGATGGTAGTTCTTTAAAGTGTTTCCAAGAACTAAGAGGACTGGAGTTATGTTTCTCCAAGATCACTGGGGCTCTTGAGCAGAGGTAATGATAGAAACAAATAAACAAACAAAAAGAAACCACTTTGCTGGACACTGGTGGCTCACATCTGCAATCTTAGCTACTCAGGAGGCTAGATCTGAAGATCACAGTTTGAAGATAGACTGGGCAGGAAAGTCTGTGCAACTCTTATCTCCAATTAACCACCAGAAAACCAGAAGTGGAACTGTGGCTCAAAGTGGTAGAGACTAAAAGAGATCAAGGACAGCACTTATGCCCCAAAACTGAGCAAAAAAAGAACACTTCAAGGATTACATGTGTCCAGTTCACAATGGTGCAGCTTTGATTGATTAACTATAGAAAAGAATGGCTAAAAATACTCTTTGGTAACAACAACAACAATAAAAACCACATATCTTTATTAATGGGGACCAAATAGAATGTAAGTTAAATAATGAAATCAAAGGTTGAGCATTACTGGTAAAGTTTGGGAGATTCAGAAACTACCAGGAAGAAAATTATAGTGTAGGAATGGGTAAAACTCTTTGACCAGGTATCGAAAGGGAAAAGTAGCCATGATGCCCTTTGCAGTAGAAGGAGGGGCAAGAAAGGAATGAAAAACAAAGGATTTCTAGAAGTCTGCAGAGGAACTTGAAAGATCAACTTCATCTATCTGAGAAAATGAACAGACTAGACATACACATGATGCTGCTATGAACAAATAATGTAGGAAATAATTTCTAGGAATTCACACAACTGAGAATTCAATACTGACCCACAACCTACTGAAACACAGGCCCACCGTGGACATCCTTCTAACAACCATCTTTCAAAATAGCTCTTAATATCATTTTTCACAAATAACCCTGTGGTTGATTTATTATTTTCTGTATCTTACCATTTCTATCCAATCATTGGACACGAGATAAATGAAAACCGGGAAAGAGGGTCCTTTGCCAAACGTGACTGCAGGTAAAGCCTTTGATAAAAGGAAATGAACTGCTGTGATTCTCGATTTGGAATTTACAGGGCATCTGAAAGACTCAGATACTCAAAGCCAGAAATTATCTTTGGTTAATATCAAGACTTGCTTCTAAATCCCTGTAATTATTATGTAAATAACTTCATGGGAAAGGCATAACTTAAGAGAAGCCTATAGCTCCGATTTTACAAACTCTATAGCCCAAAGTACTAAAAAGAATTGATTATACTCCTTCCCCCACCCCACTTTCTTTTGGGGGGACAGCACTAAGGATTACATTCAAGGTCTTGGGCTTTCTAGGCAAGTGTTCTACCATTTGAGCCATGCCTCTGGTCCTTTTTGCATTGTCTATTTTCAAGGCAGGGTCTCATTTTCTATCCAGGCTGACCTGGGCTGCCACGCTCCCACTGTGCATCCCTGGGTCACTGAGGATGAGGCTCACGCCACTGAGCCTAGCCATTGTGCTGCACCTTTAGCCGAGGTAACACAGTGAGTCACTTATGCCCAGTGCCTGAGTGAGATGAAGTCTCTTGAGCTTTTATGTCCTCAGGCTGTCCTCAAACCACAATTCTCTCATCTCAGCCTCTGCAGAAGCGAATATAGATTAGCTTCTCCAGTCTGAGGCCAGCCGGAGCTGTACACAGTGAATTCAGGGCCAGCTGGCTCTAAAAACAGAGACCACATCTCACAAAAGCAAGGACTGAGAAGGTAGGTCAGTGATCTCTATCACTGTCCTGGCATGCTCAGGACCCTGGGTTCAATTCCCATCACAAAAAAGAAAAAGTGCACATCTGAATACACTGAAGTGTGTGTGTGTACATGAGTGTATGTTACATTTAATATCTATGTAACTATATATTTAATTTTATAAAATATTAAATTTGTCGTAAGTTTCTTATACCCCATCGAGGACCCCAAGAATCTCATAAGCAATCCTTAGGAACTCAGAATCATGGAAACCAAGACTTTTTGATATTTAGGTAAAAACACAGCTGCTGGCTTGTTGCTTAATATATATAAATATATATTTTAATTCTCATTTTTTCATGAAACCTTTTTAATCATCACTAATGATATTTCTCTGTCAGTTTTTGTTACAGCAGCAATTTCCCTTTAGGGAAGGTTCACTGCACTGACTATCTGCCAGGAAAGAACAGTACACAGTAGAGAGAATCCACCACCAGTAAGATTTTCACTATGAAGATGCTGTTTCTGGAGAGTTCTTTCAAGAAGTAATGACAGGTTCATAAGGTTGCTCATCATGTGAGCTTTTATGAAGCTCTAGTAATACTTTAATAAAAAAATCCTTTATGGTAAGGCTGGTCAGCGTTGATATTCATAATATCAATATCAACCCTAATATCTGATGTAGCTTGAGATCACGCGTAGGACTAAGATCGCTCTACAGCAGCTTTTGCCGTTTTTCATTACTTAACTGGTGGATGGGGCAGGCAGCGTGCTCAGGGAGGAGGCGTTCTCCCCCAAACTCACACTCTACCCCAATCTGCACTGCCTGCTTTGGTTTCTTCTGAAGCTGAAATGCAAATGGAGGAAGGCTGGGGGCTTTTGAGTCAGATTGGTCCAGCTTTGTATTCCAGGCTTTGCTAATACATCTGTGAAGTCATGAACAAATGAAAGAAGGCTTCAGCCACCTGGTGGGTCTCAATGCAGAACTATCCTGACAGATGAGGCATGTTACCGACTGTGCATTCCCCGACCACTTTTCATCTTCTTACCTTGCAACTAGTCCCACCTGTTATCCTGCCCTGTGATGCTGAAACACCGAGAAAGAACGCTGGAGACTCATCTTCTAGGCCAATCCAGTAACAAACTGTCTATCATTGAAAAAACAAAAACCCGTGTCTGTCTGTCCATTCAATCTGTTCGTCTATCTGCCTGCCATCTCCAGTGGAAGAGAACAAAATCTGACCTTTACAGATGCAATCACGTTCTCTTCCTTGAATGTAGGGAGGCAAAGGGAAGAATGCTGAATGGGCAACACGAGTTTCCTTCTTCCTCACCAGGCCGCAGCACGAAGAATTCAATGTTTTCTCTCATTTCTCCATGGCACCACATCCCATGCCCACCCCTTTCCCTTTCACCTAGAATAAGCAAAAATTAGTGATTTTCCTCCATCCTGTAATTCTATGCCTCATTCTCTAAAACAGTGCAAGAATTTACCTAAACCTTTGCTCAAGTCCAACTCATCGAGGTGGGGTAAGTCCTGGAATTCTTTTCAGTCCGGATGCTGCTTTGGGACCGTAACCTAGTGGTCATTTCAATGTTGCCTCCCCTGGAAATATAGCATCCTGAGCACTCTCAGGTTCCCAACAATCAATGTCAAAAAAGATATCTAAATCTAAAAGAAATGAGTTTAACTATAAAACTGTTTCTCATAGAAGAAAAAAAAAAAAAAACCTTAGAGGGTAAACATGATTAACAGCAGAACACAGTTGCCAAACAGGGCTGCAGAATCTTCCTCTATAGATAATGCTTATGATAACAAGAAAACTGATTTTGTCTTCCTTCATAAGACTATACCTGAGCTATCCCTGGGTGGTGGGATTTATAATAACATGATTGATAGCAATGAAACATCACAAATCCTCCCCAGCCAAAGTCTGGCCACTTGCACTGTTGTGGACTTTAGGATCCTAAGACTCATACAGTCTTGACTTAAAAAAAAAAGCTCCTCCCAAGAAAACAGCCCTCAGAAGTAAAGTAAAATTAATTATATCTGGACCATAATGAGAAGTCTCTGGGGTCTGTGGAAGCAAAAATAATTTAATCAAAGTTACTAACATGCGGCCAGGGACCCGGGGCTCATACTTGTAATCCTAGCTGTTCAGAAGCCTGACAATCATGGTTTGAAGCCATCCCAGGTAGACAAATCCAAAAGACTTTTTATCTCTATTCATCCAATAAAATGCAAGAAGTGGCTTAAGTAAGCAGAAGCGTATTTAAGTTTGAAACTCAAAGCTAAACAAGAAAGGAACAAAGGTGAAACCCAGTATTGGTGCATGCACTCATGCACACACATGTACACATGCACGCATGCACACACACACACACACACACACACACACACACACACACACACACAAATGTTAATAAGATGCCTGAAAAACTAAATCTCTCCCAGAACATGGTTCAATAGTGACCCACCTAGTTTGTTAAGCACAGAACTAACAAGATGTATGGGAGAAATAGTTTAGCTTGTCACAATATGTCCAGAAATAAAATTCCTAGCTCCATATTTACTTTCCTATGCACTCTATTCAGACTCCAAGTTTGTTTCTGTATCTTAGGTTATGGCCAAAATACTGATTCACTATTTTCACCCTGAAAGAGAATATTGATTATCTACTTTAATATGCCTAAAATTATTAAACATGAGTGCAAAATACGTACAATGAGGTCAAGGATAGTGAGTGGTACTTCCTGCCACCTTCAGAGGGGTCCCCTGGGATCTGGTGAAGACTCCCAGGTCAGAATAGATGGAGTATCTGTCAACTGACACCACTTTTTCAAAGTTTACATTGACATCTAAACCTCAATTCTAGGATGGAAAAATCAAGAAAGTAGAATGTGTATTGCCAGATTTGGAAAAAAAAATCTCTAACTCAGCGGTCACTTAATCCAAGATGCATCAAGCTTGCAAAGACCCAATTCTAAAAGTTGGATAATATTTGTTGACTCAATTTTGAACCAGTGCTCTTCTGACACAGTGGAAATACAAGCTTTAGCTCCCAATCAGTTTGGAGAGGTCAAAAAAGACTTTTTTTAAATATAATACAAGCTATTTGGACAAAACTCTAAAACAGATATTTACTGGAATGAGAAAATGCAAATCGAGTGAAAATATTGAAAATGTCAGTCCATTGCATGGCACTTAAACTGAGCATTAGCTAATTTTAATGATTGCTTTCTCCTGCAATACTGCCAATATTGCCATCAACAGATGTTGTTGCTGAAAATGGTAATTATTATAGATCCTAGACACATTCTAGCTGGCTCTCTCTTTCCGCTTCCCTTGGTTGGTTTGTGTTAGCAAAGACAGTTTGCATGTTTAGGCCACAAGTAATTTGAACTTGTATATTGTATAGAATGACATCACCATACAAAATCAATGAAGTGATCAATTAAGACTTTTCCCCCAGTGACAATGTTTTATAAACAGTACTAAATAAATCTAAGTTCATCTTTAATCACAGATGATTTTCTTGTCAGGTGTTGGGTCAATGAGACACAATTAGAATTTATTACTAGTAGATTCTAATAAACAAATACCCTCAAATTAAAACAGGAAGACACAAAAGAAAAAATCATAAAATATTATATTCCATAATAATATTGCAAGACAGTCATTGGAGTATGAATTTAAATGTTACAGAAACAAGTGCATAACTTCTTAATTCTTTTGAGCAGCTGACAAAAAAAAGTGTACAGTGTAAAATAATGCAGATTCAAAGTGATATTAAAAGGCTGCCTGGAAGCCCTCAAAATGGTTTCCTCTGTTTAATCCAAATATCTGAGCTATCAGGAAACTTAGCCTGCATTTACATAACTCACTCCAAACTGCAGATTTCTTGTTTTCTATTTAGTATTGAGTTCCACTGTGAGATGAAAGATTGGTGCACACAACGAAGTCACAAAAGTCTAAGTGGTTGCAAGGAGCACAAGAGTGTAGCCTTGCACAGTAGAGGTGACACAATAAATAGAATATTGATCTATTTCTAAGTAATTTTCTACAAGTAAGTGGCAGGTGATTTGCTGCTGAAGCTGATGTTAAGAGAAAAGTTACTGAGTCAAAGTGAAAGAAGGGTAAATACAAAAGCTGGAAGTGGGGCTGACTATTGAAACAGCCACGGAAGATCTATGGTCAGTGCCTGCCCAGTAAGCCGATGTGATACCCTATCCTCAACCATTTCACCAAATGGTCTTGAGTGACTATTATATGTCAATATGGACAACAGGGCTGATGGTCACGAAACTACAAACCTTTGAGAGATGTGCTATAAAATTTTGATACATTTAGGTTTTACTGTTGTTGCAAATTTTGTGTCTTCCTATTTGAGATAAAACTATCAGAAAAAAAAATATATGATGAATTGAGTAGGTACTGTAAATTGGTACAAAGGCAATACAACCAGGTTCAAGAACCAAGAAGTAATACCAAGCTAGTGTTAAAGAATGATCTTCATTCACAGGAAATTGGAAGAATCTTTCAGAAAAGCTGAAAATAGTGAAAAAACAAAAAACAAGATCACACAGCCCTGAGTTCAAGCCCCAGTAGCACATGCATGCGCATCACGCACGTACACACACGCGAGCACACACACACACACACAGGGCAGATCAAAGTAGACCTTTTGAAAATTAATGAAAACATGTACAAATGAATTTCCTTAAGAACATTATTTACTTAGGTAGGAATAGATTTCATAACTGTAATAAAAGTGTTGCTTCCTAAATAATTTATATGTCTTAACATCAAATAGATGTTACCCAGGTGTTGAGACATCCAGCAGATACATGCCAGTTCAAAGGATTTTTTGCAGAGACAGAAGGCCAGTAAATACATTTAAAAAAAAAATTCTTACAAGTAATTAGTGGTAATTTGAGCTCCAGTGGCTCACACCTGTAATCCTAGCTACTCCGGAGGCTGAGACCTGAAGAATATGGTTCTAAAACTGCCTGGCAGAAAAGTCTGTGAGACTCCAATCTCTAATTAAGCATCCAAAAAAGCCAGAAGTGAAGCTACAGCTCAAGTGGTAGAATGCTAGTACTGAGAGAGAAAAAAAAAAAACTCAGCCAGTGTCCAGGCCCAGGTTCAAGCTCCCAAACCAGCAAATAAAATAACACCGATTTCAAAATTATATAAAGTTAAAGGCTAACAATAATATGTGAGATCAGTATTCGCAAATATTACTGAAATCTGCATTAAGACAACCTTTGTGGAAACTTTCTGACAAGGTACATAAGCATCTGACAGAGCCACACATAAGAAATAATCAAATTTCTATTAAAACCAATAATCAGCTACAACAACAAACATCAATTTCAATCTAAGATTTAAACAAAGAATCCACTAAAGCAGTATAAGATAAAAAGCAAAGGAAAGTTATCTTTTTAGTTTACAGAATTCCATGTAATGTGTACATTTCCATAAAAATGATTTTAAAACAAAATGTAAAATGGAACCAAAATTAATATTCAACAAATGCAAATGGGATGATAGAAACATGATTTCAGTTGTGCAAAAATATCCTTGGCATACATATATACAAAGAAGAATGAAATAAATTAAGTTGCTAATAATAGTTCCTAATAACAGAATTAACTGCTAAGTTTTATTTTATCTTACCCTTTTGTATTTTTATAACCCAAGCCTTTTTTTCTTTAACATATGCATGAGTGAATATGTAAAATGCTATTTTAACACTAATGAATTCTTATTTCAATTTGCCAAACCCAATTAAAAGTGATTTGCTATCTATACATCTGCAACAGCTGATTATTATATTTCTTTGACAGGATAATTCAAGCATTTTTCTAAGAAAACAAAAGTTCTTAGGAGAACAAAATTTTATACCTTTTATCACTTAGAGTTTTAAAACAACAATAAAAAAATCAACTTGATTTATGACGAGTGACATACCATTTCATTCAACCTTTAAAGTTATGTTCAGAAAGATAATCACCCCACTCCAAGCCCAGGACTCCTTTTCCCTATGCCCAGATGATGTTTCACAGGTATTTTCATTCCCAAAATATTTTATGCAAGGTAAAATAATACCATAGAGCTGGGATAGAACTCAGTGGGATACAACTCAGCATTTGCCTTGGGCATGTGCCAGGCCCTGGGTTTGACAGCGAGTACCTCAAAAGAGTAAAATTAAAAATAACAGCTTGAAGAAATATTTAAATGATTACATTCATTGCTTCTTTTTTTTCCCTTTTCTTTCTTTTTCTTTTTTTTCTTTTCTTCAGGTTCTGGGCACTGTCCCTGAGCTTCTTTTTGCTCAAGGCTAGCACTCTACCTAAGCCACAGTGCCACTTCTGGGTTTTTTATGTAGTAGTGAGGAATCCAACTCAGAGCTTCCTGCATGCTAGGCAAGCACTCCACCAATAAGCCACATTCCTAGCCCTCCCTGCTAGTCATCCATCCCATACAAGCCTTTACTCAACAGCTACAAAGCAGGAAGCAGGTTGCCTGACTCTTCATCTTCCATTGCTAGCTTATTATTAGAGACAACATTCATTGTATACAGTCTTGTGAGCCTTAAAGAGGTTCATTCTGACTGTAATAAATATCTATTAATTTTGATGTACTTTAGAAAGTAGGGATGCTAATCGAAAGCAATTAATCAAAAGCACAAACTAAATGTTAGAAATAAATAAAAATATTTTAAAGGTTCCAACAAATGAGTTATCTGGCAATATGACAATTCTGATTCCTTTAAAAAAATCAGTACAACATATGTTGTTCCAAATAATTTTCCAGTAAGTAAATAATGAACAACTCTACATTGAAAGATAATATTGAATGATGATTTTTCTAAGGCAATAATTCAGTTTTGATGATGTGAAAAGTGCTGGAAAAAACAAGGTACAAAACATAATAATTTCAAACCTTAACACTACAGCAATCTGTGTCTGAAAAACCATATTACCTGTGAGTAAGCTAAATTATAAAGTAACTGTTTTAAATTGCAACTTAGAGAAATGAGAAAAAGCACAATAAACCAGTGTAAACCTGAGTAAGGTTTGCAGTCACTTCTTACGGATAAATCATTCCTTCCTTCTTTTGACAAAACTAATGTACCTTTCCTAGATAAAGATGATGAGAACCACAAAGTTTAAGGATTTAATTAGATAAACTTCTCCTTACCTAGATAAATTTTAAAAACAGATGTATAGACAATATGTCAACATCCATTCCCCCGCCCCCAGAAAAGCACTTTAAATCTGTCCCAAGCAAAAGTTAGCATTTTCAAACAAGATATGGAAAGCCTCATTATATAAAAGAACTGGCCAAATATTCTTATTATAATGCAATTCAAAGAATGAATGCTTTCAACAAAACCAATTTTCTTTCTATTCTCCACAGTTACTAATCTATAACAAATGGAGGAATGGATGCTACCTCTCTCATGCAGGAAGTCATATACTTGTACAGGAGTCATATGCAGATTCACCAAATAAATCAAAATGCTTTAAGCTACTAAGTGTTTGTGACCATCTTAATCTGAAATGTGAAGAATGCACAAAGGTATTAATGGAAATTCTTTCATAACTGTCAACAGTTACCTTTGCAAATCTTCAAATAATAGGGCCAACTTTCACTAGACTGGGCTGCTGTCACTCTTAGATTTCATCAGGACAAAAGTCAAGCCTATAAAATCACTGAGTGAAGAACCTCTCTTTCCTCCACTGTCCTGACATCCGAATCCAGAAGTATTAAGATGTTATCATATGTATGATCTAATTGAGATCTTTTATAAATTTATTGTTAGGACTACCTTCAAATCAATCGTTCTTGCCAACTACATGATTCATTTGGTGTCAACAGTCCATCTCCCAAACCCACAAAATGCCCTTTTGTAGTAAAAGATAATAAACTCCAAAAGTAGCTACATCCTCCTGAAAGCACTCAGTCATTGTCAGGATGATCACTCAACCCCTCAAAGCCTCTAGCTAGTTGTCTGAAAACAAAAACAAAAAAACAAGAAGGGACTAAATTTGAAAATACCCAAAGTCATGGCTGATTATTAATTTTTTTTCAATTCCATGACCTTAAGAAAACTCTTAGCTATTCCTGCTCTATTTAATCTGCATATGGAGCTAAAAACAAAATAACAAACAAACATTAAAAAAAAAACCAACCCTACACTGCTGCGTACCAGTGGCTCAAGCTTATAATCCTAGCTACTCAGGAGGCTAAGATATAAGAATATAGATTCAAAGTTAGCCCAGGCAAGAAATTCCATAAGACTCTGATTTCCAGCTAATCACTAAAAAGCCAGAAGTGGAGCTGTGGCTCAAGTGGTAGAGCACAAAACTCAGGGACAGTGCCCAGGCTTCAAGTTCAAGTTCCAGGATCAGCGGGGTGGGAGAGAAGGAAAGAAAAGAAAGTTAAGGGAGAGCTACAGGCTCAAGCCCAGAGTTTAAGCTGCAGTAGTGGCACATATGCACACACAGAGACATACACACACACACACACACACACACTTCTACCTATGTTAAGTGTGAGGTTTTGCTGGGCACTAGTGGCTCCCACCTGTAATCCTAGCTACTCAGGAGACTGAGATCTGAGTATGGTGATTCCAAGCAAGACTGGACAGAAAAGTCCAAGAGACTCTAATCTCTAATTAGCCACCAGAAGACGGGAAGTGGCACTGTGGCTCAAGTGGTAGAGCGCTAGCGTTGAGCACAAGAGGCTGAAGGACAGCACCGAGGCCTTGAGTTCAAGCCCCACAACCGAACAAAAAAATAAGAGTAAGGTTTTAATAGGCACTGAACAACAAGAGTGGTAACTAACACAATACTACAAAGGGCAGTCCACTACCTTAGCCAGCACCGGCACCTGCTCATCTAGAAAGCACTCCAGCTTGTAAAGCAAGGATGATAGCAAGTAAACTCCTGAATCATTACATTTTCTAACGAACTATTGATTCTCAACACCATGTGACTGCCTGAAGTTTTGGTCACTGTTACATAGTTTCTGAAACCTTTTTGTGGCTTCCAATCAAACTTTGCAGCTTTTAGAAATAAGCATAACAGGTCATTCGGTTTCCATTAGAAGCAATTACTTCTCAAAGAAGACCTGCTTGTCTTCCTTAACCGTTGGCCCTGCCAGCCAACATCTTCCACAATGGCAGGCTATGTACTGAAGTAATGTGAGCTATGCTTCAAGAATGAATGCAAAACAGCACTCAGCCACCATGGCCGCTAATTCAGGTTCTCTGGTGCCTCTCAAAGCCTCCCTCTCAACATAGATATTATGCAAAAAGCACTGGAGAAGTACTAGAATGTTTAATTCTGATTAAAATTGAAGGAAAAATCTTCATCCAGCTTTCCCAAGTGTTAAGCGTGTTTGCCAGCATCTAAGATCATGAATGCACAGACTTGAACCATAGCTGCCCTAATTTAGGATTGAATGAAGATTTGAGAACATCTCCTTTGACTAGATATTTTCGCCTCTGGGGCCATTAGCCCTCCGCTGAAGATGTGATCTCATTCACGTAGCCCCAATTTGAGCCTAAGTTGTTTGGAAAAACCAGCCTGGTTTTTACTGGCAGAGAATGTACCTTAATATGGAGGCTGCAGTGTGCCTCAGGAAAGAGAGAATGAAGCAAGCCTGCCCTGCAGAAAGCCATGAAGTATGTAGTATCAGCATTCTGCTGCCTGAGTTAACACAAACACAAGTTTCAGTTAGCACGATCTTCACTGTTTCCAAAAAAATGTGCCTGCACTGGGTGAACTGTGAAAAGCCTCCACAGACAAGCACTGTCTTTGTTTGCTTACAGAAAGTGAAGTTAGCAAAAACGGATCGTTCTATGTCAATAGTACACTAGTTCTGCACAACCAATTCCTACACAGAATTCACCCATGGATATCTCTAAAGTTATAGAAAGCATATTCTTCAAATTGCCCAGGGAGAAATTGAAGGTTAATTTACTCTGTGCACAGCACACAGAATCAAAGAGCAAGTCAGGTAGGCAAGTGTAGGTCTTCAGATTCCAAATTCAGCATTCTTCCCATTATATTTTTTTAACAGCACTTTAAATAATCAGTATGGAAAATAAAGTCTATAGTTCAGTAAGGCTTCTGACTCATTATACCTGAGCCATTCTATCTGTCATTAATAACTGAAACTCAAAATTATCCAATTCTCTTAAACTAAGGAAGAAATTTACCACAATAGATGAGAATGATTTTTCCATGATTTGTACCTCATACTGTAGAATCAAAATCTTCCTCTTAATATACTATAAAAAGAAGAAAACAAAGAGAATTAGTGGTAGCCTAAGGCAGGGAGAAGGAAATGGAAGAAAGCAGAGTGGGATCTCATGGCTCTTTTGTGAGAGGCAACAAAAATATTCTAAAATTAGATCGTAATGGTTGCGCAACCCTGCATAAATATGCTTTTTTAAAAACCATGGATTTTTCCATACTTAAAAAGTAAATTATCTTGCATGTAAATTGCATCTCAATAAATGTATCTTAAAATAAAAAACTGGAACCAAAGTATATTGCAAGCTGGTGCCAGTAGCTTATACTTATAATTCTAGCTACTTGAAAGGCGGAGACCCAAAGAACTGTGCTTTGAGATAAACCCGGGCAGAGAAGTCCATGAGACTCATCTCTAAAATAACCAGTAAAAAAGTCAAAGAGAAGGCATGCTTAAGTGGCAGAAGGCCAAATAAACAAGCTGAGCAAGCTGAGGCCCTTAGTTCAAATCCAAGTGCCACAAGTAGTAGTAGTAGTAGTACTAGTAGTAGTAGTAGTAGTAGTGATAATAATTAGATGATAAATAGATATAACAATTCTGCTATAATACCATTACAAATTGGAGTAAAAGCTAAAATTTGGGTTGTTTATATAATGTTTACAAATAATGGTTCTGTTGAAGGGATACTCTTAAAACAAGATACAGTCCCAAACTCAAGAAGCTAGCAATTCAGACAGTTAAAGAGAAATAGTTAAGAATAATTGTAGGCAAAGTTATATATAAAATCTATTTTAAAAAAAAAGTCTGGGCTGGGAAGTTGGCTCAGTGGTAGAGCGCTTGCCTTGCATACATGAGGCCCTGGGTTTGATTCCTCACTACATAAGCAAAAAGAAAAAAGCCACAAGTGGCCTTGTGGCTCAAGTGGTAGAGCGCTAGCCTTGAGCTGAGAAGCTGAGGGACAGCACCCAGGCCCAGAGTTCGGGCCCCACGACCGGACCCAAAAAAAAAAAAAAAAGTCTACATAACATGGAGTGGAACACTCTACAGTAATGCATCCTTTGGAAGCTTAAGTATAAAGTGCCACTTGTCTGTGGGACTTCGGGCAGCTTTAAATGAGGTAGTACATATTTGAAAAGTTCCACAAGGTATTAAGAATTACACCCGCAGTTCAAAGGCAAACATCAAGCAATTTCAGCTTTAGAATGCTATCTGGGCTTGAGTTTCCCTGATGTTCACAAATATTTTCCCCTTAAATATGGACTACGTTCTGAACGGTCAAAAGTCAGATGTATTTGGCATATGTAGTCTTACAATCAAAAGGAAAAAAATGTTCATCATTTCTGAAGGACAGGTACCTGATCTTCTTTGAATGTAATGAACAGTCTTTCGGGTACCATGTCTTTGCTTGTTCAGTTGGAAGTCCCAGAATTCTCTGCACTTCATGCCATCTTTGAGATTCCTATTAGAGACTTCCTTTTCTCTGAACGGGTCTTTGTTATCTTCAAGTCACAATTTGCTATCCTTTCTTGTATGTTCAAACAACTTTTACTTCTTTTATACTATATTTGTCACATCTTATTTCAGATACTGTCATATCAGGACCTTGGCATTTGGAATCCAGACGTTTCTGGGATAGACTATTTGGTCTCATACCTAGGCAAATCCTTTCGCCTGCCTAGGTATTAGTTACATTCTATTAGCAGGGTTACATTTTCATCTAACAACTTCAGAAAATACTTTCAATGGATATTTCTTACCATCTGTGAAGGTACTAAAAAAAATTCAGCATTTAGACAATAATGAGCAGGTACACAGGTACAGGTAATCTTCCTTACAAGAGGGAAATTTCCAATATGCACCAAAAGCCTTTCGATGTGCTGGTACTTCTGGTACCATAATTTTCTATTCCTAAATTACATCCTAAAAATAATCAGGATGTACTCAGTGATTCATGAGGATATTCACTACAGAGTTATTTATCAGGAGACTATTGGCAACAATCTACTCCTCTAACCAGATTTGATAGCTTGAGTAAATTATGGAGAAGCCCTTCAACCAGATTTTATTTATAGTATTAATGTTACAGTCCAGGAACGCTTGATTGACAAGAGAAAGGAATTCGTGATGTATCGGATTTAAAGGATGGGTAAACCCAGAAGAGAGCAAAATAACAAATGACTTGTCACTTCTTCCATACTAACCAGTTATGCCAGCCCCTTCGCTTGCAGGGAGCAGATTTGTCTTAAATACAGTGTCAGATCGCGTTTCCAACCCAAACAAGTTCCCTTATCTTCTACCTCTTTAACTCTTGTTAATGCTTATCCTTAAAAGTAAAACTTCTGAGCTGGGGTGTGGTTGGAGTGCCACTGAAGTCAGCATCTTATCAGTTTCATTGTGAGTAAATCCAGACTTTTAGGTAAAATGTAGGAGCCTAATGGAAAAACCTAGAAGAGTACTGTTAATTAGAGGAATGCGCATGCATAGGTGGTTTCACAGCCCATCTGTCAAGGGAAGATTTTGATTCCACTTCTGTAAAGGACATTGGAAACAGAGAAAACAACACCCCTCAGGAGGGTTTGGATGGCCCAGGCTGCATCTCAGATCCTGAGAGTTAGTCTGCTAAATTCCAGGGACATAATTAGAATGCAGATAACACTGCCACATCCAAGAGATATTAGGCTGTTCGGTACATCCATGTGAGAAGGTTTGAGATATTACCGGCAATGAAAGAGACTAATTCCAATCTTACTTTCTAAAAAGGGAGTTGAGACAGAGGTAAATTACACGATACATCAAGGGACATTACAAGGGACAGAGCCAGGATTATGAGAATGCACAGTTCTGATTCCAGACTTAGCATGAACTCCCTCAATCAGTAAAGTTCTGCATAAATATATACAATGATTTTTTTTGCTAATTAAAAAGAAAATCAGGGCTGGGATGGTGGATCAGTGGTAGAGCGCTTGCCTTGCATGCATGAAACCCTGGGTTCGATTCCTCAGCACCACATATGCAGAAAAAGCCGGAAGTGGCGCTGTGGCTCAAGTGGTAGGGCGCTAGCTTTGAGCTGAAAAGCTGAGGGACAGTGCCCAGGCCCAGAGTTCAGGCCAACAAAAATAATTTTTTAATTAAAAAAAAAATTAAAAAAAAATCAGGTCTGTGATCCCAGAGAGGGAGTCAGAGGCTCGAGGAGACTGAATTTGAGGCCAGACTGTGCTAAATAATCACAGTGTCTTAAAAAAAAAAAAAAATTCTTCAGAACATCTCATGTGACCCTCTTTATTTTATGAAGACAACATGTCACTCACAGATATGTTTATATCTGATACATATGAGCCACATGTGTCTCAACTGAGTTAAAAGAAAGGCACCCTGGCCAAGATCTGAGGATCATGGCTTGAAGCCAGCCAGGGAAGACAAATCTAAGAGACTATTAGGTTCAATTACCCAAGAAAATGTCAGAGGTATGATTCCAGTGGTAGAATGCCAACCTTGAGAAGAAAAGCTAAGAAAGAACATGAGGCCCAGCGTTAAATTCTAATATACTCCTCCCCCAACACAAACAAGGCACAAAGAAGAAATTTGAAAAATTCTCTTTCATTTATTTTTTAAAAGCCATTATGTCCTTTTAAAGACAATGAGAAATACTACACTGAGAGCCAGGGGCAGGTGGCTTTATACCTATAATCCTAGCTACTCAGGAGGCTGAGATCTGAGAATCACAGTTCAAAGCCAGCCCAATCAGGAAAATCCATGAGACTCTCCAATTAAGAACCAAAAAAAAAAAAAGAAAGAAAGAAAAAAAACAGAAGTAGAGCTGTGGCTCAAGTGGTAGAGTGCTAGCCTTGAGCACAAAAGCTCAGGAACAGTGCCCAAGCCCACAGTTCAAGCTCCATCAACAGCACAAATAAAAACGTAGGCTGGGGCATCTGGGTTGGTTCCATATCTTAGCTATGGTAAATAATGCTGCCATAAACATATTTGTGCTGGTAGCTTTAGTATGGTCTTGTTTGTGATCATTTGGGTAAATGCCCAAAAGTGGGATTGCTGGGTCATAGGGGAACTCTATGTGGAGTCTTTTGAGGAACCTCCATACTGCTTTCCAAAGTGGTTGAACAAGTTTACACTCCCACCAACAATGTAATAGGGTTCTCAGTAGATGAAGGGATCAAGAAAATGTGATATATATATACACACACACACAATGGAATTCTGTGCCTCCATCAGAAAGAATGACATCACCCCATTTGTTAGGAAATGGAAGACTTGGGGAAAAAAATTACATTAAGTGAAGTAAGCCAGGCCCATAGGTCCTACCATTTTCCTTATTTGCAATATCTAGCATACATCTGGGACAAGCAGAAACGGTCAGCTAAGATGATGGTAAGGAAAATGAACCCCAAGCTAGGGACACAAGGGTTTTTTTTTCTTTCTTGTTATTGTTCCTAACGTATTTATAATGGACCATGTGATTTTTTTTTTGTTTTTTTGTGTGTTCCCCCATGGTGTAACCCATTTTCACTGTATTTGATGTCGGTGCCCTGCATCTTGTATATATACTTCTCTAGCTTGAGGAAGGGAAGGGAAAAAACAAAATGCTTAAATAGGGATACAGGTTGATCCATTGTAACAATGAGATGTAGAAAACAATATGTTGAAAAAGGAACTTTACAATTTAGGCAGGGAGAGGGAGGAGAGGGGGAGTGTAGTTGTGGAGCTGGGAGGGAAAGGAGGGTAGGAGAAAACAAAGGAGGCGGTAACAATGCTTGATAGGAAATGTACTCATTATCTTGCTCATGTAACTGTAACCCTTCTGTACAGTATTTTTACAATAAAAAATGTATTACAAAAAAAAAAAACCTATGCTGGGTATGGAGAATTAGTTTCAATGAATACAAAACTTAAAACTGTGGTACTGAGAGTCAAACCAAACTAAATTATAAATGGAAAACCAGAACCAACTATATGAATTTGCATTAAAATGAGCCAATCCATCCTTTTTACAAAGCTGAAAAATGATTCCATTTTTAAAAAACTATCCAATATATAAGCTTGAACACAAAATCTTTTTCTCTTAAATTTATAGAGCCAGAAGTTGACATCAAAATATTTTTTTTTTTTTTTTTGGTCGGCCGTGGGGCTTGAACTCTGGGCCTGGGCGCTGACCCTCAGCTCTTCAGCTCAAGGCGAGCACTCTACCACTTGAGCTACAGCGCCACTTCCGGTTTTCTGGTGGTTTTTTGGAGATAGGAGTCTCATGGTCTCTCCTGCACGGACTGGCTTTGAACCGCGATCCTCAGATCTCAGCCTCCTGAGTAGCTAGGATTACAGGCATGAGCCACCAGCACCCGGCTCAAAATAGTTTTGAAAAGACCACATTTCATTGTTTAAACTTCTGAAGAAAACAAGTATGTAGCCACTCCCAAACTGTCAACAATAAAATATCCACTGTACAAAAGCTACACAATGAAATGGATCAATTAGATGATATCCAGCATTTCCTTATGTGTTTTGGGTTCCAACGCTCATGGAAGTCTAGGTTAAATTGCTTTCAACAATGAAAAGCACATGGAGATAATTCAGAACAAGACGGTATCTACTACTTAATAAAGTGATATTGCTTTCTTTGCTGTTCATAGTGCGTGGCTCATTGTATATAATATAGTTCCTAAAACTACTAAAATTAAATAGGGACAGAAATTGGATCTGGAATCAGAAATAAAGCCAGGTCTTCATACACGTAGGGCCCTCTACTAGGGGAGGATAATGTCCTTTACCTGCTGAATTATGAAAGCTCTTTCTCTAATTTTTGTTGTTTTGTTTTGTTTTCAGTTATGGGGCTTGAACTCAGGGCATGGGGTCCTGTCCCTGAACTCTTTTGCTCAAGGCTAGTACTCTACCATTTTAAGCCACAACCCCACTTTCAGCTTTTTGGTGTTTAATTCCAGATAAGAGTCTCACAGAGTTTCCTGCCCAGGCTGGCTTCAAACCATCCTCAGATCTCAGCCTCCTGAGAAGCTAAGATTACAAGAGTGAGCCACAGCGCCTCACTCTTTCTCCAGTTTTTAATTTGGAATGACAAGAATTTCTTTGCCACATATCTTTTAAAGTTAAAAAATAATATAATTGTACCAACATCATATTAATGATCTAATGTATAGGAGAACACATTAAATTCCAAAACACTATGAACTAAAATAAAATCTTATTATTTCCCATCATGATAGCTTACTCTTTGCTGCAATAAAGTCTCTCAACACCAAAGCAAAATACTTGCCTCTTGTGAAAATTCAATACCATCTTCACTGGATGTTTTTACAAAATTCTGTTCAAGTTTCACCAAGTCATACTTTCACACCAGCATCTTATTTATTAAGCTGTAAAAGGCACTGTCTGCTTTTATGAGGGAACATGGTTATAAATTAATCTTTTAGAATTCCACAGAATTGAACAAACTAGAAGAAGAAAACCCTTATATGTAATTCATATCTTTTCCAGTTCCAATTATTTGGACTTATTTACCTTGCCCAGAAATTAATAAACTTTGTGAAAAATGAGAAAGCTACAATGGCATCTAATGTTCTAAGTACCAACTATACTCAAGAGAAACTGGTAGTGCTCAGTTCACAGTAAGAGAGAATAGCTAATGTCTGTACATTTAAAATCTAGCAGTATCTACAACTTGGCAATTCCCATTTGAAATTTCCAAAAATAAAGGCGTCCCTTTAACTGCATCCATATTGCTCTCCAGACTCTCTCTCCCTCTCTTCTTCTTCCTCTCCCTCCCCCTCTCATACACACGCACACACACACACACGCACGCACGCACGCACGCACGCACGCACACACACACACACACACACACACACACACCACAAATATAATCTTAGAAGAATGATGCTAGTATATTTTAGGAATAAACAGATGATCCTCTGTGTGTGTGTGTGTGTGTGTGTGTGTATGTGTGTGTGTGTGTGTGTGTGTGTGTATGTGTGTGTGTGTGTGTGTGTGTCTGCCCCAGGGTTTGAACTTAGGGCCTAGGTGCCATCCCTATGTTTCTTCTGCACAAGGCTAGTGCTCCACTATTTGAACCACAGCTCCAATTCCAGATTTTTGTGGTTAAGAGTCTCACAGACTGAAAGTAAAAACCAAGCACTTCAAATCTCACCCTCCTGAGTAGCTAAGATTATAGGCATGATTTAAGGGTAAATATTATTTAATTATTTTAAAGTATTATTTAATCATTGCTATTTAAGTGTTATCATTTAAGTATTATTAAATTCATTAATAAGTTACATATTATTTCATTAAATAAATTAATTAACTATTATTTAATAATGGTGTTATTGAAGGACATGGCAATCACTGATTCATTCGCATTTAGGTAAAAGTCATTGACAGTAGGAATTTTCTCATTAACAAAGAACTAATGTAGCATTTTAAACAGCATTTTGATATCTTCACTGACTTTGGAAGCTGTTAGAGAAGTCAGGAGCCATCCAAAGTAGTATTGCTGCTTTTAGGATGGTAGGTAGGATGGTAACAGGTAGGATGAACAGATTCTCTTTGGATGTTATCTGTGATAACATCCTCTCTGTGGATGTTATTATCTCATTTTATCTGTGAGCCTGGCTGGGGTAGGAAATACAGAAATGGAGTGGGAACAGAGAACGCAATCTGCCCCATGTCTTCACACAGCTCTGCAGCACACCACAAGCCCTCAGTGGAAAGAGCTGGAGGAAGGAATTCTTCTGCACATACCATTTTTTAACCCACGAAGTCTCTCACTCCTTGCAAATTTTCAGAGCTCACCAAAGCAACAGTTGTGTAGAAAACCAAGATAAAACAATTCTTTAGGTTATCAAGTAGAAAGGCTACAGGTCTGATCCTTTTGATGACTCAAATATACCAGTGTGATATGATCGTTCAAAGAATCTGACTGTTGGCCTTAAAACATCTCCACATTCATGACAAAGCTCTACTGCTCTGAGATACTGGAGGATTTTGATTGTTTAATAGCAGGGCCCTTTACATTAAAAAAAAAAAACAGATAAGGAATGTGCAGAGCATAAAAACTGTAAAGTCACACTGTTCAAAAGTAATTCATTTGGCATGTTAAAAAATAAATAAATAAACATACCCAACCTAAAAGGAACCTTAAATTCTACATACAGTTTGCAAATGTTAGGTGAACGTCATCTAGAAGTGTGTTGAAAGGTTGATGTGTTTTGGAGTCCTACACTATCATCCTCTTGATTCTACAAGCTTCCACTTACTTTATGTGGTCCACACACATTAAAACATAGGTACATATGTACACATACACACATACATGCACGCATGCATATAAACACAGCTTTCTATAAACATCACTGGTCACCCTGCTTTCCTTGGCAGAATCTTCTAGCCCCTATCTCCCATAGGACTCAGCAGCAGAATTTCTGCTATCATGGGAGACAGAGTTCACAGAAATAACTTCAAGACCACTAGCATCCTGAAAGCTGAGTCTCCAGAAAGCCAAACCAGGAAACACCACAGCTTCATCCAAGGTATACAAACCACAACCACCCCAAATGGAGTGGGTGTATCACATAGAAATAATCATGCCTGGGGTACAAGAACATAACTGGACTCTTGTTTAATATACAATGTAATCACAGCATCTGTGCATGTTTTAAGTGAATATATAGAGATGTTTAAAGTATGTTTCCATAATTATGGGATGACATGATCTACCAAGATTATAGAGTCAAAATTATTTAAGTTAGAATAATTCACATACATATGAAAAATTCTTAAAACTTTATTTAAAATGCTTACATCCTGTAGATCTCAATTTAGAAAGCAACTTATTTTTTCATTTTCTCCTTTTACTATAGTGACTCATATCCTAACCTTCTTTGTAAATAACTTTTTATCACATCTTTAATTATTAAGTATTTTATGAAAATTTGCACTAGGCAAAATAAAGGGCCTATAAAATTCTTGTGTGATGCAACACCAACTCAATCAGATTTAATCCAAAGATATGATCATATAAAATACCCCCAAATAATCACATAATAAAAACTAATTAAAATAAATAGCTTTTAAATCACTTACATTTAGCTTTGATTTTTACCGTGCTCTAGTAGAAGAAAATGTAAAGTTTAGAATCATTCCTAGCTTAAAGGAATCAAGGAAGTAAAACTAAATCAAGAAAAATTAGCATCAAGCATGGGGTGAGTCCAGGTCATCATGGCAATCTCCGTGCTGCTAATTATATCACCACCTAAGCAAAACTTAGGCTTCAGTTTCTTGCCCCAATTTTATGAACAAGAAATATTTTAAAGGCAAAAATACATATGAATGTATACATAGGTTGAAATAGAATCAGTTTTAACTCAAGAGATCTGTGAATTTCCTCAGTGCCTCTTCTTCTTCCTTCCCCTCCCTCTCCTTGAAATACAGGGGAAAACAAACACGGAACAAGCATTTCTGCATACATTGCCCACCGCATAACACTTCAAGGTGTTTTCTGACAGTCAATGAGAAGTATGAGAATAAGCAAAAACAGATGAGGAAAAAAATGTGATAATGCCACAGGATATATAAAAAGAAAGACAAGAGAGAAATAGAAAGGGGATGCAAATATTAACAAACACTTTGGAATGCCAATGTGAATTTAAAATTTTTCAAGTTTCTCTGAGATTATACAATTACTCTCATCCATTTCATTTGGGGAATGAATTTATCACAGGCAGCCTAGACATCTGTATGATAAAACACTGAAATGTGTAGCATTTCCTTCGGAGGTAATTAAATTTGCAGCATGGAATGGACTATGGTACAAGATAAATCCATGACAGACTTCACGATTTAAAGGAAAGGAAGTTTTCAGAGTCTTAAATAAATATCAACTCCATCTAATCCTCTATGTACCACACACTGGACTGCTAGGAATTAAAATGTAATTCCTATTTAATTCTGCAAAAATTTTCATTTGAATCATATGAATACAGTGAGATAACTACAATGAGTTTTTTAAATGTAACCAGGCAAATAACATGCACCTGTTACCAGCTTGTTTATTTTATAGTAATCGTGGTACTTCCTAACCTGGGGTCTCACTGCTTTACCCAGTACCTCATATATCACTGCCTTACATTGACACCTGCTGGAAAGCTCTGGAATTGTGTATTTCTCCTTGTACTTTCTGGGTAGTGGTTAATTTTTTGCATACATGAAAGGGATATATAGATTATATATCAGTTGCAAATAAGACAATTCCCCTAAAAGTAAAATTAATATTTATTCTACATATTTATATTTTACTGGCATCTTTAAAAATTATACATCAAAAAAAAAGTCTTCCCAAAGAAGACTTCTGATGGGAATTAATGTATCCAATGATTTAAGTAACTTCACTTGTACAGGGTTTAATAATAAACAGTATCTTTCTCTGTATTTAACTTCTGACTCTTATCTAAAACTAATTTAATATCTTGGTCACATGACTTGATTTTTTAAAGCCCTGTTTTTGTGGAAGTACTCAATTACAAATCAATTAGAAAAATAGACCCAGCTATTGAAAAGAATGTTTCATCAGTCCATACTTTTTGATAGTTGAAAATAATAAAATAATATGTATTAGTGAATTAGCTTCTCTATTATCAAAACTACATTCTCATGAAAAAAAGATCATTAGTGACAATACATTTATTCTTCAAAGTGAATCAAAGTGCCCCACCACACACACACAGAAATAAATAGTTTCAAAACTTTTAGAACTAAATGAGTAAGTGTTATGTTTTAATTAACTAGATACCACTGCAAAGAATGTCCTAGTGGGTTAACGTATCACCCTAAACTTTTCAAGTAAAATGAGTGTCCAGATAGAAATACATTTAACTGGCCAAACTTTAAGAAATTATAGTATCATATGATCAAGTTAATAGAATATTGTTTCTCCCCCGACACAAGCCAAGCATGCATCTAGGTAGATGTGTCATCAGAAAAACATTACTGTTCTAGAGGCTGTTTTCCAAGCAGTGAGTTTGGCCAGCCATCCCAGCAACAAGATACATTCTGGAGATTAATGTTGAAACAGACAGGAAGGAAGGATGGAATAAAACACAGTAGCTATTCCATCCTGCAGTGGTCTAAAAACTGCTCTAACATTCTTGTCATAATCCTTCCTGTTACATCAAATCCCTCCTTTCCCAGTAAGTATTAAGATAGTATGAGCATATGAATAATATATAGCTACAATTACAAATGACAATTACAAAAACAAACAAAAAACAGCAGTTAACTGTAAAATAAAGGAGGAAGTAGTTCATGGCTTATGTTTAGGATCTCTGACGTATTAGAAATGTCCAAGTGTCACACAAGTTGTCAACCGAAAGTCTACCTAACCCTGTCCAAATCAAATTAAGTCCTTCAAGTTGAATTGCAAGAGAGGAAGACTTACAAGAATTGACGGGATGTTTATGGTTAGGGCAAAGCCTGTTGTTTTTAATGTGCCTTAATTTTCTTGATTAAAATAACTATTTAAAAAACCTTTTAAAGTAAGATGAACCATTTCTTTAAACTGAAAGATCATCTTAAATTCTTCTTTTACTCTCACGAACATTTGCATAGGATTAATGTGCAGGTCAATATGAAGACCCTGCAAGGTACCACAGGGGTAACAGGTCTTTAACAAAGCTAGTTTTGTTGTATTTTCCCCAAACAGTTCACTAGCCTGTCTCAGAAGACAGGGTTGTGTCAATTGCAACATAAACTAGGCACGAGAACAGGACTTAAACCAAATGTCATTAAGCAATGCACTTCAACAGCTTTTACGATCTGTGACGAAGGAAGGGAATCCTTTCAGTCTTTGGTAAGAACCAGAAAGATGAGTTTTTCAGAAGCTAGGAAAAACAGTAGAATTGTCAGCCATCCCCAGCTCCTTAGTCCAAATCCCTCCGTTACCTTACAGAGCTTCTGATAGCGAGGAGAAGAAACTGCCATCCTCTGTAAACGATGCAACAAAACCACAACTTTCTGCAGAGACGTTCTCACTACAGCCATCATTTTAAGTTTACCACACTTCTGAAGACACCTCAGAATTTGCATTATAAATGAACAGCTCCGATCATTTCCACCCGGTCACTGGACAATGATTTGCCAGTTCTCTGAGCATGCTCTTTTCCAGAAATGCATTTGAAAAGATCCAGGGGTTTAGATTCTAGGGAGGGGGAAAAGGAAGGCTAGTATTCCTTCAACTTCTTCTCAATTTAAAAAAAAAAAAAAAGCACAGACAAATGCCACCCAGACAGACCCCCCGCAGATGTTCACAGCCAGGACTTCCTTAGCCCAGCGTGGCCAGAAATGAAGCAAATTGTCCAGCAGCCAAGAGCTTGCCGGCTTCTGGGGAGGAGCGCGCTCCGTAGCCAGAGGATATTAAGTGAAACATTAAAGCTGCACAGACAAAGCAGACGGCCCCTGGGAACAGAGAGAAAGCACATCGCCACCGTCACCGTGCACACCGGAGAGGACACAGTGTGGCAACACCCCCCCCACACACACACACTAAAAGAGGGATGCCTGCTCTGCCCGACTGAATGCAGAACTGGCTGTGCTTGTGGTGCGACTGAAGAATAGATCCTGAGCGAAATCTGGAGAAAGAGAAGGGAAGCCCATTCTAATGAATGTAACCCATACATTAAGTGCTGTTCAATCACTTCCAGCCAAGTCTCAGAACAAAATATTTGAAACAAAACACAGCAAGCCCTCTTCCTGGGGGAGGAAGGGGTATGTAGCTTGATATATGTTCCCCTCCGTGCAAATCTATCCCCTGGACTCCTGTGTGCCTGCCCACAAGGAAAGCCTTACGAAATGGAGCAGGTGAGGGCTCTTCTAATTAAATGGCATAGTGAATAAAAAGAAAATTCTGCCACTGAACATAAAACATTCCAAATTCCCACATTACCCCGAGACAGTATCTACAAGATCTCATTTTATTTGCTATAAAACTGTTTTCATTTTATGAAGAGAAAATATAAGGCTATAATTACATAAAGAGGCAGCCCAGAACTTTGGAGTTTATGTACATATTCGAGGCACTGTTGGTACTGCCATGACATTATCATATGGGGGAAAGTGACAGTAGATGAGCAGAAAAACTCAGGTTGATTAAATGGTGGGGTCAAAGGGCAGCGTCAGAAATAGAACCCAGATGTTTCTCAATATCAAGGTCCTAGTCAACCTAATAACCTGGCTAATGATGCAGTTATACCTCTGTCCAATGCTACACTTCTCTAAAAGAAATGCAGGATTGGCAAGGATTTCTTTTTCTTCTTTTACTTCACCTGTCACCCAGTCCTTCAGGTATTCATGACTGAAAGTCCCATCTGTGAGTGCTACTGGGCTGGGTTCATTAAGACGCATTTTGCAGACTTCTGCTTATGTGTAGTCTCCTACAGTTCTCTACTGAGAATCTATACTGCCTCCTTCTGGTGAAGTGAAGAGTATAATGTAGCTAAGAAAGAGCAATGTAGAACACAGAGCCCATCAACACATTCCAAAACATTTAAGTTGTTAAACAGACAGAAACAGGTTAGTGATTATTTAGGATAGAAGGACTATGGATGAGGAATGGGGAATTAATGATGATGATGACGATGACAACGATGGTGATGATGATGATGATGATGTGTGTCTGTGTGATTGTCTGTGTGTGTGTGCCTTACTGGGACTTGAACTCAGGACTCTGGGCACCGTCCCTGAGCTTTTCTGTTCAAGGTTGGCACTCTCCCACTTTAGCCTTAGCTCCACTTCTGGCTTTCTGATTGTTAATGGAAGCAAGAGTCTCCCGGAGTTTCCTGCCTGGGATGGCTTTGAACTGTAATCCTCAGATCTCAGACTCTTGCATATGGAGGACACAGGCATGAGCGACTAGCACCCAGCAAGACAACAGATTTTTAAAGTATAGAAAAGTTCTAAGTTGACTGTAGTGGTGCACAACCAGAGTTGCACAACTTTGTGGCAATACTAAAACCAGTAATTTACAAAATGCTAGCCATAATTTATAGCCAATAACGCATCATAAAAGTATAAAGTGACATGCTGAATATTTCCTATTCCAAAATGCTCAGGATCAGACTTGCTTTTTTTTTAAAAAAAGAATTATTTGTTGCCTATCTGTCATGACACATCCTCAAGCATGGGACTCAGGTCGAATCACAAAATTCACTTCTGCTTCCTACACTATACACAGAGCCTGTGGGTAACTTCTATCGTATCTTTTTAATAATTCTGCCTATAGAACAAAGTGTCCTGGTGTGGAATTTTCCTCTTTTGGCATCCAATCCACGATCAAACCTTTCTTGGACTTTGAAGCATTTAGTTACCAATCACTGGATTAGGGATGTACAAGTGATGTCATTCCCATTCCAGAACCTACAGGTAATCTTCCTGAGAAACAGATAATCCCCCCCCACACACACACACACCTCAAACACAGCCCTGGGTGCACAGCTGGAACATCTGAAGCAAACTACAAATACCTGCAGCTGTGGAACTCCCAGCTGACCACTGGGATAAAAGCAGTCCTAGGGGATAATGCTGTAAATAATCCTAGCATACAACCTGTGACAGAGCAGAGTCAGGAAGCACTTAGCCTATCACCCAGAAAGACCCTGGGGACTCAGAATGTTACCCAGGAAATAATCAGAGCAACTCAATCAACTGGTACTGCTACCATGCAAAACTTCAGTTTAAAAACATAATTACAATTATATTCATGTCCTAGAATGTGACCATGAGAGTTAAGATGAATGCATGTAAATTAATAAACCGGTGAGCAAGCCAATAATAGGCCTTCACTCAAAAACAATAAATAAATGAACCAAACACTGGGTGTTCATGCTTGTAATCCGAGCTAATCAGAAGGCTGAGATCAGAGAATCAGAGTTCAAAACCAGGCCCTGGCAGAAAGAACATGAGACACTTATCTACAATTAATTACCAAAAAGCCAGAAGTGGAGGTATGGCACAAATGGTAGCACACCAGCACTGAATGAAAAAAAAAAAAAAAACCCACTAAGGGACAATGCCCAGATCCTGAGCTCAAGCCCCAATATTGACACACACATGTGTATCCACGCACAAACACACACATAATTTAAGTGAATTAATTAATTTCTCAACTTTAGCCAAATTCTCAAATCTGAATATAGATAATAACCCAGTGACAAGAACCTTCTAGACAGCTCCTTCTGGTTATTACTCAAAGGCCTCATTTCATCAAAGCCAAATAAAATTATCCATCCCATCGTATTCTTCAGTAACTTGTAACTCTAGCCTGACATTTTCATCTTGTGTATGCCTAGATTCTGATTCTAAAACCATCTATAATCTTCCCTAATCTTGACCCTCTCCCCCCTGCCCTGAATGGGTCCATATCAACAGGGCATTAGATCCACACATACTGTCCACCAGTGCCTGGTCGCCGGTCATGATCTCTGACCTATATGGCCGCAGAATCATCTAATCACCTTCCCTCTGCCATTCTTACCAAGTGTACGTCACTCCTCACAATGTCATCAGCTAGATTCCTACAGAGCAGAGATCTCAGCACCTCTCTCTTGCTCAACATTCTTTGTGACTTCTTTCTAGTGAGAGCAGGTTAATATATAAAACACTTAGTGGGCACACAAGACCTGCTACACTCTACCCCATTCAGCTCCCAAGTCTCCAAAGAATCCATTTTTCTCTTGCCAAAACCCTCTGCGGAGGAGTAAGACCTACCCACCTTGTGGCAGGATAATGAAACATAAATCCACAAATCCAATATGATCATCCATGCTTAACAGAAAGGGCATGTGGCCTAGCATACTCCCAGAAACAAATCTTCATCTTCCACTGCGCTTCCAAACTCTCCTCAGTCAAAATCTGCCCATGATCCACTTTAAACTGAATAGAGAATAAACATCACGACTCCTGGTGGCCTTACATATGCTTGTCACAAGACATAAAGCAAAATAGTCAGTGACTATGTCATCTAAGTAGTTGTTTTATCTACACCCCTGTGAATAGATCACCAATACACATGGTCCCTGCTCCATCTTGCATGGGGCATATAGCCAAACCATGCCAGCACACCACCAACACACACCAATACACCACCAGCATGCCACCAGCACAACACTGACCAATTTATTTCATAATTTCAAATGTTTCCATATATTCCCTTTTTCAACATATACCTTCCTATTTCCAAACAAGGTTCCATTGCAATCATTGAAAAAGTGAGAATCAGTAATATGCAACCTTAAAGAAAAATTAAAATGCCTTTGTCTCAGAAATAGTCAGCCACGGAATAAGTCTCTCCCAATTGTCTATCTACCTAATTGATGCTGAAAATAAAGATATAGAATGCTTAAAAAAGAATGCTTCATCTGGGCGCCGGTGGCTCACGCCTGTCATCCTAGCTACTCAGGAGGCTGAGATCTGAGGATCACCATTCAAAGCCAGCCTGGGCAAGAAAGTCTGTGCAACTCTTATCTCCAATAAACCACCAGAAAACCAGAAGTGGTGCTGTGGCTAAAGTGGTAGATCACTCACCTTGAGCTGAAGAGCACAGGGACAGTACCCAAGCCCAGAGTTCAAGCCCCATGACTGACAAAAAAAAAGTAACACACACACAAAAAAAAACAGAATGCTTCAGAATTCCAAGCATTTAATGAAAGAACAAAGAAATGAGAAATTGTACAAATCACCAACATGTACAATGCAAACATAGGTACAAGGTAGCTTAAGATAAACAAGGAAATCTCAGTGGGCTCATAGCAAATGCTGTCTTTAATATCCTATACAATCCCAGATAATCTTAGTAATATGAAGTTATTTCTGGGAAACATTACTGAAAACATTATATTTTAATTTGAGTTGGCAGCCATTTTCTTGTTGGTATTTGCCCTATGACAAGTAATTTTGGTCTTAGTTGTCTTTATTTAAAAGATTCTCAATGAGCCAGGTGCCTGTGGTTCACAACTATGATCTCAGCTACTCAGGAGACTAAGATCTGAAGATCTCAGTTCCAATCCAGCCTAAGCAGGAAAATACATGAGACTCTTGTTTTCAATTAACTACTTAAAAAGTCAGAAATAGAGCAGTGACTCAAGTTGTAGAATGTTATAAACTTGAGCAAAAAAAAGCCCAAGGCCCAGAGTTCAAGCCCCAGGATCAGCACCAAAAAAAGAAAATATGGGAGAGAGGGAAGGAGGGAGGAAGAGAGGAAGGGTTGGTCCAAAACATTTCTATTTAAATTTATTTCTCCTACTGTGTGAAAATTCATTAACTATGGTGAAGCATTGAGACTGTGGTATAAATATATCTAAGATAAAATATCAGCAAATATCAGTAAACTCTGGAATTTTGCTGGTACTAGTCCTAGATTCATTCATTGTCTATAACCTGCTTCCTACTAAACTGCTAACCTCAATATCTGTTGAAATTAACAGTGCTACATAAATTAAATATCTATGTGCATTGGACACTCAAGGTAGAGTCCTTTAATTCTCTTAAAAAAGTAACATATTCCATCTATCATCCAATCACATTGAGAACTATCTATAGCCCCCAAAACTTCAGATGACTGCAAAGAACATTTATTAATTAATATTAATGGTAACCTTATGAGATCACAGAAAACCGAGACAAAAGAAAATTTTAATTTGCTCCTTGTCTGCCCACAGCCGTCTACCAGGTCACAAGTATAGTGTGAAATAAATAAGAAACAAGAAGTAATGTTAACTAAACAAAGGTTTTCATTCATCTTAAGAATGTAATCATAAAACCCAGAAAGAGCCTTCAGGCACAGACACAAGCTACACATATGCATGTTCCAGAATGGTTTTTTTAAAAAAAAAAAAAAAAAAACTTTTTAACAACATCGCCCCATTTGTTAGGAAATGGGAAGACTTGGAAAAAATTATATTAAGTGATGTAAGCCAGGCCCAAAGAAACATAGGTCCCATGGTTTCCATATCTGCAATAACTAGTATATGTCTGGAACAAGCAGAAAAGATCAAAAGCTATGTACATATGACCTTATAAGATGATGCTAAGCGAAATGAACCCCAAGACTGGTGCACAGAAGTTTTATCTTTGTTGCTGCAGTTTTTAATGTACTTATAATGTACTATGTGATTTTTTTTGTTTCTTTTGTATGTTCTTCCCCCATGATATAACACCTGTTTTCACTGTATTTGATTCCGGTGTCCTGCATCTTGTATATGCGTTTTTCTAATTTGGAGAGGGGAAGGGAATTAACAAAAAGCTGAAATAAGGATAAAGGTTGACTCATTGTAACAATGAGATATACAAGACAATATGTTAAAAATGAACTTTACCACTTTGAGGGGGGGGAGGATTTGGGGAGGTGGAAAGGGATGGTAGGGGAAAAATAAAGGAGGGCGTAATAATGCTCGATAGGAAATGGACTCATTAACTCATTACCTTGCTCATGTAACTGTAACCCCTCTGTACAGTATCTTTACAATAAAAATATATATTATAAATAAAAAACTTTTTAACAAAAATTATTTCAAACTTGAGACATTATAGGAATAAGAATAGTTCAAAGAGAAGCATAAAACACCCTTTACCCAAATCTTCATATTGGCTATTTAACAAAAGGAATCTGGGGAATATCTGAAGGGAGAAGAGCTCAGAAAAACAGATTCAGAAAGGTCATCGATGGCACACATCTGTGATCCTAGCTTCTCAGGAGGCTGTGATCTGGGGATCACGGTCTTAAGCCAGCCCAAGCAGAAAGTACATGAGACTCTTACTATAATTAGCCACCAAAAAACACAAAGTGAAGGTATGGCTCAAGTGGTAGAGAGAGCATCAGCCCTGAGTGAAAAATCCAAGTAAGAGCACAAAGCCTTGTGACTCAAGGCTTAGAGTTCAACACACACCAAGAGTTAGGGCTGAATTTGCTCTCAGGTCTCTCTGACAACAGCATGAAGAATACAATCCAACCTTGAAGATCCACGTAATCATCTGGGGCAGGTGGACACATGTACCAAATGACAGCAGAGCTACTAGGTTCACCAGCCTTACCAACTAATAATTGTCCCATGGATGGGATAATGCAAAGTCACCATAGACAAGGAGACCTACCCACTGAAACTGGCCATGAACTAGACTTGAAGCCAGAACAGATCCGTCCACCCAGATAAAAATGGAAAGTTCAAAGACATGAAGGCATGGTATATGGGGGTGGAAAGAAGACTCAGACATGCTAAATAAGACTTCTCATAAAGTTGCTTAAAGGAAAAGATTTGATAGAAGCACATTTCTTGCCAACAAAAAACTCTGAACTTCAGACTGCATTTACCATCATACTTATCAAGCCAAACACATAAAAATACCTCAGTGTAATAGCTTCGGTCATAAACTATGTCATAGCATTTGAAGCTTTTATATTAAGTATTTATAATAAATGGGGAAAGAAACAACCTCATATTGAGGGGAAAATGCCCTTATAATTTAGGATTCAATAAAAAGCTAACTGTAATAGGGCTTCAAATGACAGAAAACACAATTGCATCGAGCCTCTAACTCCAAATAAACAATTATTTCTTCCAGAAAACAAGGTGGGATTTTTTGTTCTCTATATAATATTAAGCAAAAAGATTTTATAGATCCCATTTCCAGAAAGCAGTTACCCGGAGGAAAGACTGGATTTCAGAATCACAAGACAGCCTCACCCTTCGCAGAAAATCACAGCACCTACTCTCAACCTTGGGGCTCCTGGGTCCGCTCACCTGCAGCTGCTGTTTGAGCTCGCTGGCCAGGATGCTGTCCTGAAGAGCGTTCTCCCGCTGAGAGGCGTCCGCAAGCACATTCGCTGTGGTTTCTGCTTCTTGAAGCCATTTCAGGAAGTTCTCTAGGTCTCGGCGAGAGGCCTGCACTGTCTTCAGCTCGGCCTCCAAGGCGCTCTGTCTGTCAGCAATGCTGGATGAAACGGCATGACAGGCTCAGTTACTGACAGAATGACAGCAGACAGAACCCAAACACACAGCCTCAAAGGAACTTAGTTATTTCACTGGATGGATCTAACTGGTAGCATCATTTAAGTGTGTGTCTAGAGTGATCCTTCACAAAGAAGTATAAGTGTCAACAAAATCCCTTCCACATTCTGAAATAATTATGATTACATTTTATTCCTATGTTTGCATATAAGTGGCTTTTCCATGTATGTATGTCAATAACATAATGGTCGACACTCAAAAGGTAATAGAGAGCTGGATACCGGGCTCATGTTGTAATCTGAGCTACTCAGTAGATTGAGATCTGAGGATAGTGGTCTAAAGCCTGCCCAGGCAGGAAAATCTGTGAGACCCTTATTGCCAATTAACTACCAAAGATGCAAAAGTAGAGTTGTGGCTTAAGTGGTAGAGTACTACCCTTGAGCTCACAAACAGTACCCAGGCCCTGAGTTTAAGCCCCAGGACTAGCGTATGCATGCACGCGTGCACACACACACACACACACACACACACACACACAGTAATAAAAGGCAATATGAACAAATATTAATATAGTTAGTGACTAAATGGCTCGAAGAAGAAGAAGAAAAATCTGAAGGAATGTTTAAAATAAAATAAAAACGAGCAGCTGGGTGGGTACCAGTGGTTCATGCCTATAATCCTGGATACTTGGGAAGCTGAAAATGGGAAAATTATGGTTTAAGGACAGCCCAGTCAAGAAAAGTTTGTGAAAGCCTTCTTAAACCATAGCTAGACACAGTAGCACATGCTTAACATCCCAGTCTATGTTGAGGGGCTGAGAACAGAGGAGAAAGTCAAAGAACAACATGCAGTTGTTGTAGGAAGACAGGTCTACTTAGTTGGCACTATTTGCAGTATAATGGTGGGTGTTTTGTTTTTGTGTTTTGATGAAAGCAGATTGGGCTCCACCATAACTACTGCAGAAACTTGAAAGCAATCTGCCTTGGTCATTCAAGCCTTATGGGCATCATCCCTCTGCTTCAACACACATGTCGAGTGATCTGATTCCTTCTTATCTTCCTAAAAACCATCTCCTCGCCCCAAAGCTCATGGATTATCTACAAAATGAACCTCAACTAATCCTCCAGGCAGTCTCTGTCTCTGTCACACCCAGAGCTTTGGTACATGAATTCCTTTAACATCAAGTATCTTTCCTCTCCCTGCTCCTAGCTTCCACTAATCTCCTTTCCAACTGACTAACTCTGATCGCCACTCCAGAAACACTTCCAGACAAAAGGGTCCCATGATTTCCCTGCAATGGCCATTAGTATCCCATGGCTGCTGAAACCAATCACCACCAGCTCAGTAGCCATTTCTTCTACAGACACAGGCCTCCATTAGGCTGAATTCCTACTGCTGAAAACTCTCCATTCATGTCTGTAGGGTATGGGTCAATCTGTTTCTGTCCTTTTACACCTTCTAATGGCCCCCATATTTCTAGGGCTCATGGCCACTTCCTCTGCCTTCAGAGCCAGGTAGAATGAGCGTAGGTCTTCTCATCACATATCTCTGACTCATTCCTGTACTTCAACCTGCACTCTTTTAGATTCACAAGATGACACTGTGCCCAACCAAGATGACCCATGGTAATCTATATCATTGTGGCAGGAAGTGAATGTTTTCCTGTCTACTGGAACTGTTTGAATTATCACTTTACCTGGTACCCCCATGTATCATAGCAACTCAGCAAATGCTTAGTGAATAAGTAAGTACAATGGGAACCATACTTCCTCAGGAGCAATATTTTATGAAGAAAATGATACAGACCCATATAAATATATTGAGATTAACATCAATAAATAATAGCTTTCTTGAATTTGGTGAAATATTATGAAATTAATCTTGCTTATATAACATAGAAATGGGCATAATAATAAACATCCTGGTGGATTTTTTAATGCACATTTATCTAGCATAAAATGTTTTATTACAAATCTCATCAACTACTAAAAACAGTAAAGATACTGAAAAAAATAAACTCTATAACAATCCAAATAATCTTCCTATTATTATAATGAATACACCGGCTAAAATTTATATTCAGATGTCTGTATAGCACTTGCCTAGCATGTGTGAGTGCCCATGTTCAGTCCCCAGTAGCACAAATATAGTGTATATATGTGAATTTGTATTCTGATTTTTTTTTTTGGTCGGTCATGGGCCTTGAACTCTGGGCCTGGGCGCTGTCCCTCAGCTCTTCAGCTCAAGGCGAACGCTCTACCACTTGAGCTACAGCGCCACTTCCAGTTTTCTGGTGGTTTATTGGAGGTAAGAGTCTCATGGTCCCTCCTGCCCAGGCTGGCTTTGAACCGCGATCCTCAGATCTCAGCTAGGATTACAGGCGTGAGCCACCAGTGCCCGGCTTATATTCTGATTTTTGAAATTAATTTATATGAAATTTCTAATACAACATACTTTAATTGTGTTCTCCTCATGCCCTACTGTACTTTTTTAAAATATTAAAATATACAGTCCATTATGCTAGATATTACAAGAACCTTTTATTCACTCTCAAGAAAATCCAAATGATTTATCATAATATTAAAAAGCAAAAACCCACAAAAAAAACAGTCATTAAAAGTAGATTGTGGGGGGGGGAGATACAGAAGGGGGGAGTGAAGGGGTGGGGGTGGGAGATGGGAAGGGATGGGAAGGGGAAACAAAGGAGGAGGCAACAATGCTTGATAAGAAATGTACTCATTACCTTGCCCATGTAATTGTAACCCCTTTGTACGATATTTTCACAATAAAAAAAAAGAAAACAAAAGAAAAGTAGATTCTCAGAGACAGGCACTGGTGGCTCACACTTGTAATCCCAGCTACTCAGGTAACTGGGGTCTAATGATCATGGCTCAAAGCCAGCCCAGACAGGAAAGTCCATGAGACTCCTATTAACCACCTGAAAACCGGAAGTAGCACTGTGGCTACTACTGTGGTGGAGTGCTAGCCTTGAGCAAAAGAGCTCAGGGACAGCACCCAGGCCCTGAGTTCAAGCCCCATGATCAGGGGGAAAAAAATGAGACTCTCAGGAGTAGGTATGTGTATTTTTATCACACAAGCTAATAAATTATCTTTGATGCTCCTCGTCCACTGTTCTCAGAAGAAAATAACCACTTCTGTCACTTACTAGCTAGATGGCCTAGCCGTCTCTTCAAACCTCCAATTTATTTATTTTTTCATTGTTAAAATAAGGAGCTTGGACAAAATCAGTGAAAAACCCATTTCAAAACATCCAGGGGTCCTTTTAAAACTACATAATCCATCTGAGAGATTCTAACACCTGCTAGGGAAGTGCCTCCCTTGTCTACCCTCAATCCTAGCTTCCAAATTCGGCTCCATTAAGAATCCCTGCTTTTGAGAACAATGTGACTGACAAGAAAGGATGAATGGGGTACACGCCCAGTCAAGAGGCTGGGAAGCAATAACTTGGAGGGTGTCTAAGATCCCTCCCCGCGCTGAGCTCCTATAGTCCAGGAGCTCAACGTAGATTTTATATTTGGAAGTTCTGATTGCTTCATCTCAAGAGAGATCAGAAAACAACTAGAGGAGATACTGAAGAAGCGTGTTTTTAAGCTGAAGAAACTTTGGCCTGAAGACAAAGGCAGAGATTTTTTATTTTTTTGGGGGGGGAGTAAATCTTTTCTGAATCTATAAAGCACAAAGGGTAAGGAAGGACAGGGTAGAAGCCTACAGAGAGAGCATTTGAAGTTTATGAGGCTCACTTTAGCCAAAATAACTTTTACTTCAATCAGAAGACATAACAGCCTATTCTTTAGTACAGACAAAAAGTACAGACTAAAATATAGTCTCCCATAAAAGATTTAGGGACATCCATGGGGTGAAAGATATTTAATAGTTTATATAAAAAGGATCTAGAACTTTTTAAGTGTAAACTCTTGGCTTTTAAAGTTATATGTATAAATTGGGTATGATGAACTATAAAATAACCAATAGTCTGCAATATAAAATGACTGCCCATATATAAAATACCATTTTAAAGATATTAAATAATATTTGATTATTTTAAGCTATAAGATATATTATTTAATTAGGCATAGATTTGCTTTTAAAAGAATTCTTTTTTGGGAGGGCTTGAACTCTGAGCCTGGGCACTGTCCCTCAATTCATCAACTCAAGGCTAGTACTCTACCACTTGAGCCACAGTGCCATTTCTGGTTTTCTGGTGCTTAATTGGAGATAAGAGTCTCACGTACTTTCCGGCCCAGGCTGGATTTGAACTGTGATGGATCTCAGCCTCCAAGTAGCTAGGATTACAAGGTGTGTGCCTCCGGCTCAGCTAAAAGAATTCTTTTTTTTTTTTTTCGGTCAGTCGTGGGGCCTGAACTCTGGGCCTGGGTGCTGTCCCTCAGCTCTTCAGCTCAAGACTAGCACTGTACCATTGTGAGCCACAGTGTCACTTCCAGCTTTTTCTGCTTATGTGGTGTTAAGGAATCAAACCTAGGGCCTCATGCATGCAAGGCAAGCACTCTACCACTGAGCCACCTTCCCAGCCCTAAAAGAATTCTTGAACACAAACAAATGCTGGTTTTGGTTTTGGTTGGAGATTTTTTTTTTAAGGTTTTAACAAAGAAACTTCTTAGGAAACTCAGAATTATATGTGTTCCGTTTTTATGTGTACTTGAAGGGTGACCTTTACAGTGATATAGGATTTAAATATATTTACCTCTTTTAGAATAGAAAAATAGTAGTATCAGTATTGTGAGTGGCAGGTAGAAAACCTAAAATGAAAATATTCCTGAAGCTTTTCAATGTCTACCTCCACAAGGTAAATTGGTTCTTTTGAAAATAAAAGAACATCTGTTGGAAATATATGTTAAAGTAGGCTATGAGAAAAATGCATTCAAAATGAGTCACTGCAAATATGTTCAATGATCTCTCATAGATTATAGTAACCAACATTTGTCCATAAAGGCTGGGTCATCACCAAGATACTTGAAAATTCACTCACTGGACCAAGTGCAGTGGCTCATGCCTGTAAACAGTTCATGAGATCTTTATCTCAACCAATAAAAAACAGACTGTGGTGGTACAAGCCTCTCATCCCAGACACATGGAAAGTATAAGTAGGGGGATTGTGATCCAAGGTCCACACTAATGGCAAATGCACACAGTGGGATTTTCACACAAAGGTTGTTGGATATCACACCGTGTGCCTTCTGTTCTTCAAGTAGCATCCTACAAATGTCTTCCAACAGTTCCAACAGTCCTGCAAAATATGAACTTGTTGGGATAAGGACAAGAAGAAAAAAAATCTATAGTAATTAGTGATTTAGAAGAAATTACAACACACCTCTCTTTGTGTTATTTTCTTTATGATACTTTACTATACACATATACCTATATCTACACATATACAGATATATACATAGACACATACATATGTACACACATGTCAAATGTTAATTTATCCCTGGAATATCCATGTGTAAGGCTAAAATGACCTTTTTAAGTCTCTAATCAACTATCCATACTCCCAAAGTTTCAACGAATTAAGCATTTCTAGTCAGAAAACCCGAAATGCTCCAAAACCTAAAACTTTTTGAGTATTGACAAAATGTCACAAGAGGTAAAACACAGTATTAAACTGTGTTTCAGATGTAAAATGACCTTCAGGCTATGTGTATAAGATATATGTGCTTTGGTATGTTTGTTTTACAATGATCAGGGTTTTATACATGCTAAGCAAATATTCTATCACTGAGCTATACCTCAGACTATCTAAAGAATATCTGAAAAATAAAAGAGTTTTGTATGTAAATTTGGGTCTCATATCCTAGATATGTCATGATGTGTATGTTAATCCTCCAAAACCCAAACAAATTCTGGTCCCAAACATTTCAAATAGGGGCTATGCAATTTGTACAGGCACATTTGAATATCTCACTTCACACTAAGTTATTAGTTAACTCTCATTAAGAAACGCAAACCCAAATGCTAGTGGTTTATGCCTCAGGAAACTGAGATAGGAGGATTGTGGTAAGAAGCCAGCCTGAACAGGAAAGTCTGTAAGAAAATCATCTCCAATAAAGTAGCAACAAAACAAAATGTGGAAGTATGACTCAAGTGGTAGAGTGACAATCCTGAGTGGAAAGCTAAGCAACAGTGTGAGGCCCTGAGTTCAAGCCCCAGTACCAGCACCAAAATATACATTAAAAACAAGGGTGAGCAGGATACAAGGTGCGGTCTGGTAGCACAGACCTGTGATCCCAGCACTCTGGAGGTTGAGGTAGGAGAATCATGAGTTCCACACCAGCCTGGGCTATCCTTACTAGCTCGCCCAAGAAAGCTCAAAGGAACAGGAAGTCTTAAGTGAAAAAGGCAGTTGTCAAGATATGAAGACTAGTTAGAAATATTAGACATAGATTGCTACACACCCAAAAATCCAGGGTCAGTTGTATTTGAGAATTAAGAATTTTTATGCATTTGAACATAAATGTTTCCACGTTAAAGATTACCCATTGGCAGGACTGGGGTAACAACCCAACACATTACTATTTGTGCAGCCAGAGTAAGGCCATTTCATACTTGGTGGCATAAAATCTATACTAAATAGCCCCAGGTCAACTCAAAGCTTTTTGTTATCAGAGCTATTCAGGATTTCACCATTACAGATCAGGAACTGGGGACCTGTAGCTGTAAATGGTCACGTTACTTAGGTCAACTGCAATTCATACAAAACTTTTCCTTGGAAGCACATATTAAAATCCAAATACTGCCTTCCACTAATACCATCCCATGTGCCTGTACCTCTGTGCCTCTCCCACATTTGGCTAGCAATGATGTTTATGAGGAATCCACCTGGGAGGAGGAGCAGAGCCCGAGGGGAAAGGCCTCGCAGACCTTTCAGAATGGTCCCAATGACCAAGAGAGTCTTCCCAATGGTCACAATGCTGGAAGAGCTTCACATTACTCAGGGAAGCGCTTAGCCTGAACAATACAGAATAAGACCCAGTAAGAAAAAGCACAGACAGATGAGAGGGGCAGGGACACAAGCAGATCGAGCCATAGCTGACACTGAGACAACAAAGAAAAAAAATAAAACTCTTGTTAAAGAATCTATCTCTACAGGTGGAAGACTTGAATTCCACTCCCAGCTCCATTGGTGAGAGCTCTGTGATCCTGGGTAATGGCTTAATAACTATGCAACACAGAAACAGATACATCAAAGTACTAAAACCTCATTGGAGAGGGAGAATCTCAAAGGATCCTTAGAGAAGAGCTAATAAAAAAAATGAAAAACATTGATCTGGATAAGCTGAAAAGTCATTTGTAGTTCTATCTTTGCAATAATATCAAAACACACTGGGCAAAGGTTAAGCCCAACGTTTGAAGCCAGCCCCAGCAGGAAAGTCCCTGAGACTCTTATCTCCAATTAACCACTAAAAATTCAGAAGTGGTGCTGTGGCTCAAGTGGTAGAGTGCTAGCTTTGAGTAAAAAAGCTCAAGAGACAGAGCCCAGGTCCTGAGTTCAGAAGCAAAAAAAAAAAAAGTCAAAAGTTCAAAAGAAGCTGAATAGCATCTCCCATAAATTGTTTAAGAAGCAAAACATGATTTATGTATGCCAAACAGAAGTCCACTCAAAATAGTTGAAAGTTGTAAATATTAACTCATTAAAAAAGAAAATTTGAAGAAGTGGCGCTGTGGCTCAAGTGGTAGAATGCTCACTTTGAGCTGAAGAGCTGAGGGACAGCGCAGGTCCAGAGTTCAAGCCCCACATCCGACCAAAAAAGAAAAAGAAAATTTGAGTAGAGTATAATGGCCCATTCTTACAGTCTCACCTACTGAGGAAGTAAACACTATAAGATATCAGTTCAAGGCACAACTAGGCAAAAGCACGAGACCTTCTCTGAAAAACATAGTAAAAGCAAAAGAACTGTAGAACTGTGGCATAGATCAAGACCAAGTGGTAGAGTTCTTGCCAAGCACGTGTGAAGCCCTGAGTTCAAAATCCAGTACCTCCAGAAAAGAAAATGAGAAGAGGGAAAAAAGAAAAAAACTCCCAATATATAAGAACTTTAATTGTCATTCATGAGGGAATATGTTAAACTGCCATTGTACTGTATTTTCTCAGGTCCTAATAACAAGATTATCTAAATCATGACTGAATATTAATATAATTACTTCTTTCCCCCAAAATGTGTGGAAAGAAAATAGAACAACTACTTGTAACCATAATAAAACTGCAGCCCTGTGGCTGTCTTGGGTATGATAAATGAAAGATGTCCTTGGAATATAATTCATTTCTAATTGCCTCTTCCATCTAATCTAAGTACTGCTGTAGGCTGTCTTAAAATATTTACAAAGGAAAGCAAAAAAGAAATTGGGGTGCTAAATAAAGCAGGACGCTTACTTCTGAGTGATCAATTTTTCTGGTAATGTTTTGTAACAAAAACAAAGTCATAACTCTTCCATGTGGAATTTTTGTTAATGGATGAGTATGTTTAAGGACTATGTCAGTGTTCAAGTTATTTTTAATTAACCTTCTTCCCTGCCTTACTGATATGATCCTTAATCTAGGCAAACAACCTTTACTAATATTAAAGTTGTACTAAAATACTACCATTCTGCTTTAACATTTCACAAAGTTTTATATTTGCTACCCTAGTCTTACATTCTCCAGAGTCTAAGGTAAAGCTAGCCATGTCATTGGGCTCATGATGCTCTTCTTGAGGTTTTTAGAACTCCTGTCAAGGCTCCAAAAATCAAAGTTCAAGGCCAGCCCAGGCAAAGTACTAGAAGACCCTACCTGTAGCAAATAAACTAGGCTTGGAAAAAATTCTAGTAAGCAAAGTAAGCCAGACCCAAAGAAACACAGGCTGAACGGTTTCCCTCATTTGTAATAACTAGAATATGTCTAGGATATTCTTAGCAGAGGATCACAATGTAACCAATAAACTAGGAACATGACTCAAATGGTAGAGCACTCGCCTAGCAAGTGTGAGGCCGGTCATTCAATCCTCAGGACTGAAAAGAAAAAGAAAAAATAGATTCTAACTCATAATAACACCAAGTAATATAGAACATTCTTTCATGTCAAGTTGTAGTTAAATGCCAGACTATATCACCAGGAGTTATAAAGTGTTCTGATATTGTTAGCTTTACTCATTATGAAATAAGTAATCACTACAAAATTAGTAATCATATTATCCAAAGGTATCTCTAAATATGTGGGTTCCTTACAAGAGTACTACAAAATCTATTCCAGATAATACTACAAGGCTCAAGAAAACTAAAATACACAATATTCAAGGGAAAAAGTTCATAGCAGAAATTCAAGTATATATTGTAGAAAGAGACATTGTAGCCAAGTGCTGGTGACTAATGCTGGGAGTCCTACCTACTCAGGAGGCTCAGGTCTGAGGATCGTGTTTCAACATCATCCCAGGCAAGAAAATCCATGAGACTCTTACCTCCAATTAACCTTCAAAATGCTAGAAGTGGAGCTATGGCTCAAGTGAGAGAGCACTAGCCTTGAGCAAAAATAGCTCAAGGACAGCTCCCAGTCTCTGAGTTCAAGCCCCAGGACAGAGATGCACGCGCGCATGCACATGCACACACGCGTGCACACACACACACACACACAATTCTACACTAAGTTTGGTATTACTGACTCAGTGTATCACAGTAGAGAATTTTTAAGTTAAACTTCTAGCAGTCACTCACTTGGCCTGCTTCTAAAGAAAGCCAAAGCAATCAAACCCTGAACCTGAAGATAGTCATTTACTGGCAAGGTCTGCAGGTTACCTTTGTTTTAGATTGATCCATGATGTTTTCAAGTACTCGGTGGTTTCTTTCACATTCCTTGTGTCATCGCTCCCATATTCTTCTAGCAGTTTCTGCAGCACATTATCAAACGCCATGACAATGCCATCCCCGGGACCCAGCTCTTGAAGCAACAGCTAAGACAGAAGTTGAGATACGTTTGTTAGACCCAGAGAATTCCCTAGCAACAAGTATTACCTCACCACTGAGACACTTAGGACAATTTTACAGGTTTCACACCCAGATGTCCCAAAGCAGGGAGGAGGGGGGGACATTAGAGGAAAAATTCTGGCATATAAGCTCAACCCAAAATAATTCTAGAAGTAAAAAGGAAAAATGTCTTAAGAATCAGATTTACAGCAGATGACATTTAAGAAATGATCATTCCCTCAAAATCCATGTGTCCTTCTATCCCTCCTGCTATACTTCTGACTCGTACGGACCATGTGTGTCCGACAGCAATGCACACACAGCTCCTCTGCATGAGATGGAAATACTTTAAGTGTTCAATATCATCAACTCTACAAGTGATCACAAAAAGATACCTAATATTAGAAGAATAAAGTATTTCTTTTTTTTCAAAAAAAAAGATACCTAATATTGATAAAAATAGTGTGCTTACAAAGGAATTAAAAGGAAGTAAAGTTGGGAACTAGCTGGTCACATCTCAAATCCCTAGCTGCTCAAAAGGCTGAGAACTAAGATCACAGTTTGAAGCTAACCTAGGTAAGAAACTTCATGAGACTCTTAACCCGAATGAACCATCAAAAATCTGGAAGCAGATGGTGTGGCTCAAGTGGTAGAACACCAGCCTTGAGCGAAAAACCTAAAGAACAGTGCCCAGGTCCTGAATTCAAGTACCAGCACAAAAAGATAGACAGACAGACAAACAGACAAAAGAACTAACTTATTACCTGACTTACAACTGTACCTCAGATGAAAATCCCAGGAAATTTTGTAAATATAAAAAAACCTCTAGGGAAGAGGTTTTAAGTATGAGACTAACTGAAGCTTCTGATAATCCCAAAAATGTTCTCTTTCTAGATGTTGGTTCATGGGGAGGATGTGATTCCATTTATAAAAATGCATCCTTTCTCCTTGTTTTACCTCCAGAAATTTCTCAAGAACATTCTTCTTTTTTTTTTTTTTTTTTTGGTCCAGTCCTTGGGCCTGAACTCTGGGCCTGGGCGCTGTCCTTCAGCCCTTCAGCTCAAGGTTAGCGCTCTACCATTTGAGCCACAGCACCACTTCCGGCATTTTTCTTTTTGCTTATGTGTTGCTGAGGAATCGAACCCAGGGCCTCGAGCATGCAAGGCAAGTGCTCTACCACTGAGCCACCTTCCCAGCCCTCAAGAAACATTCTTGATCAGTGTCTTTACAAGACTCTCAGTACAAAAACATCATGACAAGGTCCAGTTAACCAAGTAAAGAAAAGAATTATGTCCCATAAAATGCTGTTGCCCCCAAAAGCACTGGCTGCTGCGTCTTACTTGACTGTCAGCAAGCTGCTTGGTGAGCGGCTCCCTGCGGGCCTGCTGGAGCATGTAGAGCCGCGCCTCGTATCTTCTCAGCAGCTCCTCCGTCTCTTCCCTGTGGTCGTCCCACCGAAGGCTGTCCACGGCCATGTCCTCCAGCTGCCGCCGCCGCAGCTCCACCCCGTGCTGCGTGCTGTCCCACTGGCTCTGCACTGTCTCCACTGCAGGGAAAAGAATTCCCCAAAGTGACTCTCAGGACAGGGAGAGATACCTGATCCTGAATGCATCATAAATCAATCTGCAGATAGAGAGAATGGGGACCGATCAAGTCTACCTTAGCAATTCTGAGTACATGCCCACTATGCTAGAGAGAAGATATGTTCCTTTTTGAGACAGGGTCTCACTCCGTAATCCAGGCTGACGTTGAACTCAGTATCCTCCAGTTAAGAGGCTTTTCCATTTAATAGGTAGTAATGAGGACCATGTACTTGCTAAACAGGGGGGAAATGGAAAGAAAGAAAAGAAAGGAAGGAAAGAAAGAAAGAAGAAAGGAAGGAAGGAAGGAAGGAAGGAAGAGAAAGATAGAGAGGGAGGGAGGAAGAGTGGGAGGGAGGAAAGGAAGGAAGGAAGGAAGGAAGGAAGGAAGGAAGGAAGGAAGGAAGGAAGGAAGGAAGGAAGGAAGGGGTCATTAAATGGGAAGAGAGAAATATTCAAGAAAAGAAAACCCTTATAAAAAACAAACCTTAAAATGAGTTCTGATGAAACAGTGGGGTAAACAGAAAAAGAAGAGATCAGATGACAGTAGCATGGAATTTAAGTTTGTACAATGTGAAGGTTTTGTAAAGTTTGGTGCCATTAACAAAAGAAGTCCCTAGCCGAGTGAAGGGAAATGGGGTCACTCCAAAGCCTGCTAGTAGGCATGATTAATCACTGTCCATTAACCAAAAAAAAAAAAAAAAAAGAGGGAGAAGGAAGGAGAGAATGTCTTTTTTGGGGGGAAAAAAAATCAGCCCGAGAAACACCCAACAAGAAAATGTCCTTGGCTACTCAATCTCCCAGGGTAACCTCCCAGCCACCACATTTATTTGGAAAGCAAAGCACACCTATCATTGCAAAGACTTGACTTTCTCCCCTTAGGGCAGATTTGACTTCATTCTCCCAGCTTACATTGTCCTACCTGTATGTGTTAAGTATCTAATTCCAATGGGGCTCTTCGGGAGGCCCAAGGGCCAGAAAGTGAATACCATGCAAAGGAGAGAAATCTAAGAGTGGCAGAGTCTACAATAAAGTTATGGGGAGGGAGTCTAGAGCATGAACTAAAGATAGAAAACATGGTCCACTGGGGACAGAAGTGGGGGGAAGACTTCACAAAGTAGGGGAGATGACATTTTAGATGCTGAGTAGAATTTCACCTGGGGAGAAAAGGCCAAAGCGGGGGGGGGGGGGGGGGGGGGGGGGGGGGGGGGGGGAGGGAGAATTCAGGGGGAGGGCTGGGGAGGGATAAAACATGAATAAAGGTAAGGGGACCAGGAAATGTCAGGCCATGTAAAAAACAAACAAACAAAAAGTATATATAGCACAGAATAGCTCCCAATGGGGCCAAGGGCAGCAGAGGGGGTGGAAATTAAAGCCGACCGCAACAGTCCCCAAATGCCATTCTTAGGGAATGAAACTTTATTCTCAATATCACACAGATCAGAGTGGTGATGAGCTCATATGCGAAGTCCAAACTGGGCTCCTCATTCGCTGTTTCTTGTATTATTATTTTGTTGTTGCTTAATGCCCATGTCTCACTGATGTAGCCCCAAATCAGTGCAACTCACATAGGCACACACAAGCAAGTGTGAATGAATTTTTGAGGTGAGCTAGGGCATGATGACACCCGGCTTTAGTGAAGAGAATGCACTGTCAGAAGGATTCACAGTCTATGGGTTTCTCTAAATCCTGTTGCTCTGGTTCCTTTAAAAGAAATCCTAAGCCAGGTACCACTGGCTCACACCACTGGTTCATACTAGCTACTCAGGAGGCTGAGATCTAAGGATCATGGTTGGAAGCCAGCCTGGGAAGGAACGTTCATAAGACTCTTATCTACAATTAGCCTGCAAAAAGCCAGAAGCGGAGGTATGGCACAAAGGACAGAGTGCTAGCTAGGAGCAAGAAAGCTAACAGACAGCACCAGGCCTCAGTTCAAGTCCCAGTGCTGTGGCACACACTCCACATACTCACACACACAGACACTCAAACTTCTAGTTTAAGAGGAAAATAAAAAAAACTCTAACATGTAAATAATTGCTTCAAAGTACCATTGATATCTTAGGACTGACTATAAGAAATATTTAAGAATTTGTAAGGAAATTGTGACAATGGTTACAAACAGTAAAATACAAGAAAACTATTGTTTATAAGAATACAAAATATCAAGATTAATTTCTAATTTGTTGAGTCTTTGAAAGTGTATGTATGTTTGGGAAAAACGGATGATGGCACCTATCTTTTTAAACAACAACAATTTTTAAAAAAAACTTACATTTTTCTGTGATGGCGGTTCTCAGATCCGAACTAGAAGCTTTGTTTTTCAAATTCTGTGCCAATGTGAAGACATAATCGAGCTGAGGATGGCGCTGTTCTAAGTCAGCCTTTGTGATCTGGGAAGAGAAATGGTAAGGAAGGAAGGTCACTATGCTCGAGGATGACAAACCTCACAATGCCAAGCAGGTCTGCTCACATCAGTGTTATTGTTTTCCTCAAAGTGCCATAGAAAGGGTGCCTGGGTTGGACTACATGTCTTGAGTACAAACTTCAGTCCTTTTCATCAACCACCTGAACTAGGTACCTTTCCGTTAAAAGACTGTTCCTTCTGCCTAGTATGGTAGTACACACCTGTAACCCCCGATACTAGGGTGGATGAGGCTGGAGGATGCAGAATTTGAGGGCAATCTGGAATACAGAGCAATACCCTGATTCAAACCAACAAAGCCACTGTGTTTGAAAATGCTCTAGAAACATCAGCAGCCATCAGTACCACTGCCAGGTGTATCTCTTCTGTATCTCATATAACAAATGCTGTATCACAGAAGGAAACATGCTGATTTGAGTAACTGTGAATTAAATTATCTTAGACAGGAAACTGATGTTTCTTCTACATGGCTTGTGTCTCTTAGTATTGATGCGGGGGGAGGTGTTAATTTCAGGAAAACCAAGTGTTGGAATAATAGAATTTATAGATAGCCAGAAAAATTAGAAAAGACAATTGACAATAAATACAAGTCAGTAAAGGCTGGTATACTGAGGGTAGGAGTCCACTGGTATAATTCCTCTGAACAACTAACAAAATGAATACCAGGAAGCTGAAGAGTGTGTGTGTGTGTGTGTGTCTGTGTCTGTGTCTGTGTCTGTGTGTCTGTGTCTGTGTCTGTGTCTGTGTCTGTGTGTCTGTGTCTGTGTGTAGCGGGGGGGGGGGCATTATGTGTAAATTGAGCTATGTAACTTAAGGATAGAGATGGGAGGGGAAAAGATTGGGGAGAATGATCTGCAAAGGGTAACACTGATTAAGGTGCATCGTACTAAGCTGGTGCTGGTGGCTCACGCCTGTAATCCTAGCTACTCAGGAGGCTGAGACCTGAGGATCCCATTTCAAAGCTAGCTGGGGCAGGAAAGTCCTAGAGACTCTTATCTCCAAAAAATGACTCAGAAAAGGCCAGAAGTGGGGCTCAGGCTCAAGTGGTAGAGCACTAGCCTTGAGCACAAAATGGTGTCCAGACCCTAAATTCAAGCTCCCAGGACCAGCAAAAAAAAAAGGATGTGTTGTACTCATAACCTGACTTCTGGAACTGAAACCCCATTGTACAACTACTTAAGAAAAATAAGTATTTAAAAATAAAAATAAATAAATAAATACTTAAACACAACTCAGGTAGCAATGGATTTTCCCAGCCCGCTCCCCTGAGAAATCCACTGGTTTTGTACATTTCAGTCACACCCCCAGTAACAAGCAATATTCCTAAAGGTGTTCCTTGCTGCTCTACTCCTGATAGAGGAGCACCTTTCTGTTCCCTCCCTTCCCAATGGCACAAGGATCCCCTCTAAACAATAAATCTACACCTCACTCACTCCAAAGCCCACTCACACCCATGCCTCCTCTTTCTTAACTCCTCTGATTGCGAAGGCATCTTCCCAGCCCCTCAGAAACGACTCTGCAACTTGATGTAAGCAGCTCCTGCCTCCAATCCATCCGCGTCTCCTTACGAAAGCAAAGCACTCTTATCACCAGTTCGCAGCCGCAATTCAGAAAAGAAAAAGAAATAAGGAGAAAGAGAGGAGAAAGAGGCCAACGGTCCCAACTGCACACAGACCAAATCTGCAGGACTGCGCATGACCTGGAAGGCCGCTGAACCTGAGCTTCCTGTCTCATCCCCCTCCCACCCCCACCCCCGCCTACTTCTTCACTCCAACACAGACCCCAGCCTACCCATGCGAGTCTTTATTATAGTGTTTACGAGATATGCCACGCATTCTTTCCTGAAGTTGAAATCTTATAGCTAAGAGCAGAATGTGGGGGGAGATGTCATTACACTCGATGTACACACGTGAAAATGCAAGCAGGTAATTCAAGGGGATGAGTGGGTATGGGAGAGACTCAAAAGAATGACAGAAGGAGGGACTTTGATCAAGATGCCTTTACTCCTAGACTGCCCTGTTGAGTTGACACCCACTGTAAAACTACTTAATCCCACAGCCCGCTTCTATCAATCATGCTGGCTAGTCTCACAGGTAGCCTGCACGGCTCTGTGGCTTTGATTAGACCAGGTCTTGCCACAGAAACATATCCCCTTAGCCCGTTCACTGCTCCACCTTCTTCAAGTTCAGGCTTACCACTAATAGGCGAATCATAAGAGCATCTACCCCATGAGACACTTAAAGAAGCAAGTGCGGCAAAATACGCAAAAAGCCTAAGATTACTGACATTAAGCATTTTGTAAGTCAGTCCTAAGCACTGTGATCTTTTTGCACATTTCTATTTGAAACATTCTTTTTAGTAATCCTCTACAACACAAACCCCAGAAGCTAGCACACACTAAAAAGAAAAAACAATTCTCAAAGTGTCTTTGACTTTTTTGCTTTCTTTGGGGGGCTGGGGGAGGGGGCAGGGTACTAGGGTTTGCACTCAAAGCATAGACACTATCCCTTAGCTTTTTGCTCAAGGCTGGTGCTCTATCACTTGAGCCACAGCTCCACTTGTAGCTTTTTGGTGGTTCATTTCTTGCCTGAGCTGGCTTTGAACTGTGACCCCCCCCCAAGATCTCAACCTCCTGAGTACTAGGATTATAAGAATGAGCCACAGGTGCCCATCTTTTACAAATATAGTAGACAGTATATGCACAGCAATAAAATGAGTCTAGGATAGTCTCATCTCTAAAGTCAGAAATGAAATAAGCTCACTGTGAAAACTTAAGTTGAAACAATACTTTGGGAAATGATCCTATATCACTTCGAACATTAAATGTGGCATCAGCTTGTATGTATACAAATATCTTCAATTTTAAAAGTATACTGAGTCTTTAGCTTTAGTTAGTAAACTTGATCCTATGAATTCAGGAAAAGTTTCACTCTCTGAGAGTTTAGTGAGAAAGTTCTGAGGCTTGAACTCAGGGCCAAGGTGCTATCCGCTATCCCTGAGCTTTTTTGCTCAAGGTTGGTGCTCTACCACTTAAGCCACACCTCCACTTCTGGCTTTTTCCTAGTTTGTTGGAGTCTTACAGACTTTCCCACCTGTTCTGGCTTTGCACTGGGCTCCTTAGATTTCAGCCTCCTTGTACCTAAGAACCCAGGTATGAACCACTGGTTCCCAGCAAATAAACTTTTTTAAAAAACCTTTTTGTCCCAGAGTTTAGTACAAACAAGGTCATCTGACCAGGTCTGTGGGGTGGTGGTGGTATGAAAAGCCTTGACTCTCAGCACCTACTTTCATCCGGGAAACTGTCTTATTGATCTCTTCCACATCCCCAACAGTGACAATGTTGGACTTCAGCATCTGGTCAATCAATACCAGCCAGTCTGCTAGTTCTGTGATGGTTTTATCCAGATCAGCAGGAACCGAGATGTCTGGGGCTCGGTAAGACTGCACAGGGATGTCTGAAGCGGATGATACTAGCGCCACCTTTTGGACAGTAGAATGAACTGAAATAAAAAAGTCAATTGGGAATAAGTCAACAAGGATACAATTATGGTGGTGTAAGGTGATATGCAGATGTGTGTGCTTGAGTAAAATCTAGCTTGATCAAAAAAATTCATAAGAATTTATTTTTTCTTTTCATAGTTAAAAGTCCAGTAATATCCACATCTTTGGTAGCCATAAAGCCAATTCACACAACTCTAGTCCATCAATAACTCACAGATAACTGAGAAAAAAATAAAACTATAAAAATTATAACTACCAGAAAACTAAAAGCATTATTTTATTTGGTCAAGATGTTTTGCTTAAGTTAAAAGAAACTGATTCATGATTATCTATTCCTTGCTTAACCTCATGATATGAGCATATTTTAAGAAATGCTAAAGTAAGGGCTGGGAAGATGGCTCAGTGGTAGAGCCTTGCATGCATGAGGCCCTGGGTTCGATTCCTCAGCACCACATAAGCAAAGAGAAAAAAGCCAGAAGTGGCACTGTGGCTCAAGTGGTAGAGCACTAGCCTCGAGCTGAAGAGCTAAGGGACAGCGCCCAGGCCCAGAGTTCAAGCCCCATGACCGGACCCAAAAAAAAAGAGAAAAGAAAAGAAATGCTAAAGTAAATACCTACATAATACTGCAGTCATCTATTCACTATTTATTACTTAACTCTTTCCTCCAGCTGGATATAAGTATTACTCCTAAAATGTATTCTTTTCTCTTTCACTTTTTTTTGTGTGTGCCAGTTCTGGGACTTGAACTCAGGGCCTGAGCACTCTCTCTAAGCTTTTGTACTCAAGGATAGCTTTCTATGACTTGAGCCACGACTCCATATATGGAATTTTTTTGGGGGGTCCAGTCGCGGGGCCTGAACTCTGGGCCTGGGCGCTTTCCTTCAGCTCTTCAGCTCAAGGCTAGCGCTCTACCACTTGAGCCACAGCGCCACTTCCAGCATTTTTCTTTTTGCTTATGTGGTGCTGAGGAACCGAACCCAGGGCCTCAGGCATGCAAGGCAAGCACTCTACCACTGAGCCACCTTCCCAGCCTTGGAACTTTTTTTTAATTGAGATAGGAGTTTCACAAACTTTCCTGCCGGGGCTGGCTTTGAACCACAACCCCAGATCTCAACATCTTGAGTAGGTAGGATCATAGGGGCCAGCCTAAAATTTATTCTTTATAAATGAATTTGAGCCAGGTACTGATATTAGCCCTAATAGCAACACCAAAAAAACACCTTTACATAAACCTTTTCCATAGTGTTGAAAACTACAGATACATCCAGGTAGGGCATGCTGATTGTTGGGAGAAGAAGCGAAGGAGAGACTGCCTGATGAGTAAGAACAGCCACTTCAGATAACAGAGGTTATTTCTGACCTAGATAGAGTCAGTAGTACTAAATGAGAGAATAATTTAAAGTCGTTAATTTGGTTATTTAATACAGTGTGTGTGTGTGCGCACGCGCGCGTACACGGGTATACATGGCAGTCCTAGGGCTGCCCATGTCTGGGTGCTGTTCATGAGCTTTTGTGCTCAAAGCTAGAGTATTACCACTTGATCCACAGCTCCACTTTTGACTTAACTGGAGGTAAGTTTTATCGACTTTGTTCCCTGGGCTGACTTCAAACTATGATGCTCAGATCTCAGCCTCCTGAGTAGCTAGGATTATGAGTGTTAGCCCTAACACCTGGCCTTAAACCAACTTAAAAGAACATTAAAATATTGTATAGGAAGGGAGAAGATACACTAAGATTGGCATCCAGTCTCAGATCTGTCCCAGAGATGATTACAGTGTGAATAATGAACTACACATGTAATGAAAGGTATAGATTTCTTGCCAACTTTTTATAGTTCTACATAGATTCAAATTTTCTCTGCTCTTTTGCTATCATGATATTATGAAAATAAGAAAACCCGTTGTTGGTTTTATAAAATGCATCCAATCTCTTTTTTGCAGTTAAAATTGGATTTGAGAGCAGCAACTGTCGATAAGTCAAGTGCTTTGAATATGAACAGAAAACCAATCTGGCCTCAGTTCTCTCTTGTGCAAGGTATTGGCAAAGGTAAGTAATACAGAACAGACACTTGGCTCTCAGTAAGCTTGAAATGTCTGAAAAATTTTGAATCTGTCATTTAGCACTTTCTGAACTCCTCAGAGACAGAGGAGGGTTGAAATGAAAAAAGAAAAGGAAGGAAGAGACATAAGGACGAAGCAGCAATGGACGAGGAGACAGCAGGTGGAAAGGAGAAAGTAGGAGAAGAGCCGGGGATGAAGATGGAGGCTTAAGTTTAAGAGGAATCTGCAGCAGTGGCTAGCCCTGGGTTACAGTTAGCTGGGGTTAGCCCATCTACCTGGGGACTCGGCAGAAAGCAAGCACACAGGGACTTAGGGTGCTGGGCCCTTCATTTCATTAGCACAGTAGAGAAGGAGAAAACAGAGATGGTGAAAAAACGGTTTCTTTTTCTCCACAACTAAAGGAACAGTATCTACCAGTGTACGGTTTCCCTAGGAGGCAACCTCTTTCTAAACGTTTGCATCCTGCCTCCAAGAACTTCCAAAGTCTAACCCTTTTATTTTCAGGCATGATGAGCGCCCACCATCAGGCCAAATACCTGTTGACATGGCAGATTATACTGATGACATCGGAGGCTGCACACACAACCATTGGATTCCTTCCAGATTCCCTCCCTTCCTTCAGCAGGACCCGTGGCCTGCTGTCTGGAGCGTCACCCAGGAGAGCAAACACCTTGCCAGTGAAGTCTGGACTATATAAAGATGTTCCTTTCCAATTACTGAAGGACAGTAATAAATCACAATCGCACGCTGCTTTTCAATAATTTCTCTGACTTATATATGAGGCTCATATGATCATTTTTTTCCTATGTCGATAATCTGTGAAGGAATGAATGGTATCTGTGAAGGAATGAATGGTATCTGTGAAGGAATGAATGGCATCTTACCAGCAATCCTTGTCTGAGAGACAGAGCAGGGCTCCGGGAGGGGAGGCTTCCGAAGGCCAGGCACTTCTCTGCACATCTACAGCATCAGAACAGAGGGGGGGGTGGGATGCTCTGTAAACAAACATGATTGCACTTCCTCCCAAAGACAGGTGTTCTCAGTAAGCGTGCTGCCACTTGCTTTCCTTCACCCAACACCTCAGCTTCAATGCGCACCTTCCTTCCCACTGCAGGCTGGCTCCATGGTTCAGCGGCTGAGACACTACTTCACATGCCTGCTCGCCCCCACCCCCCAATGCCATTAATACTCTGCGAACCTGACTTCTCTCCCTATTCCTCTAAATTTCCGTCACTAGCTCCTCTTTCTTTGTTCATCCATCAAATACTAGCGTTCCACAGGATAGCTTTGTTTTCTGACCTTGGAATGTTTCCCCAAGTCCTACTTTCCAATGGTGTCATTTACCTTGGGGTAACTAGAATGTGCCTAGAAATCTACAAGTAAACACACTGAATGACTAAAATAAATAACTAACACTGGGACATGATAAATTATATAGGAACCTACTCATTCACCTACAGAGGCCAAAGAAGGCTCTGCATAGGAGTGGTGGACAAAGGCTCAGTAGCTCTGGACAGATGATCATAGAAAATAATAGTCTGTGAAATGAACACCAAGAAAAGGAAACAAGAGACATTGTTGCTGTTTTAGTTTTCTTTTCCTTTCCTCTCGTTAGTTTGTATTTGGGAGGGGAAGAGAGGTCCCATAAAAGGGAGACCAAGGATGAACAAAGACAACAGCAATACTCACTAGACACTCTGTGGAAAATGAACTGGCTATTTTATGGAAGGGATTGGGAGGGAAAGACTGGGAGAGAAGAATGGGAGACATTATTATACTGATTTGTACCTGATTCACGTAACTATAACCCAACTGCATATCAACTACACAATTAAAAAGAAAAAGAAAAGGACTCCCAATAACATATACTCAGTCACCTTTCTCTGTTGATGGGATGTGTAGAGATGCCAAATCAGAATTCCTTGTCTCTATTTTCCCTGAATTCCCTTTTGTAACTTTTCTCAAGCCTCCAACCCATCTCTCTATAACTACTCTTAGGACTGATCCACACATCTCTGCAGTGTGGCTACAGGGTCTTTCTTCTGCTTCAACCATCAGTAGCTCCCTAGTATCCTCAAAGCTGTAGATTCTTGTCAAAATGAGGCTTCAATTCCAGGAGCTCTAGGCCTGGGAGACTGTGAGGATCTGGACCCTAAAGGTATTGCTCAACTCAACGTATACTGAACTACTTCCAAGAGCCAGATGGACGGTGCGCACTGCTTCCTCTAGACCCTTTCCCACACTGCCTCTTTTCCCTACAATGCTCTTTCCTTCCTTCTTCACCTGACCCATACCTAGGCATCCCTTAAAAATCAGCCTGGAATAAATGAAATACCCAGATTAGTATTTCTCAATGTGTACGTGGAGCACAACAAGCAAACTCAATTCTTCAGTGGGAATGAGATTATAGTCTATGCAACGAAATAGATTAGAAACAGTCTTTAAATGGAAGGTTCGGTGTTATCTAACCCAGTGCCCCCAAACTTGACCACTTCACCATTTTCTGTAAAACAGCCACTGACATCCTTTGTGTTAAATAAATAGGTTAGCTCTGGTAGAACCCAGCCAAACTCAATCTGTGGAGTAACACAGACATATCTGTCTGTAAAGTAGAGAGCAACAGCAGATGAAGTCAGTGGTAACAAGAGGCCAGGCCATGAGGGGGCACATAAATCACAGTAAGGACTTCGGCTTTTCCTCCGAATGAGATGGAAAATCATTAGGGGACTATTCCAAGGAGTTTCCGGAGCTAGATTCTGTTTTCATAAACCTCTTTGGCAGCTCTGTTGAGAACAGAGCAACAAAAGGCAAAGAAGGAAGCAGGGAAGAGCAGGAGGAGGCAGCCGTAGCTATCAAGACAAAAGGTGATGGTAGCCGACACTCCTCAGTGGCTTCAGGGCTACTTAAGATGTAGTCACATTTATAATACATTTCAGACTTAAGAAAAACGGAAGGAATTCTACAGGAAACAATATCAATCATTTCCAAAATTCTGCTCTATTTACTTGACCACATGTAATCATCTAGGCATCCACAAACTAAACCATCCATCAAGTAGATGGGAGAAGACAATGTCTGGGACTTGGAAGCATTGCTGCTGGTTTGGACTGTTTGGGGAAGGGTTTCTTTTTAAGATAATTCATACATAAACCTGAAGATGGACTTCTGACAATAAGCCCCATTCAGAGAGAGAGCTGGATCTAAATATATGTGTGTGTATACAATCACACACACACACCATATATACCACACATATACATATATACTATATATACATATGTATGTATGTGTGTGTGTGTGTGTGTATATATATATATATATATATATATATATATATATATAATAAGAGTCTGGATAACCTCCTTTGATTGTTTGAGAGAAGTTCTCCTATACCACTTAGGCTGGCTCCAAATTCAGATCCTCCTGTCTCAGCCTCCCAAGAGCTGGGGGACAGGCATACTTACACACGTAACATACATCCACATGGATAAGTTGGAAAAAAAAAAGAGAAAACAAATGACATGAGATTCATGCAAATGGAAGCCAAGGGCAGAGCCACAGCTATTCACTGCCCCACAAAGACCTCCAGCTTTGATACAGAACGGACTAGAAGGCTAAATAAAAAATAAACCTGTAACTTCATCTACCTTCTACCATTCAGACTGAAAACAACAACAAAGTAATTGTTTGAAGGAAAGGTTGACATCTTAGTCTAAACTAATGGTGTCATGACATTGCACTGGACCCTATAAGCGTCTCATTAAGTGACAAATGCCAGTGAAAATAAACGTGTGTGAAACATCACATGCAATGCTGGGAAACCATTCTGCGGTGTTTATTTTCAGAATTTAAGTACAGGCATTTTGTTGCCTAATACCAATGTACATTCATCATTTATTTAATGTATTAAATAATATAGAAATCCTTTGTGCTGAAGAATTCTACTGAAACTAAAAAGCATTCTTCAACTTCTCTTTGTCTCTATAAAAGATGAAAAGAAGAACTGTAAACATCATCAATAAGCATTAGCTTAAAAAAAGAAGAAGAATTAAGCCAGACACCAGTGATTCACACCTGTAATCCTAGCTACTCAGGAGGCTGAGATCTGAGGATCACAGTTAATAGCCAACCTGGGCAGAAAAAGTCCTTGAGAATCTTATCTCTAATTAACCACTACAAAAGCTGGAGGCAGAGCTGTGACTTAAGTGTTAGAGCACTACTCATGAGCACTACCCAGGGACAGTACCCAGGCTCTGAGTTCAAGCCCCAAGAATGGCACAAAAATAAACATATAAATGAATAACTTATTAATTAATTAATTAGCAAAAAACAAATGGGCATTAGTAAAGTGGGCCCATCTTTGGATAGACTTAAAGGTAAACAACAGCAAGATCACACTTGTTTGATCATGAAATAACTAAATAAGGGAAATATGGTAGAGGAAGTCTATCTGCTCACCTTGTTCCACGTGGTGTTTATGGTTCTTAGGCTTTCTGAAAGTTTCTCTCTTTCATGTAAACTCAGACTTTGATCTGAGAGCATCTCCAATTCCGCTCTGTTCAGCCACTTGAGCTTTTCTGCTTGTGCTTCCAACTCTTGGGTTAATTCCTTAAAAAGAGGTCAAGAAGACAGGTGTAATTAGATGGCTATTCTCCAGGGGAAAGCTGAAGCAGTAGACCAGGAAACTCTTGGGAAGGAACACCTTGAAATGTGAACCTTTAGCTTCTTAAATGGAAAATAAACTTGCAAGAAGTCTGAATGCATGTTAACAAAGGAAATGACAGGGTCTGAATGCAGTGAATAAAACGTGTTCTCCTATGCAAGAGCTGTCTCTCAAGAAGATATTACTATATATTATAGAATATTTAATACATTAGTGTTCAGTTCTTAACTCCATCTTGCTACCACCATTTAAACCCTCCTCAAATTATTTTTAAAAAAGGAACATCTTTAAAAAGGACACTAGACATTTGTACATTTTGAGAAGAAAACTTAAAGAACGCTTTTCTCATAATATTTTCATCATTACTAGAAGTTCTTTTCCCCAAATAGCTCAAATATAGTCCTTCAGAAACCAAATCTCTTTTCAAAATAAGTATTTTTCTCATGCAAACTTTCATTTTTATTTATTTTATTTCTATTTATTCATTTTGGCCAGGGCTAGGGCTTAAACTCAGGGCCTCTCACTCAGCTTTTTGGCTGGTACTCTACCACTTAAACCACACCTCCATTTCCTGCCTTTTGACTGTTTATTGGAGAGAAAGGTCTAGGGGGGCGGGGGCTGCCTAGGCTGGCTTCAACCCTTGATCCTCAGACCTCAGCCTCTTGAGTAGCTAGGATTATAAGCATGAGCTACAAGTGGCTGACCACAACTTCTTTTTAAAATAAAGATGAAAGGTTATTATTCTCCTTGTTCCACAAACAGTTACTCAATATTACAAAAAAATACAAATACAGATATAAGCTTTCTAAATATTTAGATATAACTACATACATGAATGCATTTTGTAGACTGCATACTTTCCTAGCTATAAGCTATTCTTGGTTGAAAATAAAAAGAAGAAAACCTCATTACTAGAACCACGATTGTAAGCCTATAGGAAACTCTACCACGCTCAGTTCGACTGCAAAACTCAACTTTTATAATTAATAGTTCTCTAAACTTAAATGTAAAAATTATACTTCCCAGCCTTACTATAATCTATAACTGTTAAATTAATTTAACTCAGCTTAAAAATAAAGCTCTGCTCTAATACTGAGACCATCATGACAAGTATTTATTTTTAATGTGAAGAGAACTTTTATCTCTGGAAGACCAAAATGAACTGCTCTTTAAACAAAACAAAAAAAATCTTCTTTCAAGTTTCTTTTCCTTTTCTTCTTCAGTCTTGCAATATTCTATTCTCAAGTGAACTCTTCTTATATCAGAAGGCACTGGAACATGAGATAAATTGGCCACTTACTGCTAATTCTGCCAAGTTTGCTTCTGGCTCAGTGGCTGACTTCTTTTGCATGGTATTGTCAGCCTTGTTTACCCAGCAAATCATCTCGTCCATCTTCATCCTGTATTCCAGCACCTGCTGACTTTCTTTTTTCAGCCTAAAAGAATGGATTGTGGAAAAGCATTAAGAGAAATTATATACTGACGCAGAGCATTACATATTTGTTTGGGAAACCCTAATTAAATAGCCCCCGAATAATATCTTATAATTACAATTAATATTAATAGTAACATAAATATTTTCTTACTAAAGATTTGTAAGTACCATATTCCTAAGTAATTATGAGAATAAGTTAATTTTTTTCTTAAATAAGTTTATCTTCTCATCATCATAAAAGTTATAGAGGAATGTGTCAGGTTCCATTGGCTCACCCCGTAACCCCAGCTACTCTTGAAGCTGAGATCTGAGGATTGCAGTTCAAAGCCAGTCCAGAAAGTCTATGAGACTCTTATCTACAATTAAATACCAAAAAATGCCAGAAGCAGAGCTGTTGCTCAAGTGGTAGAGCACTAGCCTTGAACAGCTAAAGCTGAGAGAGTGGTCAGGCCCTGACTTCAGGCCCCAAAAGCATTGTCATTAATAATAACATATTTTTAATATAGAGAAACAAATTTACTACGATGTAAAACAATAGAACTTATTTTGGGGGGTTTTGTTTGTCTTTAATTTTGCGCTGGTACTGGGACTTGAACTCTCAGGGCCATGGTGCTGTCCTTGAGATTTTGTACTCCAAGACTAGTGTTCTACCATGTGAGCCACAGCTCCACTTCTAGCTTTTTGGTTGTTAATTAGAGTAAGAGGCTCAAGGACTTTCCTGCCCAGGCTAACTTCAAACCACAGTCCACAGATCTCAGCCTCCTGAGTAGCTAGAATTATAGGCATGAGCCACCAACACCTTGCCTGACAAGAAGGTTGTTTGAGATGAAAAAGTGTCCTTATCTAAAATAAGGAAACACATGTAGTTATCTTTGAGTACTGCATGACATAAAAAGGCATCATAGGGCAAATTCCCACATCAAATGGTGAATACTGCTCTACTATAGTTACAAGTCAAAAGTATTAGTGAGGCAAGGCACTAAACTAAAAAAATTACAAGTAGAAAGAACAAGACAAGAAAAAGTGTATAAATTTTATTAGTTCATTAGCATGAGTATTATATTTGAATTAAAGATGACACTAATGATAAAAAGAAATCTAGCCAGGTACTTGTGGCTCATGCTGTAATCCTAGCTAGTCAAGAGACTGAGATCTAAGGATCAACATTCAAAGCCAGCCTGGGCAGACAAGTCCATGAGTATCTAATCTCCAAATAACCAGCAAAAACTTGGAAGTAAAGGTATAGCTCAAGTGGGAGAATGCCAACCTTGAGCAGAAACAAAAACATAAGCAAAAGACATTGAGTTTAAGTACAAGACACTGAGTTTAATCCCAAGTGCAGGCACACAAAAAAAGGAGGAGGAGGAGGAAGAGGAGAAGGAGGAGGAGGAAGAAGAAGAAGAGGAGGAGGAGGAGGAGAAGAAGCAAAGGAGAAGAAAGGAAAGGAAGAGAAGGAGAAGGAGAGGAGGGAGGAGAAAGAAAGTTTCCCAGAAATCTGCTCGTGTCTCTGCCCAAAGAACATGGCTGAAGCATTACCTTGGCTGCCGGCCCTTCACTTCGGCAAGGATGGAGCTCCAGCAGCGGTTCACGGTCGCCACCTTGTCCTGTAGGAAGCTTCCCTTCCCAGGGGAGGATGTCTGCACAAAGCTGTCCCAGATGCGGTTTATGGCTGCCAGGCTGTGCTGGTGGCTGCTGATGCCCTCCTCCAGGTCCTGTTACAGACAGCACACACACCAGGCTTCATTCCCACTACCCAGGTATGGTGTGCTCTCATGATAATCCCACCCAAAATGGAGGTGTTACAGAAACGAATTCCCAGAAGCATCTTTTCATGTCCACAAAACATTTCCAAGAAACCTAATTACATTTCAAGGAACATGGGAAAAGAAGTCTATCTTGAAATGGAACCCACTCTCATGAGTGTCATCAGGCAAAAACTGTGAAATAAGACAGCTTAATAACATAAAACAAATATCAGCTGTTCATAGCCAAGTAGGAGCATCAATCACATTTGATTAAAGGGAACTGCTCATCCTCTTCCAAACAAATGCTTAAAATAAGCACAACAACAACAAAACACAAAAGCTAACAAAATCATTTACTACCCTATACTTTTATGACCTGCCATATCTAAATACACCTCCCTGTGTATCTTCTGACATTGCTACACTGTACTGCCAATTTCTAATCTAACAGCTTACAGGGGTATTTTAAAAGTCAAATTTAAACATTTATTGGTAACTGCCAAAATGTAACTTTTTTTAAAAACCTCAACATGTTGATGAGAAAAAAAGGATTCTTTTTAAAGCTCATGAATCTTCTAGAGAAAACAGACTGTATAGCTTAGTAAAAGGAAATATTTTAACAATGGAAAAATTGAAATTTTGTTTGATATCTACCATTATTCCTAAAGACCCACTATTTTGAGAACTGATTTTGCTATTATATTACAGTTTCTCAAGATGGAGGAAGAATCACAGAAGCAGCTGCCCTTCTGTAATTCCAGAATAATTTATACGAACGATAACTATCAAGCATGCAAAGGAAAATGAGATGCCTGTCTATTTAAGGACAGAAAACAAGGTAAGGTATGCATGGATTTTCCTATTTTCAAGTACAGAATTTTGCTAATGTCATTCTAAAAATAATTTTTTCCAAAAAGAATATTGTTTTCTCAGCAAATTTTATCTCAAATTCTCATTAAAAGGGGGACAGGAAGAGAGAGAGAGAGAATTTAAAATGTTGATTATAAATAGTACATGAGAGGGGTTTTTTTTTTCCTTTAAATTTTGACACTGGAAACTAGAACGGGGGCACAAAGTCAAAATCATTCATGAGCAAACGAATGAATTTGGTTCCTCCTGAAGTCTGCCTCTCCAGCCCAAGCTGGCACCAGGAAGCCATGGCAGCCATCTCTTCACCTGCTGATGCACCCGGGCTTTCTCCAGGTCCAGGCTGCCATCCGGAGCGTAAGTCTCAGCCAGTAACTCCTCAGCCTCCCGTATCCAGACCGTGAGGTCAGAGATGTGGCAATGGAACCGTTTCCAGTCGTCTATGGCCCTGTCAAAATAGCTAGAGGACAAGAAACAAGATCAAATAGGTTTGTCGACGTTGTAGAACTGACTAGGAATATATTTTTTCTTTAAAAACAGTTCAAGTCTTATTAACACCCAAGGTCCCGAGATGAGCAAATTCAGAACTCACTGCTCTACAAGACTAATTTTCACAGTGGATTCCAGACAAGTATTCCTCTTTGGGAAACACACATCATGCATCATGCCAAGAGAGAAAAGTACTCTGCACAATCCCAGACTTCATATGTATACCACACACACACACACAGCCTAAATGCTATGTAATACAAAATATGATCAATTAGTCCATTCCCTTACATTACTACAATGCTAAGAAACTTGGTTTTACGGTAACAAAGCCCAAAGGCTGAAAGACTTCAAAAACATTTTTATATACCATTCCCTCTCCGTAATGAACTGAATCCCTTCCCACAAAAATTCATCTGTGAAAGGCCAAACCCCCTGGGTGGTTGGGTGATATTTCCACAGATGACTTTTAAAAAGGTAATTAGGCAGGGTGCCAGTGGCTCACACCTGTAAGCTTAGCTACTCAGGAGGCTGAGATCTGAGGATCACGGTTCAAAGCAGAGCAGGGTAGGAAAAATCCGTGAGACTCTTATCTCCAATTAACCGGAAGTGGTGCTGTAACTCAAGTTGTAGAGCACTTGCCTTGAACTGAAGAGCACAGCGACAGCACCCAGGCCCAGAGTTCAAGCCCCACGACCAACAACAACAAAAAAAGGTAATTAAAATCCAATGAAGTCATGAGGATGAGTTCCAAACCAGAAAGATGAGGGAACCTTTTAGGCAAAAGGAGGGAGAGAGATCAGAGATACTGTTTTCCTGGAAAGATAGAGAAACACAGGCACCATCTAATTAACAGTAAGAAAGGCCTCTACCCCTGCTTCGTTTCCAGCATTCAGAAGTATGAGAAAATGAAGGCCAGGCTGGAAGTCCATGCGCCTTTGTATGGTAAGCAAAGCAAATGAACACAATTTAGGTCATGACTGATCTCCAGTGTTCTGAGTGCAGCAAGGATAGAAGAGGAGAGAAGTATATGCAAAGCACAAAAAGAGAAATAGGACAAAGAGTGACTGAGATTTCAAAGAAGAGATAAAACTCTAGTGATTGTCACACTTAGAATACCTAAAGTAACTTAAAAAGAAAAGTCTTGCTGGATTAGGACTCTTAAGAAATGTCCTCCTATTTTGTTGTTGCTGTTGTTGTTTTTGTTGTTGTTGTTTAGGGTGATAAGAGTTAGGAGAGAATTAAAAGAGATCTCTGAAATTTGAACACCATTAATAAAATTCATGAAATTAAATTTTCTATATGTCAAGAACATCCTTGCCAAAATTAAAGTGTACATAAAAAGCTATGAACACATATGCAGTAGAGAAAGTCTGAAATAGTTATTATTCTTAATGAAAAAGGTTTTGCAAACATAAGTAGTAATACTGTGATTTTTAAAATGTGAAAATCTGTCAGGCACTGGTGGTTCCCACCTATAATTCTCTCTACTCAGGAGGCTAAGATTTGAGATCCCAGTTCAAAGCCAGCCCAAGCAAAAAAGTCCATGAGACTCGTATCTCCAATTAAAAACACCAAAAAGCCCAAAGTGGAGCTGTGGCCCAAGTGATAGAATGATAGAGCTTGAGCAACAAAAGGTTAGAAACCACATCCAGACCCTGAGTTCAAGAGCCAGGAGTGGCACACAAAAGAACTACCAAACTGCAGCAAATAAAGAATTCGAAGTATTCAGTCTCACTGATTAATTTTTTTAAAAAAAGCAAAATAAAACAGATGCAGGCTGGGTGCAGAGGCTCACACCTGAAATCCTAGCTATTTGGAAGACAGATCCAAAGAATCATAGTTCAAGGCCACCCTGGAGCAAAAAGCTCAACCAAATCCATCTCAGCGATGCCATGTGCCTGTGATCCCAGCTGTGTGGAAAGCTGTAGATAAGAGGACAGTCACCTGAGGCCAAACATGGGCATGATACCAGAGCCTACCTGAAAAATAACTCAAGCAAAAAAGGCCTGCGAGTGAAATTCAAAATACAAAGCACCTATCTAGCCAAGTTAAAGGCTCTGAGTTCAAACCCTAGTACTTCAGAGAAAGGGAGAGAGGAAGGAGGAAGGAGAGGGGGAAGAGAAGGGGAGGGGGAAGAGCGGAGATATAATTTATCACTATAAAAGTAACTCAGGTCTAAAAGCATATTAATCCTTTCAATGACAGAGTTCAAAATGACCACTTTCAAATACTACTGGAAAGAGTTCAGAAGCAATTTCATGATGCAATCTGCAGCCTTAAAATATTATATGTTTTTTAAGAAAATTATCTTCATCCCCAATAACCAAGTCTAACAGGACAGAAGCATGGATCAATTAGTCTCTAAAGGGACAAAGAAATTCCTAAAACCTACCCAAAGAATTAAAGGCTAGCTCTTGAAATGATTGGACAGTACTGTGAAATATAGAGCCTGTTTCTGGTTTTTTTTTTTTTTGGGGGGGGGACCGGTCATGGGGCCTGAACTCTGGCCTGGGTGCTGTCCCTCAGCTCTTCAGCTCAAGGCTAGCGCTCTACCACTTGAGCCACAGTGCCACTTCCGGCTTTTTTCTTTTTGCTTATGTGGTGCTGAGGAATTGAACCCAGGGCCTCAGGCATGCAAGGCAAGCACTCTACCACTGAGCCACCTTCCCAGCCCCCCCTGTTTCTGTTTTTAAATAATATGATGACTAATTTTTCTACCTATGAAGTTTTCCAAAGTATGGATCTAGGTTAAATCTCCTCTTACACAGTGTTTTTTATTAGGTTATTTCATATCTTATTTCTACCACATTCACAGCTCCTGGCAAAAATCTTAACCAGTTTTTCATTCCGCCCATTCCACAGTTCAAATTCTGATCAGAAGGCTCAAACATAGTCTATTAACTAGAAAGTTATTAATAAGGATCTGCTTATAAATGGATTCCAATTACATGTAGTTAACCCTATTCTTCATCCACATAAATCAAGTATGGGGAAAATGATCATTAATGAAAATCTTGTTTAAATTTTTAAGAAACAGACACAAGTGAGGTCCTAAAACTTAGGGTACTCCCACATTATTAAGATATTATGTCGTAGGCCAGGAACCAATGACTCACATCTGTAATCCTAACAACTCAAGAAGCTGAGATTTGAGGCTCACCATTCAAAGCCAGTATGGGGAGAAATATCCATAAGTTACTTATCTCTAGCTAACCAGCAAAAAGCCAGAAATGGAATTGTGGGTGGAGTAGTAGAGCACCAGCCTTGAGCAAAAAAGCTAAGAGAGCTGGGTGCTGGTGGCTCACGCCTGTAATCCTAGCTTACTCAGCAGGCTAAAGTCTGAGGATCACAGTTCAAAGCCAGCCTGAGCAGGAAAGTCCACGAGACTCTTATCTCCAGCAAACCACCAGAAAACCAGAAGTGGCACAATGACTCAAGTGGTAGAGCACTTGCCTTGAGCTGAAGAGCGCAGGGGCAATGCCTAGGCCCAGTTCAAGCCCCACAACCCACCAAAAAAAACAAAAAAACAAAAAAAACTAAGAGAGAGAACATCAGTACTGACACTATATATTCTCCTTCTTAACCAAGGAGAGAACAAAGATATGAACTAGATTTTTCAGCTATCTTAATGCACACATGTACTTGTCCATGGCCCCTAGACTTGTTGGCATAGCTTTGAAAATAAACTATGACTTGGATTCACACATACCTTCTACGATCATTGTACATTCTATTGACTTTGTCCCACTTTGCATTCAGCTGTGAGAGCAAATCCCTGATCTGGATGGCTTCGGGTCCAGAAGCTTCTAGAATCACATCAGGCTGCTTTTCATGAATGACTGCAATCTGCTCTCCAAGTTTGTCCAACCGATCTTTGATATTCTAAGAACACATTGTTACACATTAACAAAATCCAGCAAAGTGAAAAGAATAGAATCACAGAGAGCCAACAATTGCTATTGTTTTAAATCCACTTAAAATAACAATGGAAAACAATTACAATTACTCAAGAAAACTGCAAATGTTTCTGTATAAGTATCCTATCTTGACCAAACTGTGAGAGTTCTGTAATACTACTACTTTCAGAGGAAGAAAAATCCTCACTGATGTTCCAAGTGGCTTTTAGACAAGATATATGAAAAGCTTTAATAACAACTGGGAAAGAGAGAGAGGAAAGGGGTGACACTGTCTAAAAAGAAATGTATTCTTTACCTGACTTATGTAACTGTAACCCCTTTGTACATCATCTTTATAATAACAATTTAAAAAATCAAATTAAAAATAAAAAAAGCTCCAGGGGCTGGGAAGGTGGCTCAGTGGTAGAGTGCTTGCCTTGCATGCATGAGGCCCTGGGTTCAATTCCTCAGTACCACATAAGCAGAAAAAGCCGGAAGTGGCGCTGTGGCTCAAGTGGTAGAGCACTAGCTTGAGCTGAAGAACTGAGGAACAGCACCCAGGCCCAGAGTTCAGGCCCCACGACTAACCAAAAAAAAAAAAAAGAAAAGAAAAAAAAAGAAAAGGAAAAAAAAAAAAAAAAGCTCCAATAACAATCGGTGAAGGTAGTTGGGTATCACAACATACATGTGAAATCCAGCAACTTGGGAGGCTAAGACAGAAGGATCAGGAATTCAAAGGCAGCCTAAGCAACACAGTGAGATTGTATCTTAAAACAAATGAATAAATAGTCTCTATTGTTTCAAATAATTAATAACTTTGCACACATAAAGTCCTACACTCATTTTTTGTTTTGTTGTGTTTTCTAATCCTGGGGTTTGAACTCAATGCCTAGACATTGTCCCTGAGTTTCTTCTGCTCAAGGACAGCACTCTACCACTTGAGACACAGTGCCACTTCTAGCTTTTTCTGAGTAGTTTATTGGAGATAAGAGTCTCACAGACTTTTTCTGCCCAGGCTGGCTCTGAACTGTGATCTTCAGTTCTCAGCCTCCTGAGTAACTAGGATTACAGGCGTGAGCCACCAGAACCTGGCCTATACCCACTTTTTTTTAATTAAGAAAAATTGTTATATTTCATTGATGAATATAGGAAAGTTGTACTACTCAAATATACAAATGGTGACTTGAACGTTCAATGATATAGATATAAGAAAGTAAACAGAGTAACACACTCCTCACTTTGCTTCTCTATTGAAACTATGGCTATTTCAATGCAGTTGCTAGAGATTTACCTTCAGACAGTCTTCCTGAAGAGAGTAGTCCTCACACACAGACATGTTCAGCTCCGGAACTCTCAGCAGCAATTCAACATCGTCAACTGTATGCAAGACTTTGTTAACTTCAGCCAGATAATCAGTAGGAAGAGATGATGATCTAATTCCAGAAGCAGGTTGACTTGTTTTCCTCTGTTGAGCATGAGTTGCCTATAAAAGAAATTTTTATTCAAACTAATTCACCTCTGTGTGTGTTTGTGTGTGTTCATATGCATGCACATATACACTGGTTCTAAGGCTTGAACTCAAGGCCTGAACACTATCCCTGAGCTTTTTTGCTCAAGACTAGCATTCTACCACTGGAGCCATAGTTCCACTTTTGGCTTTTTGCTGGCTTATTGGAGATAAGAGTCTCACAGGCTTTACTGCCTGGACTTCAAAATGCTTCAAATTGGCTTCAAACTACAATCCTCAGATCTGTTTCCTCAGTAGCTAGGATTACAGGCATGAGCCACCAGTGCCTAGCTAATGTACCTACTTTTAAAGAAAGATCACTACAATTAATTATAGCAAATAAAGAACAAAATGATTTTGTAAAGGCATTCAGGACCATGGACCCAAAGTTTTTTAATCTTAATTTTGCTTTTCTTTTCATTTTAATCTGTATTTCTACAGAAATTCGTAACACTCTCTAAGTTTCATCTGCACGCTGGGGTTAGCCATTTAATATTCAAAAGGTTTCCCTTAAGAATTTTGTCATTTAAAGTCATTTAGCAAGCCAGAAATAATCACCCTTTCCAAGAATTGTTGAAGAAATGAGAACAGGCTAAAAATGGTGAAGTTCTGCCATTTTAGGATCATCATTACTTCACTGTTTTTAAAATAGCCAATTAGATCAAATAGTTGTGGGCTTCACCGCTGAAAACCTAAGTTAAATGCGTTATTGAAATGTAACAAGCTGCAGGGGGATCCACGGTACGATGGAAGCTGAAGCAAAGGCTCACTAGAACTTACAGTTTTAGATCAGTCTGGTCAACCTAGAGCAACCCCCCCATCTCCAAAACTAAAATCAAGGAAAAATTAAAATGACATCCGAAATGCAATGGCGATTTTGGTTCAAATAGTAATTGTAACTTTTAAGACCAATTTTCAGAGCATGAATATCTCATGTACAACAATGGATCTTAAAATACTGAATTCAGAGAGCTGATACCTCAGAACTACTTGACTGCCGTGACAGAGACACTCTGACCTTTCTAGGCAAGGTCAGGTGGTAGAGCCCCTGCCTTGAGCCAAAACACCAAGCGAGAGCACAAGACTATATCTAAATATTCAAATACAATAGTGCACTTGACCCCAATTACATGGTCATTTAGTTAGTGATCTGGAAAATGGTTAAATTCCTAAATAAAACAAAAACTCAAGAATAACAGTGTTGAATTGTAAGGCCTGTTGAACTGAATGGTCCATGTTTACTGACTCCTAGAACTTGATAAGCTGATATGTTGAACAATTGATGTGCATTTCTAGGTAAAACAGGCTTGAAACAAGCCTATGATTTTTTTACTTTATCAATAGTATTGACTGTGTTTACCCAGAATATTCATTTTAATCTCCAAATGCCCCAAGTTCTAGCTAATACTCCAAGTCTAGCTACGTAGTCATCATATATGTAAAGAAAACACTAGATATGGGCTGGGGTGCGGAGGGGAGAGGCTGGTACTTCAATGTTCTACCTTGAGTCACCCTTCAGTCCAAAATCTGATTTTTTAGCAAATATAAAAGAATGACAAAATAACTTATTCATCAAGGAACCAATTTCATTTTTTTTTAAAAGCTAAATTTATTAAAGAAAAACTTAAAAACACTTATTCTAAACTTTCATTTCAAATAGGCCAGTTTATTTTTAGGTTCACAGAGGGAAGCTGAATGGTTTTCTCAACTTTTAGGACAAAGATAATAGTGCTCAATGAAAGCAGTAGGAGTAGTAGGATTATGCCACCAGAGCCCAGCAAAACAATAATCGTAGTAATAATCATAAAGTAAATAAAAGAATTAAAGAAGAAAGGCTCTTCTAAAAGGTATAGATTTTTTTAAGGTTTCTTACGTGATCCCAAAACTCCAAAACAGATGACCAGTAATAAGTCTTTACATTTCAATTTCTTTGTAATCTGCCAAATCCAAATATATTGATGTATCTAATAAAACATATTAGAAAGGAGGAGATAACATCTCACTAGTTGGATTACTTAAAGCATCCATAGATGTGAGATCCAACATCTGTCTGGCAAGAGCTGCATGGGTTATTTAAATGCCACAGAGATTCTCCAATCAGCCTACCTTAATTTTGTTGTATCTTGTATGCAAAAGTAGCAACTGCAAACGAATCTTTTCTTTCTCATTATCCTCCATGGGCTGATGTAATATGTGTTCGCCCCTCTGTAGAACTTCCTCAATCTGGGCTCCCTCCTCCTCCACCTGAATGTTTAAAGAAAACATTGGTACTCGAAAGGAATGGTGAGCATAATGCACAGGGTAACACTGATCAAGATGCACTGTACCCATACACTGATGGATGTGTTGACTTGAAACCCCTTTCTATAGTTAAAGACCATCTGAGAAAAACAGAAGAAGAAAAAAAAACATAGCACAATGAAACCTAGTTATCAGTTACCAGGTGGGAGAATTAATCTGTGAAATACAGTGCAATGAACCTGAGATATCAAATGTTGTGTGGATTTTCTTAAAATATTTTATATTTTAAGGACAATGTCCCACAGCTAGTTTCATATAAATTAGATTAAGAATCACCTTATGCCAGAAAGCATGCTGTGTGTGTGCACGCATGTGCAACTGTTAAGCATTACTTAACACTCAGAAAATCACATGTGTATTTTTTCAGTTACATAAGGCAGATTGTATCAGTAAACACTAGCATCATAAAGAAGAAAAGTAAGAACAGGGCTTGGAAAAGAGCCAACCTTTTCATTGTCATCTCTGGATTCCAACTGTTTTTCCACAACTTTCAACATATTGTCAATGTCATTTTCTAATTTTTCCATGTCTGAGACAGATACACCTGCATCCAATGTTTCTGTAGTGACCAGACCTTGGTATGATACTGGCTCCTGACCAATTAGCAACTGTGGAAGGAAAAGATACCTCTGAAGATGTATGTTACTTTGATTTTTCATAATTGATCAGAGAAATGAGGTGGCCAGAAAGGAATTAGCATGTACTTGAATTGACTTTAATTTTCATTCAATCTTATAGCAAAGATTTTACTAATCTGAGTTTCTCTGAATAGCCCATTTTCCAAATGCTAATCTGAAAATGAGGCAAGGTGATATGCAATGGCGGGGGGCTGTATGGAGCACGTTGTGTGGGCCAGGATTGCATGTAAGCAGAGCTGTGACCCAAACACCAGCCTGTTGTGGCCACAGAAAAGAAGAAAGGCTGCAATTATGGTCACTCCTGTTCAACGTTCCCTGACAATTCTCCTTGGGTTTTGATATTCAACTTTGAAAGAATACATTTTCTAAATGGTGTATTTTCAGATGCCTATAAAGGAAACCATAATATATATGTAAAAAATAGCATGGCGTGGCCAGGCACTGGTGGCTCACGCCTTGTATTCTCGCAACTCAGGAAGCTGAGATCTGAGGATCAAGTTTGCAAACCAGCCCTGGCAGGAAATTCCATCAGACTCTTATCTCCATTGAACTACTCAAAAAAAAGCTGAAAGTGGAACTGTGGCTTAAACAGTAGAGCATTAGCCTTGAGCACAAAGAGACTCAAGAACAGCACCCAGGTCCTGAGTTCAAGCCCCAGAACCAGCAAAAAATTAAAATAAAATAGCATGGTGGGCGACAAATAGCCCTGTCCCATCCTAATTGAAGTACCAGTTAGTACCTGCTTCCTATGGGACTACTTGGGAAATCTATCCACAGCCTCGCTATATACAGCTCCGCAACAATTTCAAGGAATCTTGAGAGTTACCAACATGTTAAAATCGATATACAAGATGATTTTAACAAATACAAAATCTATAAAAGCCCAATAAAAGGAGAAAATTCGCTGAGCAAATTATAACAAATCATATAACAGAATACTCTACAACTATTGAAAACTAGTTCAAAGGAGCACATACAAAACTCTACTGAACAATGACATTTTTATATGGGGGGGGACATGGATGAGGAAAATGTTTGCAAAGATTATTTATGGGGATGCTGGCAATTTCGTTTCTTTACACTTTCTATCATCCTATCCCTATGTACATTATGTTTTATTTTATACCAAGAAAAATCTTCAGTAGACCCACTGAAAACAGTAATACCAAACATTAAGGAGATGAGCTCAACATCAAGGAGGACAAAAAACAAAGCAAGTTTTTCACTTTCTTAAGTTTTGAATAATGTAAGTATGTTCCTAAACTATAAAAGAAAACTTGGTCTATGATATCAGATATTCTAAATAAAAGCTAAGTTAGATAAAAATCTGTTTTCTATGATAAATATTGATCCTTTCTCTTCGACTTCAATATGCAATGTGCTAGAGGTTAAATTAACTATGCAGTCCAAATATGCCATCCTATGGGTACAACTGAGCTTCTCAAAAATTCAAGATTTCTTTGAATGATCCCCTGAGGAGAGTAGGTATTTGTTTCTTCTCATTTTTCTGTGCCAGTACTGAGGCTTGAAAGCATGTCTTCAAGCTCTTATTTATCTTTTTGCTGATTATTTGGAGATCAGAGTCTCACTGATTTGTCCACATGGACTAACTTCTAAGGACAGTCCTCAGATGTCAGCCTCCTGAATAGATAGGATTACAGGCATGAGCAATCTGTGCCTGGCTGAACATCTAGCTTGAATAGCATCAACTCCAACTATGGTTTTCTTCCACCAAATCATCAAAATATTTTCATCTTTTCAATTAAGCATTTACTAGTGCTTGTCCTTGAAGCCAGGTCTTGGGAACACTAGTTAAATGTTTCCTTTGCTCCTCTTATAAAGTAAGGATGTAGAGACAGAAAGGGAAAGATAAGATGGGGAGGAGAAAAAGAGGGAGGGGACATAGGGAGGGAGAAAAGGGGAGTGGGAACGAGGGGGAACAAGAGGGAAAGAGAAATCAATCAAAACTAGGTAGGATAAACACCTTTCTGTAAAGAAAAGCTCTATTTATTATCCCCTTACATGAATTAATGAAGTTATTTTTTAAATATATAAAGTGAGGAAGTATATTTGTCCATAAAGTCTAAACTGTGAAGTTACTTAAGCTATCAAATTTATCAACCTGGGCTGGGAAGGTAGCTCAGTGGTAGAGTGCCTGCCTTGCATGCATGAGGCCCTGGGTTCAATTCTTCAGCACCACATAAGCAGAAAAAAAAAAAAAAAAAAGCCAGAAGTGGTGCTGTGGCTCTAATGGTAGAGCAATAGCCTTGAGCTGAAGAGATGAGGGACAGCACCCAGGCCCAGAGTTCAGGCCCCATGACCGGACCCCAAAAAAAAAAAAAGCTACAAATTTATCAACCTATGAAGCACAAAAAAATGCATGTTTAATATAAAAACCGATATTAAAGTGTGACTTATAAAATCAAGCATTTACGATTCATGTCCCTTTGGGGAATTAGTCTCATTATTTTTCAGCCAATTCTAATCTTCAGAAGGGTCTTTCCTCAAATGGGTTGTTTTTTCAACAGTAATTTCTTATCTTCTCTATATATATGCACAATCACAGGTAAGAGCCAACAATCCTTCAGTTAAAAAAAAGTGATTAAAATCTTTTTAATCAAAAAAATTCGGGAGGGAGAGAGAGGTTAAGGGAAAGTAAAGAAGAAAAATGGAGAGAAAAGGGGCGGGTAAGTATAGTGGTTACGTCAATGTACCTATGTTAAAATAGAACCAGGTAACTAACAAGGGAATGGGTGGCGTTGGGACAGATGGGGGATAGCGGAAGGAATGATACTGATCAAGATGAACTTATAAACTGACTTGCTAAACTAAAATCCCTTTGTACAACTACTTAAAGGTAATTTTAAAAATCAACAGTACACAAAAAGCCAACTCTTACGTATATAGTCTATTATTTTTCATCTAAGCCACATAACCAGGGGAAATGGTTTTTCTATAAAAATGTACTCACTCTCGCACTTCGGATGTGTTGAGACACCTTTTCAAAGTTTCTGTTCAGCTCAGCTAACTTTGGTTCCACCAGCTCTCTGCCAGCACTCCCCCGCGCGCTCATCAGAGCCATAGCCTGGTCACGAACGTTTCCTACCTGGAGGCTGGCATCATCCAGCTCAGAAATTAAACGCTAATTGTGGGAGGAAACAAAAGTGAATATGTGAAATTATCCCCACATGACAATAAAATCTAACCCAGGTGACAAGCTGACTCAGAGTTAAGGGGAGTTTTGGAAATAAGTGTAGTTGCTAGCAAAAGGCTCCTGCATGATCATTGCAGCAAGAGATGTTCAAACAAACTTCAGTGCAGAGCTCAGTTTTTCCTGCCAAAATAGATGCACAGGACAAGAATGTGTGCACAAGGACCCCAGAGCATCCACAAGTGAAGAGACTACAGCAAAATAGTCCATGTCCCAACTGTGATATTGAAGTCTGTTACCTTCACGATTTCTTCCCGTTTACTGGCTGGCTTTTTTTCAATCTCATCCAGCAGAGCTTCGGCTTGATAAAGCCAGGTACTTATGTGAGCAACATTCCCATCGAACACTTCCAGCTGGCGCTGGTGATTCTACAAAGGAATTAAGAAGACGCTGACACAATCATAGGAAAGATTTCAAGACCACATGGATGCTGTGTTTAAAGTGAGTTTCCACCTTCCTGCACAGCTCTTCTTCAGTCAATAGATCTCAGCCTGATCAATAGATCTCAGTCAATACATCTTAGCCTCGATGGCTAAAGCTCTGTTTCAAGGGATTTGATTTAGACCTGCACACAAGAGGAAGCTTAAAACAGAAGAGAAGATGAAGCTTCTTTTCCAATTTTATCTCTTCATCTCTTGTCCTGCCCACATACATTTGAGCTTATGTCATTAGTCACCCTTATTAATTGTGACTCTGGAAGGCATCTATAGAAATTGTAAGGTCTGAGTAACATTCTGCCCACTCAACAGCCCAGGGATGCTTCCCCTTGTTTCTTCTGCGCCACTAGTGCTTCCTGGCATAGGACATAAGTATGACTTCAGGAGAGAAAGCACCTCAAACAGGAACAAAGATTAAAACTAGTTAAGACAAAAAGTTACACCTCAGCCGGGCCCTGATGGCTCAAACCTGTCATCAGGAGACGAAAATCAGAGGATCGAGGTCAAAGCCAGCCTGGGCAGGAAAGTCCATGAGACTCTTGTCTCCAATTAACCACCAAAACAGCCAAAAGTTGAGCTTTGGCTCAAGTTGTAGAGCACTAGCCTTGAGCAAAACAGCTAAGGGACAATGCCCACGTCCTGAGTTCAAACCCAGGACCAACACAAAAAAAGAAAAAGTCAGACCTTGATCAAAAGGAGGATTATGATAAAATTGACAATGTCCCAGCACTGTGTCTCATGGGATAAAGGAAAGTATTTAAAGAGCTCAGAATTAAAGGAAATCAGTTATTACTATATAGTGGGAGTGATTAAAAAAAGAAGATTTCACCTAAGAAAAGATGTTAAGAAACATTTATATGTTTTAAAAAATTAAGATTTTATTGATTATAAATATATTGCACAGCTATTTATTAAAAGACTATATATAGAAAGCAATTATGTATGTACTATATGTAAGTTTATTTATTGAAATTTATGTGCTTTCTAAATTAAATATATTGAAATACCAAATTTTGTATGGAAATTGGTAAGTATTAAAATTATATGATTCAACATGTTTTATATACTACATATTAAAGCATACTAAATATTAAATTTTATGTATATGGGAAGTGAAGCTTACTGATATTACTAACATAATGAAGATACTAGCTTGTGAACTGGAAGATAAAGTCTGCAACCGGTCAGGAGTGTGTCAATGGCCTCTCCTACCCCACATATCTTAACTGACTTGAACAAATGCTTAAACACAGAGTAACATTTTTTATGTCTCTAGGGAGAGTTGTATAAAAGTCTGATACATTCTGATATGTCAGAACCAAAGAATAATTTGTAAATGATAAATCTATTCTGTGAGGAAGGGTAAAGGGGCTATACTCATTATCAGAAGGGGCCCAGAATAAGATTATGAAAATTATTGGTCAATTTCCAAGAAATAATTAGTAGTACAATGGTATTATACAGATTAATATACTGCCAGGCACTGGTGGCTCACACCTGTAATCCTAGCTACTAAGGAGGCTGCTATCTGAGGATCACGGTACAAAGCCAGCCCAGGCAGGAAAGTCCATGAGACTCTTATCTCCAATAAACCACCAGAAAACCAGAAGTGGCGCTATGGCTCAAGTGGTAGAGTG
>NW_012267314.1:8569405-8651006 GCF_000151885.1 Dipodomys ordii
TGGGGCAATGTCATTCTTTCTGATGGAGGCACAGAATTCCATTGTGTATATATACCACATTTTCTTGATCCATTCATCTACTGAGGGGCATTTGGGTTGGTTCCATCTCTTAGCTATGGTAAATAATGCTGCAATAAACATAGTTGTGCTGGTAGCTTCAGTATGGTCTTGTTTGTGATCATTTGGGTAAATGCTAGTATATGTCTGAGACAAGCAGAAAAGTTCAGAAAAGTTGATGTTAGGTGAAATGAACCCCAAGATAAGTACTCAAATGTTTTTTCTTCCATGCAATTGTTTCTAATATATTTATTTTTTTAATTTTTATTTATTTTTTGTTGTGAAAATACTGGGCAGAGGGGTTACAATTACATGGGCAAGATAATGAGTACATTTCTTATCAAGCATTGTAGCCTCCTCCTTTGTTTCCCCTTTCCATCCCTTCCCATCCTCTCCTCGCCCCCCCCAACCCTCCCCACCCCACCCCCACCAATGTTGTAAATTCGTTTCGACATAACAACTTGTATTTCTCATTGTTGCAACGGGTCCACCTGTATCCTTATTTAAACGACTTGTTTTTCCCCCTTCCCCTCTACAAATCATATGGACAACAAATACAGTGAAAGCATGGGTTATACTGTGGGGGTTTCTAATATATTTATAAGATGATTTCTTTGTTGCTTTGTATGTCCCTCCCCCACAGTATAACCGCTGCTTTCACTGTATTTGATGCTGGTATAATTTGTGGAGGGGAAGGGCAAACACAAATCGTTTAAATAGGGATACAGTTGGATGAGTCATTATGTTGAAAAACGAACTTTACAACTTTGGCCGGGGCGAAGGGCGGGGGTGGAGGGGAGAAGAGAGGGAGATGGAAAGGGATGGGAAGGGGAAACAAAGGAGGAGGCAACAATAACAAATGTACTCATTACCTTGCCCATGTAATTGTAACTCCTCTGTACGGTATTTTCACAATTAAAAAAAAAATGAACAACAACAAAAAAAGAATCCTTACAATGAAAGAACTTTTTTTTTTTGCATGCTCACAGAATTATAGCGATTTGCAGAAAAAGTAGCATTAAGTCCACAATGTCATGTTTTACAACCACATAAAATACTGTATGACTCGGTAACGAGAATATGTGATCCTTATTTTTATGCTGCCCTTCTCATTGAAGTAACAGTGGTCTCATCGTACACTATCTATGGCTTGTTAAGAAATAGCCCAGTAAAGCAATGAACAGGTCACAAGCACCTCTGTGATAGGCCTTGCTCTCTCCACTTTCTTCATAAGGGAAATGAAGCTAAAGGACGTTAGAGCCAAGGAAAAGGGCCTGGGCTAACCTTTTACCTTCCATTATTGATATTCCCAAACCAGAAGCCATCAATGCCAACACAAAGCTGAGAAGACACCACCAGATGTAAATAACTGGTCTACTTGTTTGGATGAGCACACAACTGATAATAACATTTGTATGTTCTTATCACAGGGACAGAGAAGAGTCATACAGGAAGTGAACTTTTCTCTGATGATAAAAATGACCTGAAGATCACATTTTGTTAAGTAAGTACCATGGGGTAAAAACTGGCTTCTTTCACCACTCAGTTCAATTTCACTCTTCCATAGTTCAAGAAATGATGGTTATTAAAGTCCCTCTTAAAAGTATAATAATTTTGCCATGGAATGTAATTAAAATGCATGATTCTAAATTAATAGCCCTTCAATGCTGACTTTAGAAGACAAATAATTGAATTCTATTAAAAGATATTATGTATTTAGATAATATTTATCTGACTTTGACATGCCCAGGCAAAAACACAATTATCGTAAAACTTAATGCCACTTGAGATTTGTAGGGACTGGGAAGAATCATTTGCAGTTCAACCTGTGTCAATTTACACTTTTCTCAGTATAATCAATGTATTTTAAAATGTACTATACCATGAATTAAGCTGTATGAAGTCATAAATCTTTTATCATTTACCCCTTTTCCCTCTTGAAAATGCAAGCACTTCCCCTAAACAAGAATCACTTCTACCAGCTGTTAAAGACCACTCTCCAATGTTTCTCACTTGCATGTACATCCATGCACACATATGAACACACACACACACACACATACACACACACACACAAACATATCCCTCCTTTTTCCCTTCCCTTAAGACCCTCCTCTCTCCACTTCTTCCATTCAAATGCTTACAGCCATTTTCTGACAGTGTTGGCTCCATTTCATCTCTTCTAACACATTCGGCAAGTTAGGACATCTGACTTCTACTCACCCATCCCCACTCCACAGACACTCCCTTGCTAAGTTTAATAAGGAAGACAAAACAACAAATACCAAGCACGCTTGTAAGTGTGCTCCGTTCTCTCTCTGGGCAATGGAATCCTTCCTGAAGACTTTAACCACTACCTCCATACAGAGGAGTTGCTAAGTCCACCTCTTTGCCCAAATTATTCTCCTGAGTTGCGTGTCTGCCTGGACACTTGCCATCTCCAGTTATCTCTCTCCAACAGGCTCAGAGTGTCAACGTACCCAACGCAGGCTTATAGTTTCTGCATATCCCTGCCTTTCCTTCCAGCCACCCAGTGTTCCAAGGGTCCCACCATGAGCTTCACGAAATCATAAAGCCTAGGAGTCTCCTACTCTTCCACTCCCAAAGCTAATCCTCACAAAGGCTACAGAGAGCACTTCCTATGCCGGCCTGCAGTCAACTTACGCATCTGCATCGTCCACCATCTCTAAGCCACCATGGCCTCTCATGAGGAATCCAGCCCTTCCTGGCTGGTCTGCTCCTATCCAATCCCCATTCTCTGCAGCTCACTCTCCAAACTGCAGGGAGTGGCCTTCTACAGAGCTGATCTACTAAAAATTCAGTAGGGTTTAAACTTTTACCCTACAAACACAACAGGAATGGGGTCTGGCCCTGTCCCAGGTCCCTGACACCATGATGCTCTCTGCACTGACTGTCTCTAATCACACAGATATACCACCCTCCCTCCTACCACAGGGTCTTTACACATTGTTCCTTCATAAGCCTCAAAAGCAAGCCTCTGCTTATCCCAACCATCCTTCAGATCTCAGCATCACCGCCTCAGGGAAGCTGGCCTAACCCAAGAATGGACCGAATTCCCTTTTATTCATGTTTTAAAACCCCAAATGCCTGCCTTCAGAGCACTTCAATTGGCACCTTGAAATAACTTCCCATGAATAACTTAACACCGTCTTCCTCCACAGCCCGAAATTCATTCACATAAAGATAACTTGTTTCTCCTTCCTTTGAGCTCCACTGCCTGTGTCACACCTGACACACAAGAAAGTCTTCATTATGCCAAATGAGAAAATTCACTAACACGAAAACTGTCATCATAACTAGAGAATCAATCTGAAAATCAGCAAGGCAATTCTCAGCTTACCCATGCATTGTTCAACCAGTAGGGGGAAAACACTATTTAAAAAAAATCGTTCCAGCCACATAAGATCAGAAAGTAGCTCCAAAGATAACTGTTCAGATGCGTCATGCATCAAAATGTTTTCAACCAACAATGTCATCCTGCAGATGAGGTAGGGAATGCCTAGAGAAAGTCTGGTCTCTTCATCCTTACTGATTTTATTTGATCTTGTCCAAATAGCGGAAAAGGGATTTACTTAGGATGTGTATTGATTTTTTCTGGATTTTTTTTTATTATCCTTATGGAGTTGTACAAAGGAGTTGTCATTCAACACGCAATTTATGAATACTGTGCATCTTGATCAGTGTTATTCCTTTCTTTTTTTGGGGGGGGGGGTCCGGTCATGGGGCCTGAACTCTGGGCCTGGGCGCTGTCCCTCAGCTCTTTAGCTCAAGGCTAGCGCTCTACCACTTGAGCCACAGCGCCACTTCCGGCTTTTTTCTTTTTGCTTATGTGGTGCTGAGGAATCGAACCCAGGGCCTCAGGCATGCAAGGCAAGTGCTCTACCACTGAGCCACCTTCCCAGCCCCAGTGTTATTCCTTTCCACATTCTCACCTGCCCCTCCCTTACTTTTCTTCATGTTTAAACTCTATGTATTGGATTTTTTTTGCCATTTAATAAGGCAGCTTATATGATCTGTACCATCCCTTCAACATCTTCACCTTCCTTCCCCCACTCCTTCCCTATTTTTCTTAATTCTGTGATATATATATCACATTGAATTCTTGCCTGCATGCTCTCCCTCCCTCCTTGCAAACACCCATTTCCTGGTACTTATTTTGTTGGGCTTTGGTTTAGTCTTTCTAAACTTATGGATTTTAAATTGGTAACAAAACTTCAGCTCTTTTGCCCTGGACTTAAGCAGAAATTTCAATCTTAAGGAAAGCCAAAGTTGTTGCTATTTAATAATGGAAGAAGGATCCAAAATTTACCTAACACATTCAAGATGATCAAGGTTTCGTGCCCCTGGCTCTTTTGTACACTAGTTCTGGACAAAGATCCTTCATGGTCAAGGACAATAAGTCTGTTGTATCCCAGCAGTCACTCACAGGGAAATGTGACAACTCCAGCCTGAGCCCTCACTAAGGCAGCCAAAGTCCAGATTTTAATATCAGCTTCCTGTTTACTAGTTTCCTGATGCCTTAACAATTCTCAGTAAACTATTCCATTTATATAGATATGACTGTTTGGTAGAATTCATACAGGGACTATTATTTTGTAGCTTTCCCCCATAATTTATGAAATGTCAGTAGCCACGGAAAGTATCAATAGAACTAACCTGGACTAAATGTTAAAAATGCATTTCTCTATAGCTAGTAGTCATTATATTATTAAGGAACTATTAAGCCAAACTTAAGGTATAGGTATTAGTCATTAACCTCAAAGATGCATTTTCCAAAAAGTGAATTTTGAAATACACAAGAGGGCTTTGGGGAATTATATAATCACTTAATCACAATAAAAAAATTTGCAAAACAAAGAGGGTTTACACTGGGACTCAGTGCAGGAGCCCATGTTTATATGTGTGAGGCCCCAGATTCAGTCCCCAATCCAAAAATCAAGGCTAGATAGATAACAGCTGTGAGAATACATAACACTAAGTAGAGGTGTACAGGGGAGGGGGGGGGGGGCATGGGACTTCACCTGTGCGCCCAGGTCATTGTAGAGGACCTTCAGAGAGGTCAGCTGCTCATCCATCCCCTTGGGGTTGTCTGTCTGCTGCTTCTGCACAATGTGTCTTCCGGTTTTGATGACCGTCTCCACTTCCAGCTTGACCTCACTCAAAGTTTTATACAGTTTCTTTGAAAACAAACACAAAACACACACAGATGGATCTTGCCCTGTGATGAAAACCCTTCCAGGTGGTAAGCATTTCCGAACAGAGCTGGCACAGTTTGACAGACACCAAAAAGCTGTACCTTCCTCAAATGTGGCTTGACGTTTGAACCTAATGATATCAAGGCTGTAACACTTTCTCAAACCAGGTAAGAAGTCAAGCTAATGGAGTGTATACTTGCTTGGAGCTCTCACAACTGTAGATGAAATGTTGGTGGAAGTACTTTGTAGTATACTATAAACATTTTTCCAACTAAAATGGGAGAAATATTAGGCCTAAAATTTGAAGGACCATTGTCAACCACTCCTATGCAGATCCTTCTTTGACCTCAGTGTGTGAATGTCTAGATTCCTGTATAATTTATCATGTCCGAATGTGTGTGTGTGTTTAATCATTCAGTGTGCTTACTTGTAGATGTATTGGAATATTCTAGTTACCACAAATGAGGGAAAACATGCAGCCTATGTCTTTGACAAGCTTATTTTAATATAATTTTTTTCAAGTCTTTCCATTTCCTTCTGAAAGGTACAATATCATTCTTTCTGCTGGATGAGTAGAATTCCAGATGTGCATACGATTATATAAAATAATATTTTATGAATTTGAACTCCAAGAAAGGAAACAAGAGACATTTTAGTTGTCATTGTTGCTGCTTTTCTTTTCTTTTCTTTTTGTCTTGTTTGTATTTGGGAGAGCAAGGGGAGGGGCACAGAAAAGGTTTTACAAAGATTGAACAAATACAACAGTGATACCCACCGGATACTCTTTGGAAAATGAATAGGAGATCTTATGGGTGGACATGGGAGGGAAAACAAAGAGGGAGAGGAGAGAGGGGAGACATGGTTCAAAAAGAATTATACTCATTATTCATTACCTATCTGTAACCCCTCTATCAACTCTACAATAACAACAAATAAAAAAATTAAGATTAAAAAAAACTTGAATGGCCATCATGCATAAAATGATACTCTAGGTATAAAAGTAGTTTCACAGTAAAAGACAAAAAAAAAGTATGAAGAATTCATTTCAGACTTCTGCAGTCTAACAAGTGTCATTTGAAGTTTTCCATGATCCTCAAGCATCACACTAAGTCTAGGATCAGATCCCCCCAGATATATTATTTTAAAATTTCTATTCAACTGAATTCCAAATTCAAAGCAGAGATAGTAAAAAGACAGCGTATATCCTTCCCTCCTTTCTCATCTTAAGTTTAAACTTTGATTTAAACTTTTATTTTTGAGCAAAGGAATCTTTTTACACTATTCCTGCAGCCATTCTAAGTATAATTTCTTCTTCTACATGAATCAGAAGTTAAAGTTTTTAACTTGCCTTGTAAAGGAATTGTTTTAATGCAGTAATATGCCTGACGTTCATTCTAAACATTGTCCTGCTACTTTAAATTTATAATTAGAAATTTGGCTTACATTCTGCTGAGCCTCCCTAACTTCATGCTATGATTAAGATGTCTCTTTGTTTTTTCATACATATTGTTTATATATGTTGAGTTTACATCCCTTACTTCAGCAGACTGCAATCAATTACTTTATTTTCTCCTTCCCCAGCCCTCCCTCTCTGGTGCTAGTAATGGGTTTGGGGGTTGGCTAGTACTGGGTGTGTTTTGTTTTGTCAGTCATGGGCTTGAACTCAGGACCTGGGCACTATCCCTGGGTTTTTTCCGCTCAAGGCTAACACTCTACCACTTTCAGCCATAGTACCTCTTCTCATTTTCTGGTGGTTAACTGGACATAAGAATCTCATGGACTTTCCTGTCCATGGCACTGAATCACAATCCTCAGATCTCAGCCTCCTGAGTAGTAGAATTACAAGGGTGAGCCACCAGCACCCACCAGTACTGGATTTTAAGCTCAAGGACTCACAATCTACCATGCCCTTTGTCTTCATGGCGGACATTCTACCACTTAAACCACACCTTCAGTACCTAATTCTGCTGGTTAATTAAGTTTCTTGGATTTTGGGTGCCCAGGATGGCTTTGAACTACCATCCTCCAGGTGCCAGCCCCTTGAGTAGCTAGGATTACAGGCATGAGCCACTGACCACCAGCTCTCACTATCTCTTTTTGCTCTTATACTTTCCTTGGAAAGAAAAGCCCCCATTTCTGATTTCCTAATGTGTTCTCCAACATCAATGCCTGTGTGCAGCAAACTAGTCAAGATCACGTACAGAAAACAAGACAATAAGCCAGAATAACTTTGAGAAAGCTCTCTAGACCCGTGAGTCCCCCAGCAGGCTTACCATACACTTGTCCAGGTGTGTCTGGATGACCTCGGGGTCCACGTCCTTCACCTCAAGGATGTGGAGCTCAGATTTCACACCAGCCAGTACACGCTGACAGTCCAGCATGCGCTGTTCAAAATTTGCAGGCTTTTGGAAGAGCTGAAATTTCGTAGATACTTCTCGAAGTTTCCTCTGTTGGCAGAAATGAAATGAAGAAGCAATTCACCTCAAAATGACAAATCTCTCTCACCAGTGGACATTAACATAACCCTAAATGAAATGAAAGCACCAGAGAATCATTCCAAATGAAGAAGCAAACCTAAAGGAACGCAAGAAGGTTATCCCCATTGTGTAAGTGAAGACCACAGCTCAAAGTCATGAATTATGCAATACTCAAAAGTCTCCAGCTTAGAAATAATGAAGGAAAGCAAGTCTCACCGGAATTTAGGTTTCATTAATTTTCTCGCCTGTTCAAACAGTATAGTGTAGGACCCTAGGATTCAAATGCCCTTCATCCCAAACTTAGAGTGAAAGTCAATGTCATATCAACCATGAAGGAACGATGTAAGCCAGGCACCACTGATTCATGCCTGTAATCCTTGCTACTCCAGAGGCTGAGATCTGAGGATCACAATTCAAAGCCAGCCCAGGAAGCCAGACAAAGCCAGACAGGAAAGTCTGTGAGACTCTCCAATAAGCTACCAAAAAACCCAGAAGTAAAGCTATGGCTCAAGTAGTAGAACACCAGTGTTGAGCAAAATGGCTCAAAGACAGTACTCAGGCCCTGAGTTCAAGTCTCAGGTCGGGCATTTAAAAAGAAGTTTTTTTTATGAAAGAAAAAACAGAACTATGGGAATCTGTATCACTCACAACCACAGCCTACCCAGAGAGCTCATGGACTCTCAGATCTCAGAGACTCTGTATTAACAACAACAGTCAACAGAAAGCTGACTTCTAAATCAAGCTTACTCTCTCCTCTCAGTTCAGTTATAAAAGCAGATGTGCTATTTCTACACCCATGCAACAATTCATTTCTAATGTCCTGGAATGTAATAGACCTTTAATACCTCACATCTGTTCCACAGTCTATATCACACAAAATCTCCCCGTCAGCAACTCTTTTCTCCGCCATATTGAAAAGGCAAGAAAGTGCCTGGTCCTAGTTACCTGCAGCTGCTCCATCTGGCTGCCCCCTCTGCTGGTCCTTCCCTCTGGGAACACAGGGGGCTGGGAACGCAGATTCCTTCTCAGCTCCTCTAGAGTGAGCTCATGGGCAGAGATCTCTGCTTGGATTTTCTACCAAGAGATTAGGACAGAGAGAGGATACGGTTTCTTTAAAAAATATACAAAGAAGTAAATCAGAAATTCCTCATTGTTTCATAACATATCATACTGTATTCTGTAAGGTTTAACAGGCTGACAATAAATATAATAACAGTATGTGCCAGCATACTGCATGACACTGTGTCTAGGTACATATTTGTTTGGGATTTGACGGTTGACTGGTTATTTTTGTGTGTGTGCCAGTACTAGAGCTTGAACTCAGAGCCTGAGCCCTATCACTTAGCTTGTTCATATAAGGGTAGTATTCTACCACTTCAGCCTCAACTCCACTTTCCATTTTTTGCTGGTTAATTGGATATAAAAGTTTCATGGACTTTCTTCTTGGCTGAGCTAGCTTCAAAATCAGGATCCTTGGATCTCAGACTCCTAGGTAGCCAGGATTACAGGCCTGAGTCACAGGTATCTGCATTAGGCACATTTTAAGGTCTGCATGCGTTACTTCAAACACTGGCAACTTATTCCTAAATGAAGAAAATGTCCCCATGTCATAGCTAAGGAAACTGCAATTTTGAAATGTTAGCAATGGTCCAGGTCTCTGATAGGGAACAAAGCAACCAAAATCTAGGCACTGTTCCATGCGTGAGTCAACCATTCTCCCTTACACTAGCAAGAACGGTTCCTTGGCAGCAAGGGTACCTATTTCCTTCTTCACAACTCAAAAGCTCACAAATCCCCAAGTGGTACCTGAGCTTCTTGCGGAACCTGGAAGGCATCAACCCTGTCCGTCAAGTAGTTGGTGAGCTGTTTATCCAGCTCCCCCAGGCTCTCCTGCAGCACCTGAAACATGTCGTCAGTTTCTCGCAGGACCTGCAGTTGCTTTTCCAAAGAAATCTGCTTGCTCTCCGCCTGCAAAGGGACAAATGGTTAGTCAGGAGTTGCTCAACACAACCAATTTTCCAGCCACTAAGAAAAGACTAAAAAAGCACTAGTTCAAGATGTTAGCCTTCCTGATAAATGAATAACTGAACATAAAGGTGAAAATGTCCGACTAGGACATTGTCCCTAGCAATGGACTTACTAATTTATACTTATTTCTATGTATGATGACAAAAATACCAAAATGGAAAGATTTCCTATAGGGCACAAGAAAGAGCATATCAAATTTTGTAATTCTGTAACTCTGCAGTATTTTTAAACATGACCGATACCTATCAATAGAATAAACATCAGAATCTATTTGTTTTTCCAAGTTGAAAATAAGTTTGACCATTAGCACCTATGTGTTTAATCCTATTTGTTGTTTTTTTTTTAAATAAAGCTTGATGTTATTCATGGTCTAAATATTAGTTTTCTGATTTAGCATGAGTTTAATGGTATCTAATATCTATACAGCCTTCCTAACACAACAATATCCTACCATTTCAACAACTGATTTGAATGTACGTCCAAAGATAAAAATCTAGATTCAAACTAAGACCATGGCTTTCATACTAGTTTATGTTTAATTCTGACAGGCCTAATATTTACAAGGGTTATACAAGTAATTACTCTTCTATATCGCGATGAGATTTTTAAGGGAAACTGAAGAGTTCATAACTAGAAATGAGCCTCAAAGCCAATGGGGTTTCTGTGTGTGTTGTGTTCTTGTTATTTGTTTTAAATCATCAAATTCTGTTTATCTCCAAAGTACCAAGTCAATTCTTCCCTTTTTAGCACTGTGAAGACCGCATGCCCCCATTAAAGTTAGTTAACTTAAACCAACTTAAACCACTTATACCGACTTCAAAGTGGTAACTAGCCTCGATCAACTCCAGATGTTACCAACCTGACTCAACACGGAAGCTCAGTATGACTTGAAAGCTTGGGACCAGCTCCAAATCACAAATACCTAGTCACCAAGATGTACTGTACTCATAAACTCATATCTGAAATTGAAACCCCTTTGTACAACTACTTAAACATAATATAAAGTTATGTATATAAAAGACCGGACCAAAAAAAAAAAAAACTAAGATGAGTAACACACCATCACATGCATGCACAGCCCAGTCCTTACCAGGTGGCTTAGCTCTTCATAGCGGCTGTTAAAAGCCTCCAGTTTCTCACTGATTATGTCATCCAGGATTCCACCATCGATCAGAGTCTGTCCGAGTTCCCGAATCTGGGTGCGATTATCTGCTGGGTGGCGTAAAACTGATTCCAGAGACTGGACCAGGGTCAAGGGAAAAAATGTTATGTTTATTAATGCGAAATGCATCACAGATCCAAAATATGCCATTCCTTTTTTTGGGGGAAAGGAGGTAGGTCTTGGGGTTGAACTCTGGGCCTGGGCATTGTCCCTCAGCTCTTCAGCTCAAGGGGAGCACTCTACCACTTGAGTCACAGCACCACTTCAGGTTTTCTGGTGGTTAACTGGAGGTAAGAGTCTCATGGACTTTCCTGCCTGGGCTGGATTTGAACTGCAATCCTCAGATCTCAGACTCCTAGGTAGTTAAGATTACAGGCATAAGCAAGCCACAGGTGCCCGGCTGACTTTCTTAAAATACTTTCTATAAACCTAAGGGATACTACCAGGAAATAAATCAATGTCTAATCCACAAAGTGAATCATATCCTACTAATTAATACATTTATGAAAGTAAAAAATCAGTATGACTGAGAAATTATGATTTCATAAAAGTAGTTCCAACAATTATCAATTATTTGAGAAATTCTGGATAAGACAAAGTTTAAAAGCAGAAACAGCTCCATACAAATAGAATCTGAGGGGCTGGGAAGGTGGCTCAGTGGTAGAGCGCTTGCCTTGCATGCCTGAGGCCCTGGGTTCGATTCCCCAGTACCACACAAGCAAAAAGGAAAAAGCCGGAAGTGGAGCTTTGGCTCAAGTGGTGCTGAAGGTAGATACTCACTTTTCTACATATAACACTGCTCTATGTACACACTTTATTGTTGTTGCTGCTTGTTTTGTTTTAAGGGGACAAAAAGCAATGGAATCCAAGATAACCTCAAGCTCACAGTCCTCCTGCCTCAGCCTCCTGAGTGCTAAATGTATACATTTTATATATACTAACGTATATGCACTAATATATGTTGCATACATATACACATATGTCTGTATATATATACTCATATACATAAACATATTGATACATATGTATTTAATGGAGAGCTATAATATTTAAAAAATTAAGCATATGGATTAATTCATTCCTATTTCGCAGATGGGAAAACTGAGAGAAATAACTCCAACAAGTTAAATTATCTTCCCTTTCTTTAGTCAGTAAAAGGATGAGCTAAGAATCCAAAGACTGCCCAACACTATTATGACTCCACAGCCTGTGACCCAATGGACAGCCTGCCAGTGCACATGCGTAGTAAGAGTAGCAACAATATAACAACAAGCACTTAGGGAGACACATACAAACTGCTTAAAAGTATTTATCTTAGAATATGTCCTATACTCTTCTCTAGCCTCCTTATATTTTATAATGTATTTATATTAATTCATATTAGGAAACTGGGGGGGGGGGGAGGGGCGGGAGTTGTACTAAGCTTCCGCTATTGTTCATGCTCTCGGTTTCTGTGTCTGCTCGGGTGGAGACATGATCACTTTTCCCCAGCATCCTGGCCCTCTCCTGGGATGCCACCACCCCAGCTCACTTACGGCTGACCTTCACTTCCGCCAGCCATTCAGTCCCCACACTGTGTCACTACAATTTAGAAAGCATATCCTCCATGCTCTCTATACAATGGCACTGGAATTCCCGTAAGAAACAGGAAAGAGGGGGAGGGGGGCACGCCTATAATCCTAGCTGCTCAGGAGCCTGAGACCTAAGATTCAAGGTTCAAAGCTAACTTGGTCAGGTAAGTCCCTGAGACTCTTATCTCTAATTAACTGTAAAAGGGAGGAGGGGAGTTGATAGAGTGGTAGCCCTGGGGGGGTGGGGGTGGGAGGAACACAAGGACAGTGCTTGGGCACCGAGTTCATGCCTCAGGATGGGAACAAAAACATAGTAATAATAAAAATAAAGAACCAGTATCAAGCTATCCTATATGGCTGGTGGTAACTAAGCAGCAAGCAAGAACCCCCCATTTCTTGGTCCCCTGGAGCATGAATGTAGCCTGGATTGCAAGCTGTCATCTCTATTTCTATACTCACCAGCCTAAAGTTAGTAACCTTTCACATCCAAATGTAACAGACTAAACGTCATGATGGGCAAGGCGGTGCCATGTGTAAAGGAGACATGAGACAGCCAGGCAGTGGTGCTTATCACCTGTAATCTTGGCTACTCACAAGGCTGAGATCTATGGACCATGGTTCCAAGCCTGCCTGGGCAGGAATGGCTATAAAACTTTTATCTCCAATTAAGCCTACAAAAAAGGTCAGAAGTGGAGCTGTGGCTCAAGTGGTACAGTGCCAACCTTGAGCAAAAAAGCCAAGCAAGAGCATGAGACCCAGAGTTCAAGTCCCAGAACCAGCACAAAAAAAGGGGAAAGAGATAAGAGAGCAGCTTCCTAGTAACATAACCGAGACTGGCAAATCAACTAGACCCCACTGGAGAACTTTCCTGTGCTTAAAAGGCACTGTCCCCTTCTCCCCAAATACACTAAGTCAGCAGGCTGTTAGAAAGCTACTGAGGAAGCAGACGGCCTCATCTTTCCTCATCTTAATACATGTGCCCTCATCATGACAAAAACAAAGGCCACCAGGGCGCAGGCGCCAACCTCCAGGGCTTCGCTGACTGCATCTGTCCTCTCGGGCAGGTCCTCTGTGCTGCGCACGCGCTCTTCCAAAGTGTTCAACCACGTGGTCTCAAGATCCAAATAGTGAAGCAGCTCGATCCAGCAAGACCAGACTTCCTATAGCGTATGCAGGGAAAATTAAAATCAGACAGGAAACCACGTCGAACACAAAGCCTGTGAAACTGCGAATAAGAAGCACTCTCCTACTTGCTGGGTGCTTGTGGCTCACACCTGTAATGCTAGCTATTCAGGAGGCTGAGATCTAGGATCGTGGTTCAAAGCTACTTGAACAGGAAAGTCTGTGCAACTCCTATCTCCAATTAACTACCAAAAAACCAGAAGTGGCACTGTGCCTCAAAGTGGTAGAGTGGTAGACTTGAGCTAAAACAGCTCAGGGGCAGCACTTGGGCCCTGAGTTCAAACACAAGAACCAATACAAAAGGAAAAAAAAAGAAGAAAAATATTTCCTCCCATCAATTATTTTTTTTTTTTTTTGGCAGTCATGGGGCCTGAACTCTGGGCCTGGGCGCTGTCCCTCAGCTCTTCAGCTCAAAGGGAGCACACTACCACTTGAGCCACAACACCACTTCCAGCTTTTTCTGCTTATGTGGTGCTGAGGAATGGAACCTAGGGCCTCAGGCATGCAAGGCAAGCGCTCTACCACTGAGCCACCTTCCCAGCCCCTCATAATTATTTTTATGTTATGTATTTTGCCACCATGGCAAGGACTCACTCACATACACGTACATTTATACCTCCATATTCCACAGGGGAGAAACCTTTCTGATGTATTTCTGAGGAAGAGCTCCCCGCAGAGCCTCTGGCATCTATTCTCTTTCAGATCGACCACCAGAGCACAGGTGGATCCAAACCTGTGCCCCATCTGACCTCTACAGGCCACAACAGGGCTCAGCACATTTTTCTTCAGAAACAGACAAAAATATTTAAAGCCTAATAGTCTACATTTGGGCTGGGTGACAGATTCAGCGGATAAGGGTAGATGGACGAGTGAGTACGTACGTGTGTGTTTGTTTGCCTTCCAGGATTACACAAAACACTCTTCAGTAATGAAACAAAAACAAGACACAACTTAGCTTTGAGTCCTCAGGCATGAAATGCTTACCCTTGGCTTAAGAGTAAAAGAAATAAGAGGTTGCTAGTCCCCCAATTTCAAAACTGCAAAGAGCAGGCTAGGGCATCAGCTCAGATGCAAATCAATTTCCATTTTCTCAAAAAAAGAGATGACAGAATCATTGCCACAGGGCAAAAATATCCCTAACTAAGTACCTTTCTTACTAATCCCAATTATACAAGTTTATCTCAGCACAGCACAGATTCAGAGCAAACAAGCAGTGATTGCCTCTGCCATTCTTAGATCATTTCAGGGTTTAACACCATCTAATCATTCATTGCAGGCTGAAACAAATGGTCATCCACTGATATACTTCTGCTATCACCATAGGACATAACAAAAGTTATATTCTTATGAAGACCACTAAGCAAACACTATCTTATTAAAATAATCTCATTGAACTATCTCTATCTAAAATATAATAGAAGGCAAAAAAAGATTTATTGGAGATCCAATGAAATGGCAGCATACAAGAGTTCTTTCTTTCACATGAGTAACTTTATAGACATTACTCAAAATGCAACACTTCACAGGGATTTCTATGGACTCACTGCAAAGGGAAATAAGGGAATAAAAACACACGTGTGTGAGTTTGCTTTCACATCACTGTGACAAAATACTGGATATAAAAAATATATTGGAGCCAAGAGCCAGTGGCTCACACCTGTAATCCTAGCTACTCAGGAGGCTGAGATCTGAGGATCACGGTTCAAACCCAGCCTGGGCAAAAAAGTCTGTGAGACTATTATCTCCAATAAACCACTCAGAAAACTGGAAGTGGCACTGTGGCTCAAGTGGCAGAGTGCTAGTCGATAGATAGATAGATAGATAGATAGATAGATAGATAGATAGATAGATAGATAGATAGATAGATAGATAGATATAAGAAAAGATTTCTTATTCACAGTCTCAGAGGTTTCGGTGCTGGGGGAAGGGAGTGGTAAAACAAACCAAGAAGCAGAGGCTTGCAGTATGTTCTGCAATATGGGAACCTTGCAGATCATCTGTAAGGAAAGCCTTGGTACACATATACAACAAAGTCTAACATACCCAGTGACTTGCTAATTAACCTCTGACAATTTAAGACAGATCTACATCTCCTTTTTTAAATTAAAACAAGAATCTTTTTTCATTATTATCAATCTATTTTTATTCCCTGAAGGTGTTTTATGAACCCATTTTTGGATTTTAAAGAAAATTAAGGTTTTCCTCAAGACATGTGGGGGGCGGGGTAAGTTCCTACCTCCAGTGTGTGGCATTTTCCTCGAATTCTATTACAAAGAAGCTGGTAATTCTCCAGCACTACGTTCAGCTCAGACGTCAGCTCCTGGCCACCAGAGGGCAGCTTGGCAGCTAATAACTTGATATTGTCCTTGAGAATTCTCACTCTCACCTCCTTCTGCAACACGTCCTCTTTTGCTCTCTGCACCAGGAAAGAGAGAAATTAAAAGATGTTTCTCTGAAACCAGTTTTGTTCTTGAAAAAAAATAGTAACTAAGCCAAAATGAAAACTCTGTAGGACTTGAATTGTCTAACTGGAAGATGAATTAATCACTGCTGGCTTCCTTGCTTATCTGTTTTGAGTCAGGGTCTTATGATACAGCACAGACTGGCCTCAAACCCATGAGGTGAAATCCTCATGTCTGCATCTCCCAAGTGCTGAGATTATACATATGTTCTACCGTGCTTGGCTACTAAAATTTCACTTTTCTATTTTCCAATGTACAGTCTCCACACACATTTTTCATTTAATGACCCCAGTGTTGCCATTCAAGTTATTTAAATGTAGCATACATAGTGTCTAATTTAAATACATGTGAAAATGTGTTTACTTGTATACAATGTTTTCATATCCTGGGTTTCATATTTTAAAAAATAGGTGAATTCATTTCAATGGACATATTAGTCTGGAATGAATGACTCTTCACAAATAATACAGGGGTTCAATAGTTGAGGCACTGTGGTAGATGTCCTTCAAAAGGTCCTACAAATAATTTAAAGACTTTTTCTTCTTAGCACATAGGTGCATCTCTTCTCCTAATAATGTCAGCACTTCAGATAAGATGCTATTACACTGGACCAGTCTGATGCTGAAAGAGCTGCTTCCTGACTCTGTGTGGTACACAACGTGAACACACTCCCATCAGGCAAATCAACCTCAAGCAGATTTGCCTGGCCCTGGGAGCTTTCCCTCCTGCTTAATGGACTTCAGCTTGCTTAGGGTGGGAGAAAGTAATTTAAGTGTAGTTGCTTTTAAATTCCTAATGACTGTTTGGAAAATTAAAAATAAATAGAAAGTTTCCCAGCCAAGGGTGTTAATCTCATTTTTTTTGTGCTCTCAACTATAATGATTTTTAAAGAGAGAGAAAAAGTACAAAATTCGAATGCCCTTGTGTGAGCTGGGTACCAGTGGTTCACGCCTGTAATCCTAGCTATTCAAGAGGCTGAGATCTGAGGATTGGGGTTCAAAGCCCACCTGGGCAGGAAAGTCCATGAGACTCTTATTTCCAATTAACCACCAGAAAGGTAGAAATGGAACTGTGGCTCAAGTGGTAGAGAGCTAGCCTTGAGCAAAAGAAGCTCAGAGGTAGTGCCCAGGCCCTGAGTTCAAGTCCCAGGAATGGCACACACAAAAAAGTACACTGTTGTTTAATCTTATTTAAATAAACAGCCTTTAAGACAGTATCTATCCCCTTTAAGGCTTGAATACTCAAGAACAGTTGAAGCAATGCTGGAGGCTTAGCACAGGAGCCCTTTTACTGTATATAAAAAGGGAGAGGGTTGAAAATTATTGACGCGGGAATGGAAGTTTACAGGAATTCCAGCCCATGAGCACAGCTGACATGTTCACCCGTGCTTCCCCCAACACTCTCCGCTCCCGCTCAGGACAGTCAGGGTTCGCATGAGCCCTGCCTTGGCCGCCTGCAGAAGGCTGGAGACGTCAAGGGACTGGCAAAGTCTCTTCACTTACAGAAGTGATTCTTCATGAAAACAGTAAGCTCTGAGAACATCGCTAAATGGATCCAGGTATAGTGGGGCAGTATCCATGCCAGCTCTTGGGAGGCTGCGGCAGGTCCCCCAAGCTACAGAGAGGGGCGTGGATGTGTGAGGTGATGTAGACACAGGGCTCATTACGAAGTGAGGAAAAGAAGGTCCACGGTAAGTTCAACTGCTTAGCCCAGGCTCACCTTCATTTCATCCACAGCACCCTCCAGCTCTTCCGGCGACTTGTACTCAAAGTCCCGCTCCAGATATTCCTCCTCCGCCTGGCTCATCCACTCCTGCATCTCCGCCAAGTCTTTCTTCAGGTTCACTGCTTTTTCCTGACTTTCACTCAACCTGTTCTTCTGAACAGCAATCTAGAAGGGCAAAGCCATTCCCTCACATACACAAACTGGAACACATACAGTATTAGTCCTTAGGCTTTAGTATTTAAAGACACTGTAATGATGTCCCCACAAAGTGGTGGATGTTTGCATAGTCAGATAAAATTCTTATATACTTGGGGATGATACTGGAGCAATTATCACTCATGAAAATGTCATCAGAGGAATTCTATCCCTCATTTGTGTATAGGAGCCTTATCGGGAAACAACTTTTCATTTTGAAAATGTGTAACTTTGACAGAGTAATTCCAGATATAGAATCTAGAATATAACAATAAGAACATACGCATAATAAATGTGCTGCAACCCTGTTGATTAAGTTTCAAAACCCAGGAAAAGATAAAAAAATTCATCTATTTTCCCTTTTAAACAGGAGTCCAATAAATATTTTACTTTTGAAGAGCAAGGTGGGCAGGAGGGATGACTTTGAAAGTTGTTCATGAGATGCTACGAAATAATGCACTATGCCAGATATGCACACACAAAAACATTGGAAATTAGTGGTGGGGCTGGGAGTGTGGTCTGAGTGGTAGAGTGCTTGCCTCCCATGCATGAAGCCCTTGGTTCAATTCCTCAGTACCACATACACAAAAAAAGCCAGAAGTGGCGCTGTGGCTCAAAGTAATAGAGTGCTAACCTTGAGCTAAAGAAGCTCAGGGACAGTGCCTAGGCCCTGATTTCAAGCCCCAGGACTGGCAAAAACAACATAACATGGTAATATATTAGGCATTTCTGAACCTGGGTCAACAGCTGCTTCAGAGAAATCTGGAAATAGTTTCAACTTCTCACCCAAACCACAAACCAACTTCCACTGTGAGAAGACACAGTAGCACAGGATGGTCCAATCCTCCCTTGCCAGAGTCAACCTCCTGCTCAGATGAAAGAGGATGTGGTAGCCACCTGGCCAGGCTGGCATGGCTATAGAGCTGATGGAGACCAACGTCCAGAAGAGGAACAGGAGTAAGGGTGAAGGAACAGCAGTTCTCCTGTCTCCTCTCTCCAACCCAACTACGGTCCCAAAAATGAACATGGAACTATCCTCTGCCATATGTTGATGTTTTTCTTTTAAGTAAAATGTCAACATCTTTACCAGTCAATGAAACACGACCTTCTGGAACTAATCTAAATCATCATTCACACAACATGCAATGTGACGCAACATGCAACATGTGTCTGTCTTCTTACTAAGTACACTTTGTTTCTTCCCATACAGTTAGTCCCATACTTTGAGTCCAAAGTGATTCTCAATGAATTCTATGTTGTCAGAGGTGTCTGAGTTGGTAGATAGGGATTCATGCATGGATGGATGGACAGATATAGCAGAGAGATAGACAAAAGGCAGTTTTGCCTTAGTCTTCATGCCACTTCCAAATAATATTCTCTATTTACTTCTTTAGAAACCAGACACTTCAAGCACATGCCAAGAGATTATAGAACACATGCAGCAATACAAATTTGGCTAGAATATGAGATGATAATAGCAAAAAGGTAATTTCTGAAGTTGGATAATGGCATGGTGGTTTTGTAGAGACCATCCTTATTCTTGAAAAAAACATACTATAATATTTCGGGGTAACATCGTGATGTGTGCAACTTCCTGCCCAAAGAACATTTTCAAAACTGAGAAAAATAACTAAGTAAAAGAAACAGTAAAGGCTGGGAAGGTGGCTCAGTGGTAAAGTGCTTGCCTTGCATGCCAGAGGCCCTGGGTTCGATTCCTCAGCACCACATAAGCAAAAAGAAAAAAAAAAAAAGAAACAGTAAATGTGATAAAACAGTCACAACCTGAAAACTCTCAGAATGTATCTATGGGGGTTCCCTGAAACCAATACTTCAGTTCCTCTTCACATCTGAGCATGTCCAAAATAGTGAAATTGGAATATAACAACAAAACCAAAGGAAAATATTAAATGATGCAAAGATAAATCTTTTGTGTGTAAACATGAGCTAACAAGTGCTGTATTAAGACATGAACTATTTACAATGTGGCCTATGGAGACTGCATGCATTCTACTATTTTTTCTCTATTTTTCAACCCTATGTGGCTCACTCAGCTACACAGAACCCTCACTATCATTTCACTAAAGCAACTGAAGCCACACCCGATTCCCAGTATCAATACAGTGCTTTTCCCTCTAGTATGTTCTAGTACTTTCTAGCACTTTCTACTACGTTCTAACTCAGTATTTTCTAACTGTGGTTGCTTTCTTCAGTATTAAAAATCCAGTAATAGCTCTCCTTGTTTAAACTAACAACAACAACAAAAAAAATCTGTTTGGATTCTCCATCTCCAGCACCTACATCAGTCTTCTGCTACCTGGGAATGAGAAACGTCTCACAGTTACTTGCCACTTCCCCTCAACATTCCCTAATACCCCTCCCTTCCTCACCACACCAGGAATCCATTTTCCTCCAGGTCATTAAAAGCTTTCTGTTTTGAAGGCATCAGCAATCCTCACCACGGAGCACTGCCTTTGGGGCTTCACACCGCCCTGACCTTTCTTTCTTAGCATCCTTTAATTCCCAGGTCCTTAAACACTAAAAATTTTTAAAAAAAACACCACTTGCTTGCCTAAAAGTTTCTCACACATAGCTCTGGCCCAATGGAAAACATCATTTCCCCTGTGCCTCAGTCTCCGTCATTCCAGTGAAAGCACCACGGTTCATGCACAATAGAAGCTTACAAGGCGACTCAGCTGCCCCGACCATTCTTTTTTTTTTTTCTTCCATCACAGATTGGACCACTGTACATGAATGCTATTCCTATTTTCAAGGTACAATCTAACCCAGTATTTCTCCTGACCTCCAGCACAACTTTCCAGTCCAAAAAGCTATCTCTCTCTCTCTTCTGGAGACTATAATCACCCATGACTATTGTCCATCCTTTCATTTTGGCCTTCCCAAAGCAAACTGCCCAGACACCTTAACAGATCTATCAAATGCCACTATCAAATCTCTGCACAAAACTTCCAACTTGCCTGTCATCACACTTGAAAGAAAATTCAAAGTTTTATCTCCAAGGATACAATGTGTAAGCCATTTTTAGTCTACCTTCAAATATTCCCATTTTCCAGCCTGCTGACTTCTCTAACTGTATCCCAGCTACACTACCCTTGTTCTTTATGGTAAACAAGTTTATAAGCCCCCACCACACACACACACACACACACACACACACACACACCAGGCTTTAAAATGTGATTCCCCATGCCTAAATTGTTCTCACTTGAACTCCACTTATTTTGCTCAGTTCTCTATTCTGAAACTGAGATAATCTCAGTTTACCTGAAATAATCCACCTAAACATAACACTTGGCTATTCCACCTGATAGCATTCATTATTCATCTGCCTGACTAGAACACAAGCCCTCTTAAGAGGAAGAATTCTCCCTGTCCATTGCTTTTCTCCAATGCCTAATGATGTATGACAGTGGGTGCCAATTAAAACATAGGACTCATCAACTGATTAGTAAGTATGTGCTGGATAAATCATTAATGTACTAGATAACATACACAAGTGTACTAAGAGGCCCGGCAAGTGTTCTGAGTGTATAAGTTACATTGAAAGCAAAAGGAAAGGATAAGTTCTGGGACAAATTAAACAAATAGTACTTATACTTGATTTTTAAAAAACCATAGGTTCTTGCTCCAACTTTCTACACATGCCATGGTTATCCAACTAGAAGATCATAAAAATCAGTTTTGTTGGTGAAGAGACACCAGAGTCTCCATACCTGGAGAGCACAGATGATTACTTTGATGCACTTACCTCCTTGCTAAATTTCTCCAGTTGGGTTTGGCAGTCAACTAGTCTTGTCTGCACCCAAGTTTTGATTCCAGAAATTGGACAGCTTCGAAGGTTAGTCTCTATTTCTTTCATGTTTTTCAGAGACAATTCAATTGTTTCTATTTCATTGGCAAAGGCCTGAAAACATAAAATGAGCCAGGCTAAGTTTATTCCTATGTAAGTGAATGACATAATTATAGTATAACTGCCTGGATCCCTGCAAATATTATCAGAACAGGCTGCTTGGAGTCACAACTTCCAACTACTTAAGAAAAGCTGTGTCTTAAATTCACTTCACCTGGGTACTTCATATAGCCATCTTCTAAATTAGACTGGAAATACTTGACTCTCAGTGGGGAACAGTGCTTTTAATTAACTTCGAGAAGCCTGATGATTTCCCAAAGCATAAATTGCATGCAGTATTACTGGCAAATTTCATTTGTTAAGTATGTTTTTCCTAAAGCCTCACCATGTGGTATAAGCAATACACCATTGGTAAGCATTAGGCTAAGATGGCATTATAATACAAAACAGCAGCACCTAAGAAACTAAAATAAGTCTTGTTCTCATGTCATCAATTCTATAACAAGGCAAAAGATAAAAATATGAACATCTGCCATTCTTTTATTAGCTATAAAGCTACAATGGTTTTATGATAAAAGATATTTTATCTAGGGTTCAAGACCATGTCACATTCTACCCATTTCAATAATAGCAAATAATAAAGAAAATGTGATTTGTTCCATCAGGCTGACTGGAAGAGAACTCACAGCACACTGGCCAAGCTCCCGCTGGAGACCAGCAACATCCCCTTGGGCAGCCTGCTCTTTCATTAAGAAGTCTTTCACTCCTTCTGTCCACTTCTCGATGACTTCTGAATCAGCCTGTAACAAACACAATAGCAGAGGGGGATATTACTCCCTGACATTTAACCCACGTTTCTCCATCCCTGGCTACAAAAGAAAAAAAAAACAACTTTGCAAACTCTGATAGCATCATTCTCATTTACTTTATTTCTCTTTTTAAGCCCCTGAACTTGGAAAAGAATGACTTTCATCATATTGGATGAAAATTCTCCAAAGATGATGAACAAGCTTTGTGGGCATTGTCTAAAACTTAAAACACTTCAGTGAACTGTGATTTTTTTTTCACTTAAATTGCAATGTTGATGACTGAAAATTCAGAGCAGATGGGGGGGAATGCTTTTCTGAGTATAATCAGATTTTGAGAAAAAAGAAAAACCTTTTGCCCTTTTAATAATGTAAAATAAGTTTGCTCTTTCAGTTGGCTACTGGAAACAGGAAAATAAATAACATAGGAAATGTTATTTAAATGAAGGAAATATATAGGTTGTTTTTAGTCCTGACCCTGAGTACTATTTTTTTCAATTCATTTATTGTTATTGTAAAGATGATATACAGAGCAGTTACAATTACGTAAGTCAGATAAAGAGTACATTCCTTTCTGAACAATGTCACTGCCTCCCTCCCTCTCTCCCAGGTTTTCCTTCCCATCCCCAACCACAAGTTGCATAGTTCCTTTTCAACATAGTGTCCAGTGACTGCCACTGCTGCATTTGTTCACCCTTTGTCCCTCCATTTCTATGACCCCCCCCTTACCCAAAGAAAGACAAATGAAGAGACAAAGAAAAAAGGGGAAAAAACTCCTTGTTTTCATTTCCTGGAATTCATTTTGAGAAATATTATATATTACATGATCAGATGCACACAGCTATTTTTTTCATCTGAAAACCCAAAATCATACACTACATAGTTGTATTTTTTTTCACCCAATATTTACCAGCACCTACTCTATGTGTGTAACCCTGGGGTCCAATGACAAATGAGAAAGCAAATATTTTGCAGGGGGAAAAAAGAGAGAGAAACTTCAGAGATGTGGTCATATAAAAATGATGACTTAAAGAATGCTAAAATAAACCAAATTTCAGCCCAACACTGTGGGAGAATCATTTCTTTCTAAGCCTTCCCACTCAAGCATTGTTTATCCTGTCTGTTAACCTCCCTTGCATGTTCTTAATTTCTTGTTCACTTCTAAAACTGGAAACAAGCTTACTATCATTTTCCAAAAAGTCTCGCCATATTTGTACGTAGCTGCCATGTCTTTCTCTGCTGCCTCTAACGGTTCAATGTTCCCAGTTCCTTGCCTGGCCTCTCCAGGACATGACAGCCAAGCATCTATCACAACCACTGCCCGGAATAAAATGTGCCCTGCAAACCACATCAATTGCTTCATACCACACAGAACCAACCAAACGTTCTTATCATCACATTGCATCTGTAATGGTGTCTATTTTTATTCTTCTTGTATGGTTGTTTTAAGCTTGTTTTTTGTTTGTTCATACAGTCACCAGTCACCATATTATAGCTTGTTGCAACTCCAATACCTCCATTAACTACCTCAAAATATACTTTTCCTCACACAACTTAATGGGCTGCTATCATAAATTCAGAGCTTGATGATTATGAATATTAAACTTGGCCTTGGTATGTTGACAAAGCAGTTAAAAGTAGACCAACCACAAAGCCAACAAAATAATTAGAAATTCTAGCCTCTGTACTTTCCTATCAGCTACTCCTGCTAACTTTTTCTTCCTTACAAAACTGGTAGGGAAACACATTTTGTTTTTCTATTGGCTATGTGGGGTGTTTTGTTGTGGTCCAGAGTTAAAATTTTTCCAAGTGAAAACTTAATTCAATAATAGTGCTTGCTTGAGTGTTTCACCCACAAAAGATGGCTTACATTTCATGATCTAAGAAGAGCCTACATATACTACATATACTAAAATCTAATTCATTTTCTGCTTTCTTCTTCTTCTTCTTCTTCTTTGGTCAGTCATGGCTTGAACTACTGGACATGGGTGCTGTTCTGGGCTCTTCAGCTCAAGGCAAGCACTCTACCATTTGAGCTACAGCACCACTTCAGGTTTTCTGGTGGTTAATTGGAGATAAAAGTCTCTCAGACTTTCCTGCCCAGGCTGGCTTTGAACCGTGATCCTCAGATCTCAGCCTCCTGAGTAGCTAGGATTATAAGCATAAACCGATGCCTGGCCTGCCTTCTTCTTATAATGTTGTATGAAAATACCCTGAATACTTTGGTGGAAACAAGACCTGCCAAGAATGATATGGACATTATTGAACTACGTAAGTGTGCATGCTCTTTCAACAATGACATCATGTCACTCAGGGTATATAACAATCTAGCATTCAGGAAGGAAGGAAGGAAGGGAGGAAGGGAAAGGAGGAGGGGGAAGAGGAAAGGGAGGAGAAGGAAAAGGAGGAGAGAGTGAAGGAGGGAGAGGGAGAGCAGGCAGAAGAACAGGAGAGGAAGGGAGGAAGAAGAAGAAATGAACTATTATAAAACTGGGAAATTCATTAAATCTAGTTGTGAATAAGGAAAACTGATCGTTTCACTACATAAAGATTTTTATAAGATTTTCCATTCTATTCCAAGAAAGATTTTCAATCATAATCAGCTTTGACTAATGTAAGCAAATGGATCTGCCCCTGGATGGCAAGTAAGAGGAAGTTTTATGGTGTCAGTCGCCTTCCTTCCTCCCTCCTCCTGCCTAGACACGCAAGTCTTCCGGGGGCAGAGACAAGGCACCCGCAGCCGTCCCTTGCTGCCTCTTGCACTTTACCCTGAGGGAAAAAAAAGGAAGAGGAAAGAAAAGAACAAACCCAGATGAGTCACACAGAACCAATTTTCTGTCCCAACAGGGACAAAAGCAACTCAAGGGAATCTGAAAAGCCAAATTATCTTCTCCACTGCAAATGCTGCTTACGCCTAAAAGAGGCAGTTGTGACCAAACGAAAGAATGGGAGCTGAAGGTCAAGTTGAGCACCTGACTAGCAGTGGGGTTTTGAGACACTCATTCCTTCTGTCTTTTGGAGCCTCGGCTTACTCTTCTATTAAAGAGGAATATTAATTAATACCAGTCTTATTCGGTTGTACTGTCACCATGTTTAGACAGAGACTCCCAAACAGGAACATTCAATAAATGAAAATATCTACAAACCAACTGATCTATTATTGCCAAGATGCGCTTTATTAAAAAAAAAAAATACCTCCAGGTTTTAGAGTTTAGGCCACATCAGAGACAAGATGAGGATATGTTTCCATAAGATCAGAACCATTTTGATTGTTCTGATACTAGAGCTTCAAATCAAGGCTTCACATTTGGACTGATTGGTTGATCACAGATGGCGCTCTACCACTTGAGTCATGCCTCCAGTCAAACTTTTTGTGGTTAACTGGAGATGGAGTCTCTCAGACTGTCCTGTCTAGATTGGCTTTGAACAGAGATCCTCTAGGGTTCAGCCTCCACTGACACTTGGCTAGGCCATTAAAAAAATTTTTTACACTGTATGAACCATTGATGCTGTTTCGTCAAATGATTATTTTAAAGTAACCATTACAGAGCTGGGAAGGTGATGCAATGGTAGTGTTTGCCTTTGTCTCACATGCATGGGGCCCTGGTTTCAATTCCTCAGTACCACTCAAGCAGAAAAAGCTGGAAGTGGCGCTATGGTTCAAGTGGTAGAGCGCTAGCCTTGAGGTGAAGAGCTAAGGGACAGTGCCCAGGCCCAGAGTTCAGGCCCCACAACCAACAAATAATAAATAAATAAACTATTACAAAATGACCATTTTGAAAGAACTGCTGCTGATATATCTGGTCAAATACAGCTCAGCTCAGATCAGCAGAAGGAAGACAAACAGAGAAATGCCTAATAGCACAAACCAACTGGACCCCACTCTGTGGCCACACCATGGGGCTAGAGAAAAGTCACTCAAATCAAGACCAGCCACCACCTGTGAGCAGGAAACAACCAGAGACCCAGGACTCTGCGCCGCACTTCACTCCCCCCCAGAAAGGCCTCTGTCCCTCGAAGGGAAATATTCTGCATCCACCTTAGCAGATGCTCCCAGCACTTTCCAAAAGGCTGCTCACCCTGAAGCCAACTCTTCATCAAAGAGGTGACAAAGGATGTAAAAGAATTCATGCAAAAATTGCTTATCTATATAAAAATCATTCAGGAAATACACTTAGGAGTTTCTAATCTACAATGAGTAATCTTTTTCTTTTTTGCCATGCACTTACTGAATACCCGCACACACATGCACATACAAACAAACATACTTACACATATATCTACACAAACAGGCACATACTTCTTTGTGGGATATCTCAGTTTAACAAGCAATGCAAGCTGGGTGCTGGTAGCTCACGCCTGTCATCCTAGCTACTCAGGAGGCTGAGATCTGAGGATCATGGTTTGTTCAAAGCCAGCCTGAGCAAGAAAGTCTGTGAGACTCTTATCTCCAATTAACCACCAGAAAACCTGAAGTGAGGCTGTGGCTCAAGTGTAAGAGTACTACTCACCTTGAGCTGGAATGCTCAGGAATAGTGCCCAGGTCCAGAGTTCAAGCCCCCCAAACGACCAAAAAAAAAAAAAAAAAAAGTAATACAAGCCAGGAGCTGGTAGCTAATATGACCAGCTACTTAGGAAGCTGAGATCTGAGGATCACAGTTTGAAGCCTCCCTCGGCAGTAAAGTCCATGTGATTCTTATCTCCAATTAACCACTAAAAAGCCTTCAGAAGTGAAGCTGTAGCTCAAGTTGTAGAGCGCTAGCCTTGAGCAAAAAATACATAAATAAACAAACTCAGGAATAGCACACAGGACCTGAACTCAAGACCCAGGAACAGCAATATGAAAGAATTACTAGTAAATTACTAGTACAATTAAACTATAAGTAGTCTAGGATAGGGTAGACATTTTTCAGTCATCTTTTTACTTAAATAAAGATAAAATTACTATCAGTAATTAGAAATCAACTTATCAAATACTCTAACCTGGAAGGCCAAAATTCTACAATGACCGGCCCTGCTTCAAAGCAAGATTTAGAATCTAGATCCCAGAGAAGGAATGTGACATGGATAAAATGAGTCCTTTAACCTTAGCTCGCCTCCTTGCCTGAGCTCCGAATGGAGAAACTGTAAAACCTGGTAACTCTGGACTTTAAGACTGAGATTCCAAGAGACACAACTGCCTCTGAGACTTGATTACAGCTAAATTCTTAGCATTTTATCTTCCTTCTCCCCCATCTGTTGGAATGTCGACAGCTTTTAAGCTACTGATTTCTGCCTCAAGCCACAGACACAAAACGCTGTAGAGGCAGAATTAATATAATAGTTTAAGCTAGTAGGATTCTGCTTTTGTTTGGCTTTATGAACCTCAAAAACACTATGTGGGAGAAAAGTGTTCTGTCACAGAGAAATGAGAACAAGGCATAGCACTGACACATACATGAGTTTATCTAAAACTAGCCATCACAAAGCCCCCGCAGCCTCTTCCCCTGTGATCAGCCACTGCAACTGTCCATTGGTTTCTGGGTCTAGACTTCCCTTCAAATTCAGTGGGGGGCACGCACTGAACATCATGGGACTCTCCCCATGCTAGCCTGAGTGCTCTTCTGGTACTACAGGTTTTCTGACTATCATTGTAAAACCATAAAATTTTCATAAATTTCATCTCTACTTTGTGATTTTCCTAGCAATATCCCAAACCCAAATTCTCTTAGAATTTGAGTTAATCAATCTATTTAAATCTATGACTAATCTAATGTTACCTACTGAGAAATAGTTAATGTTTTCTCTTGCCGGATACTGCTCTAGAAGTATATGTTGAAGTAAACCAGGCTAAAAAAAGATGAATCCCCAGCTAAAAGGAAAAAAAAACAAGGACCATGGTCCAGAAGCACTGAGAGAATTGGAGCCTGGGGACGGAGTAGACCGGCTCCACATCCATGCTACCCTTTGAGAAAACCAGAGACAGAGCTGGACTTAAAAATCCTGTCTTGGGCTCAGAATGCAGCTTAGTGGTAGGGTGCTTGCCAAGCATGCATGAAGCCCTGGGTTTGATTCCTCAGTACCACCTATTCAGAAAAAGCCAGAAATGGTGCTGTGGCTTCAAGTGGTAGAGTGCTAGCCTTGAGCAAAAGAAGCTCAGGACAGTGCCCAGACCCTGAGTTCAAGCCCCAGGACTGGAGGAAAAAAAAATCCTGTCATATCTGACCGTAACTTTCTCCACCTCCTCCTTACACATCCTCACATTTACCACGACCCTCCCCTGGCCCTCACCTTGACCAACTAGCTTCTGCATGGCTATATGCCTTGAATTATTTGGCTTTTTAGTCTGTCACTAGCCTCATTCAGATTGTTAACTCCAAATATCAAGGACCATTAAAAACCATATCCAAGGACTTCACTATTTGCCACTAACCAGGCAACTTGTAACAACCACAATGTGACTCACACTGCAATCTAATAACCAATCTGTATTTCACATAGACAGCCTCCTATGCTGAAGTTCTATTTTAACTCTGTTTTCCATATCACCAGTCCAGCTCGCTTCTACCAACAAGTCCTCTCTATGAGGTAAAAAGAAATACATGTGCTCACCTGCTCATTCACAGTATGTTGCAGGGCAAGTTATAATCCCAACTTAAGCACATAAATAATGTGGGACTAGAAAGAATGCAAAATACTTAAATTGTAGATATGTGAATCCTGCGTGAAAATTACCATCTACCCTGTAATAAAGGCAAACTCCTGGTATCCTGGCATCCCCAGGATTTACCTCAAAAGCTCTGAGTTTCGAGGCAGTTTCTTCAAGCAAATGTAGATCTTTGGAAACCTTGGTCTTGAGTTTGTTCCATTTTCCTCGGGCATCGTCGAGTTCTTTCTTATATGTCTTTTCTACATCAGGAAGCACATTTTTCTCTAATGCCTTTGTGTCTTCTGTAAGTTTATATAACATAGGTTTCTGATTCTCAAGGATTTCATCAAGGGCCTAGGAAAAGATTCCAACAATTAAAAATGTGTACAATAATGTGTCTATACAGATGTAATCATATGGGCTGTACACAGTGGAAAAAAAACAAAACAGGAGGGCACTGTATCAAGAAGTATTATAAAGCAATAAGCATAATCAAAAAAATTAAAGCTTTCCCTTCATGAGTTATGTGTGGGCCATGTAATATATTCTCCCCACATAAACGGCTGAACCACATACCCCGTGTGGGCCCAGAGGGCTATGTCAAGAGTTGGTCTTTGTTAACTCATGAAATACTTCAAAATCTTAAGGGCACTCAACTAAAGGACCAAGGAACCATCCTGATTCAACACAATTTTTTTCAAAATATCATTTCAACTATTCCCCATTTTATAAGAAGTATTTGAGCACACTATGAATCAGTTAAGAATTTTATGCTAATAAGAAATATGTACTTCTATTAAAACTTAGTAACTATTCCTTTAACTAAGATCCTACATTACAGAAATTATAAGTAACCAATACAAGAGAGGTGTGGAGGCATGGACCTATAATACCAGACACTGAAGAAGCAGAGGCAAGATGAATAAAAGTTTGAAGTGAGCCTGGGCAAAATTAGTATTTCAGAAACAAAATACAAACAAAAGGGCTGGGATCCAAGCTCAAATGGTAGAGCACTTGCCCAGCAGGCTGAAGTCTCTAGATTAAATAATCCAGTTCCAAAAGAAAAGGAACACAATTTCTGAACCACAAATGGCGTCCCTCATTAAAAAAAGAAAATCACCGAAAAATATTATCATACGATCAACAATCATATATAAAATAATATTTATCAAAGTGAACTCCAGGAAAAAGGGATTGTTTCTTTGTTGCTGTTTTTCTTTTCTTTTTGCCTTCCCTGTTCATTTATCTGTCTTTGCGAAAATAAACGGGGGACACAGAAATGGAGGGACAAAGGGTGAACAAATGTAGCAGTGGTACTCAGTAGACACTCCGTTGAAAATGAACTACATGATTTGTAGATAGGGGACGGGAGGGAAAAACTGGAAGAGAATGAGGGAAGTGGGGACACTGTCCAAAAACAAATGTACTCTTTATCTGATGTATATAGTTATAATCCCTTTAAACATCACCTTTATAATAAAACAATAAAAATAGACATTTTTAGATAAATAAATAAATCTGAAATGGCCAGGTGCTTGTGGTTCTAGCCACTTAGGAAGCTGAGATCTGAGGATCGAGGTTCCAAGGCAGCCCAGGTCGGAAAGTCTATCTCCAATAAACTACTCATAAAAAGCGGAAAGTGGCATTGTGGCCTCAGGCACAGAAATGGAGGGACAAAGGGTGAGCAAATGCAGCAGCTCAGGCACAGCACCCAGACTCTGAGTTCAAACCCCAGGACCAGCACTCAATAAATAAATTAAAAAACAAACAAGTAAATAAATCTGAAATGGCAGGATGGCCCAGACCTCTAGCAGAGAGATTACCTTTTTTCCTTGGAGGGCCTCCTCCAGCTTTGTAAGATCATTAAGGACAGTCAGCGATGTCTGGGCTTTGTTTTCTAAGTCATCCAGCATGTCTTTCAGCGTTTCCAATGTTTCCAAATACGCATGTCCAGGTTGGCTCTTCAGGTCTGTTTATTTAACAAATGATAACTTGAGAAAATAATGTCAGGGTCTTAATATTATCGGGACTACTATTAATCTTCTGCATTTAATAACTGAATCCCAATACATAGTAAGTTAGGGGAAAAAAAACCCACCCTGATTAAGATGAAAAAGAATCTCTGTTAGTTAATTAAATAGGTCATTCCTCTGGCATCTCTGAGACAGACGGTGACTTCATTCCTGCGGATGTTGATGTTTGAAATATTAACTAACTCACTATCGTTCTTCTTCATTGTATCACAATGACATGTCTCTCTGAAGCCAGAGCAACAATGTTCCTTTTGTGCCACATAACCTCCTCTTCCCCCATTGCCGCACAAAGAATAAAGGAAAAGCAAGATACCTTCATCCACCCCCTCCCCGCACCCCTCCCCCAGCCCCGCAGTCCAGGCGGACCACCCCAGCCACAGTGGTAAGCGTCTGCAAGGGAGCCGTGCAGCATGTCTGTCCCACACATCACCTGAGAGGCAACGACAGCAGCAGCTACAGCAGTGTCTATTTCTGCCTCCAGTGTAAAAATCACACACTTCCAAGCACATGTGCAGAAAGGAAGCGGGTTGTATTTGAAGGACAAGAGGTGAAACAACCATCAGCCTCCATTCCCCCCTGCTGACCCTGTTCAAACACTAAAGCAGTAAGTTGAAAAGCCACATGGCACATTTGCCTACCAGGCACACAGATACTTTTTTTTTTTTAACTTTTTTTTTTTTTAAACCAGTCCCGGGGCTTAAACTCAGGGCCTGGGCACTGTCCCTGAGCTTCTTTTTGCCTAAGGGTAGCAATCTACTACTTGAGCCACTTCCAGCTTTTCCTGCTTATGTGGTGCTGAGGAATCGAACCCAGGGCCTCATGCATGCAAGGCAAGCACTCTACCACTAAGCCACAGTCCCAGCCCCACACAGACATTTCTTAATATCCTTACATCACATAATCTATGAACCACAGCACAGCAATGAAGGATAACCTGCCACTAATAATACAGACTACAGCACAAGCTCCACCTGCAACAGTGACTAAAGAGAAAATAATAATAATAATGTAACCTAAGGACTGAGTTTCCCATACCTTTAAGAGTTAACTATACAAAACCAGATGTATTCCAAAAGTAAGCACTCATTTAACCTTTTCAGAGTCTGGAAGAGTAACCTAATTCCTTTTCTTTTCTTTTTTTTTTTTTAAAGGGGATGATACTGCTAAAACTTCAATTAACCTTTCCAAGATAAAAGATATAAGGAGCATTCTCTTGTTATGCCAGAAATAACCAAAAGCAGAAATAACAACTGTTTCTCATTTTTTTTCCTTAAGAACTGAAGTTCAAAGATAGAGTACTTGCCTTGAAGACATGAGGCCCTGAGTTTCATTCCCAGCACCACAAATAAAAAGCAACAACAAACAACAAGAACAAATAAATCTACAAGTAAACACACTAGATATCTCGTCATTCACACACAGTGAGACCAAAGGAGGCTATTGTTAAGGGAGGAACACATAGGCACAATGTGAGCCCAATCATATAAACTAATACTTATTGAAATGAACTCCAGGAAATAGAAACAAGAGGTTTTTTCCTTCTCTGTTGCTGTTTTTGTATTCTTTTCTTTTTGTCTTTCTGTTCTTTTATCTGTCTTTGGTAAGGGGGAGCACAAAAACGGTTGAAACAAAAGGTGAACAAGTGCAACAGTGATACTCACTAGACACGGTGTGGAAAATGAACTATACAACTTGTGGGTTGGGACGGGAGAGAAAAACAGAGAGAGCAAGAACGGGGTGACACTGCTCATATTGTACTCTTTACCTGTAGTCTTTACCCTGGGTACCATATTACCTTTACAATAATAAAAACGATTGTTAGATCCTATTGACACACGCTCATAGCTTGTGAAAGCAGCTCAGAATTTGACAGTGCAAAGCCAGGAGCTACTTGGACTCTAAGACCCTGGAGTAGGCAGGCACAATGAAACACCGCTCAGAAAAACATAGGCCTGGTGTAGCAGGAACAAAACACATGTCTACGAAGGCTCTAAATATTAGGGTGATTTTTAGACTTAGGTAAACTGAGAGAAGATATGCTAGAATCATTGAGAAAGAAAACCAACAGGATGGACTCACCACGCTCTAGCTGCTGGTGACAATCCTCCATCTCCTTCTGCACAGCTTGGTAGTGCCTTAAGAAGCCATCGAAGGCCTGCTGGACAAAATCCGGGACAGAAGGCTGAGACATCAGAGCTGAGCAGCTTGCACGCGCGGTTTCCATCGTGGGGTGGAGGCTCAGGAGGTCTGTCAATTCCCTCTGGGGAAGAGAAAATTCAGTCATGTAACTCCGCAAAGATGAGCCTCTCTCAGATGCGAGTCAGAATTGACTTATAGGTCATGATATAAGAAGTGCCCTCTCTGTATGTATCCAAGACTCGGTTCAGAGCACTTGCACCGTCCAGGTGGTTGTCTGTTTACCTGGTAGGAATCCTTCAAAAGTGGCAAGGACTGGTGGGGAGATCCAGAAGAGAAAGTGAGCTGTAACCACTCCTCCTTCATCTTGAGGACCTTCTCAAGCTCGTCGAGCTGCTGGAAGTAAGTGTTGATATCCTCCTGAAGGCGAATCTTCCTAGCAAGATCATCCAGACGCTGAGACGTGTGCTTCCACCCTGAGGAAACCTTCTCCAGGATGCTTTTTATCTCTTCAGTAGAAAGGCCTTCTACGCAGACAAAACATAACATAAAATAAGCAGATACTTCATATGGTATCACTTGTTTTGAATGTCTTCTAAATGCTCTAACATAAGCAAAAAATAAAAAAGAGACAATGTAAGCCAGGCATTGGTGGTTCATGCCTGTAATCTTAAATACTTGGGAGGCTAAGAGGAGGAGGATCAGAGTTCAAGGATAGCCCAAGCAGGAAACTCTACCAGGCCCTCAGTCAATCCGTAGGTGGATCCAGAGGTATGTGCCCATCATCCTAAGATTCACAGGAGGCTAAGATTGGAAGGAATACGGTACCAGAAGAACCTAGGAAGCAAGACCCTATCCCAAATATAACCAGCGAAAAACAGGGCTGGAGAGCACAAGACCCTGAGTTTAAACCCACAGTAATGCATGTGTGTGCGCATGCACGTGCACACACACACCAATGTCATATGCTGATCACTCCATTAATTCCCTTTTAACAACAACAACAAAAACACTGTATTGATACACTTACAAAACCATTTGCCTGTGTTTATTTCTTGACCTAAGTGGGGCAAGGTTTGAAACTATGGTTAAGGAATGGCATGGCCATGGTTATCACCAAAGGCATATTAAGCTAGCAGCTAGTGGCTCACACCAGCAATCCTAGCTACTCGGGAGACTTAGACCTGGAAGATGGCAGTTCAAAGCCACCCAGGGAAGAAATGTCCAAGACATTCCATCTTTAAGTAACCAGTAAAAAGCTGAACTAGAGGTGTGCCTCAATAGAAGTGCACCAGCCTTGAGCATGCAAGCTAAGAGAGAGCTTGAAGCTCTGAATTGCAGCTTCAGTACAAGCGCGCACACACACACACACACACACACACACACACTCACACTCACACACACAGAGAAAGGAATATCGGTAGAGCATGAATCATTCCTCTTCTATAGACTAACACATTTCCAATCTTGCCACCTTTCCACTCTGCAATCTTATATCTAAGCCAACAATGAACACAATTGCCTCCGTTTGTCTGGGATTCAGACATCAGAAGGTTATGTCTGCTTTCATAAGAATAAAAAATATCCGGCAGTCAAAGTGGCAGATAGCTTAAGTCGGAGATGACAAAACCACAGTCATGTAAATAGGTAAGGAAATGACAAGAATCACTTTTGCAACTGTAGGCCTATAGGAATGTTACAGCAGAAGCCAGGCCCAAGAAAAATTAGCAGGCCTACGAGGCACAATGCACAATGAACAAAGCCAAACAAATACCAAATCATTCAAACCAGTAACCACAATCTCAGCAGTGACAAAAACAACATATTTTAATTATAGGAATTACATAATTGCATTTGTCTCACACATTTGAATAGTCTCATAATTTCTCATTCCTAAAAATGATAAGGTGACAGATCTTTTTATATGGGAATAGATCTCTTCATAATCTTTCTCTTAGTAAAAATACCATCAAATTCTTTCAGTAGCAATGGAATCTTCCTAGTTGGAGAAAACGCTTGTTATAAGAACGGGCTTAGCATTTTCTTTATTTGAGTAAGAGGGTAAGAAAACAATTCTGCTTTGTAAACACCCATGACCAAAACCCAGGGTAATAAGCTCAAACTAAAAAAAAGGGGGGGGCAGGGAAAACAAAAAGTTGCTTGTGATCTACAAGACAATACAACATGAAAAATTTGCCACAGTGTGTGTTCACTAAACATTAGAAATGTAGACGTCACACATGATTTGAATATATGGCTCAGGTCAGCAGCTCACGTTCATTGGCCCCTCACAGCAAGGCAAGTAAAGGAAAACAGACCTAAGCGGGACATTCAAACACATCCATGTTCAATCACCTCTATTAATGGGGGTCACAGAGAAAACTATTGACCATTTTCTTAACCAACTATCTGGGGCTGGACTCCTGCAGGGTCATTTCAATTCTAGGTGGACACAGGCAGTATAGATTCAATCATTACATTTCTCTGTCAGGGTCATTTATATTAAGCAAAGTAGGAAATTAAGCTAGTAAATAAAAAATCTAGGAAGTAAATAACAAATCTAGGAAGGTGGTAAGAAGTCCTCATTATAAGGAGCAGGTGAACAGCCTTCAATTCATTAGTTCATTTGTTCATTTAATCATTAGATAATGTCTTTTCAACCATTCTTTTGGTTCCTTCAGACCAATTCGTTTTTGTGTGTGCCAATATTGGAGCTTGAACTTAGGTCCTTTTGATCTTGCTTAGCCTTTTCCGTTCACTCACTTGAGCCACACCTCCACATCTGGCTTCAGGGTGGTTAATTAGAGATAAGAGTATCACAGACTTTCTGCTTGGGCTGGCTTGGAACTGCAGTCCTCGGATCTCAGCCTCCTAACTTGCTAAGATTACAGGTATGACCCACCAGCACCTAGCTCTTCAGACTCATTTTAAAAGTTGAAATCTTGCCTTCTCTAAGCTAAAGACACTGCTGGCTACAGTGATACTAAATAATGATAAAATCACACTTTTCATCTTTTAAAAGGAAAACTGCCTTTCTTTAAAAATAATTGCTTTTCTCCCAGAGTTATAAATGTAATATTTCTATGGAACACTCAACTATTCTGCATTGTAATTATTGTATTGCTTTGTATTTCATGTTTTTTACACTCATGACTTCAGAGTTAAGTACTTGTACACCAAGAATTGCAATCACCTTTCTCTTATTGTACATGCAATGTAACAGCATACAGTTTTGGGGGCTTAACAATATTCCTTCTTTTCTTTAATAAAGGATATTTATTTGAATTTAAAAAAATCAAAAGTTAAAATTACTGTTATCTGATTTTTGCTTTGTTTTGTTCTTGTCAGTACTGGGGCTTACTGGTGTTTTACCACTTGAGTCATACTGTCAGCCCAGCTTTGTGCTGGTTATTTTGGAGATGGGGACTTTTCGGGTCAAAGACAGCTTCAAACTTCAGTCCTTCAGATCGCAGTTCTCTGAGTAGTTAGGATGCCAGGCATGAGCCACAGACACAGCCTGCTGTTGTTTCCTTCCTCCGTTTCAATATAAGATTTTGCTCTCTAAAAGATTCCAATGCCTATAGGCTGGGAAGGTGGCTCAGTGGTAGAGTGCTTGCCTTGCATGCATGAAGCCCTGGGTTTGATTCCTCAGTACCACATACACAGAAAAAGCTGGAAGTGGTGCTGTGGCTCAAGTGATAGATTGCAAAAGAAGCTCAGGGACAGTGCCCCGGCCCTGAGTTCAAGCCCCAGGGATGGGGAAAAAAAAAGATTCTGACGTCTAAAAGTAACTTTTTGAAAAGCACTTTTCTAGCAAAACAATAGCTGCAGGGCTACATGTCTGATATGTCAAACTGCAAGTGTCAACACTACAAATTCTAGGGGAAAAAAAAAGAATAAAGGGTCTCACCTTTGCCCATTTGCTCCAGAAGAATTTGTCCAGTTTGGTCTAGCTCATCCAGGTGGGGGCTTCTTTCTGTCTGCTCCTTTTCTAGTCCCTGGAAATAAAGGCCCAATATAAGAACACTGAAAACTTTCTTCTCAATTGTGCTATTTTAAATGTTTATGTTCAGTGTCCCTCTCATATGGCCTTTAGGTATTTCAGATTTACCTACAAGAATATTACAATAAAAAAAATGTTGCAATCCCAAGAGACATCTCAGTATTCCACAGACAAATAAAAAAGTACAATGAAACATGGTGATAGAAACTGTAAAACTTTAGTTTTTTGGTAGGCCTGTGGCTTTGTGATTGTGTGCTTGCCTAGCATGCCCAAGGCCCTGGGTCTAATTCCCAGCCTCACAAAACTTTGTTTCTTTTACAGTAGAAAGTTGTATAGTAGCCAAGTGCTGGTCTCTCACACCTATAAACCTAGCTACTTGGGAAGCCGAGATCTGAGGATTCTGGTTCAAAGCCAGCCTTGACAGGAAAGTGCATGAGCTCTTATCTCCAATTAACCATCAAAACTGGAAGTAGAGCTGTGGCTAAAGAGCTCTAGAGTCCCAGCCATGAGCATAAGATACAGCATCAGGTCTTCAGTTCAAGCCTCAGTAATGGCTCATGCATGTGCATATATGCACTAGTGCACATGCACACATGCACACACACAAAATTGTATACTATAATTATGAGTTTCTATAAAGAGGAAATAATTGAAATCAGTGTATTGTATGATACCTATTTGCAAACACAGCCTGAATATTTCACACCATAAAAACAGTGGTTTGAGTCAAAAGAACTGGACATGGTATGCTAGAGTTCAAGAGATATTATCTCTTAAGCCTCAGTCTTATTTGTGAGTAGCACTGTAAGTCCAGGGTCCAATGGACACTTCAACCACAGCCCATTTCGCACCTTTTGTTAAATACTATCAATATACCTTGGGACCTGATCCAAAGTATCTTGTTCTTTATGCTTGAAGAGTGGATCTTAATTTTAATTCATTCCTTGCTCAGTATTTGTCTGGGACATTGGTTCTATTAAAGATAACTAAAAATCTGAAGAAATTTAAGGTCCTACTATCAAGTAGTATATTATTTATCCTATAATCTACACATATCTCCCTAGAGACTCAAAATCAAGTTTGAGGTCAAATAACAGCAATGTTGTCTAAATCATTCCCATACTATATTTCCTCAGGGAAATATGACAAGGAATGAAGTCTGCCCATGTTCAGTACAGATATCTCAACCTAGCTCTAAAACCACAGATACATGACCAAGACACAGGTGAACAATATTCAAATGAGGAAGGCTGAAGGATGGAGGATATGTGCAGGAGGAAACTGAAGAAGCTACTTACATATCACAACCCTTTCATGGATTCAGTGTCGCATTTGGGATGTGGCAAATTCAAGTTCTGTTTTTTAGAACTTTCTGGAAATTTTTTACCCAATGTTTCTCATCTGAGGTTATTGAATCTGCAGGTGCAGAGCCCAAGGGTATAATGGGGCTGAAGATACTTAGTTTTTTAAAACTGTGTGTCTTTTTCACCCCCCAAAGAAACATAGTTTGAATAAATTTTGAGATTTGAAACAACTAGACTGCTGTGTTCAGAAGGCAAAAATCTCTGGAATAACTCAGAGCTATAAATTACTAGTTACTGGATTAAGGTAAGTCTAAATGAGGTTTTACAAGTAATGGGAAGTGGAGGTGTGGCTGAAGTGGTAGAACACCATCGTTGGGCAGAGTGTGACACCCTGAACTCAAGCCCCAGTCCTGGCACAAAATGAATGAATGAATGCATGCATGAATGAATGGATTGGATGGATGGATGGATAAATGAATTTTAAAAAATTTAAATTATAACCAGATCATGTTAGCAAGTGTTTCCTACTGTATAACATCAATGGTTCAAAGGGAGGGGTCAATTTTCTCTACACAAGTATCTAATGAAGCTAGACTGAAAGAATTCAGTATTCTACAATGTTCTGAATGTATTTGCCTACCGCTACGTTTATTTCACAGGAAGCTTTTGGACCCCATCTCAGAAAGCTTGACCTGATGAAGTATTTTATTCGCTAGAATACTTTGGTTGTAAGTGTTACCTTCAACTTCTTTTTCAATTCTGAAGTGTCTTGCATCTTCTTATACTCTTTTATCTCTGTGGTCTGAATGGCAGTCTTGAATTTCAAAATCCAGTTCAACAGCTCTGCACTCACTGTATCAAACCTGAGTGAGGATTCAGATATTACCTTCTGTCATTTCTTTCCTCCTGTGATTTTACTTAGCTCCAGAAAGAACAATACAAACACCCATCTAATGGCGGCCCCAAAATGACCACCCAGAAATATAGCCAACCCAGTAAGATCCTATCATTACAAGTAAGAATATAAATAGAGTAACAATACGATCCTATTAATAAATAAATGAATAAAATAATCACATGACTTTTTTTTAACTTCTTTAAGAATCCCTTGCAGACTTGGTTAGATAGTAACAGGAAAACCAAAGCACAAGCATTCCTAAGTTGAATGGCATCTTTTGTTCAATATGTAATTATCAAGCCTTATTATAACCCAGACACTGAGCTCAACAAGGTATCAAGGTGAATCAGAAGCAAACCTCAGCCTTTGGGAGTTTCACTCATAAGCAATACAAAGTAACCGCGCAGGAGAAAAGAATGTGCTATTGTGCAGTGCGGGTTTGGAAACACTGCTGCACTCACTTTTTCTTAGCCTCCACATCCACGTGGATCTGTCTCTTCTTTGGGGGAGGGGGCGGGGGCAGCTCCTGCTTAGACTTTTTCGTGGTGACTTGTTCTCTTAGGCGAACGGTCTCCAGAAGATCCTTCTGAGGAATCTGTGCCATCCCCAGCCTGGCCACAGCCTGAGTCACCTGAAACAAAAAGGTGAGCAAAACGTTTAAACTCTACAGAAAGAGCTTTAGGCTGGGAATGTGGCTTCGTGGTAGAGTGCTTGCCTAGCATGCATGAAGTCCTGGGTTTGATTCCTCAGTACCACATGCACAGAAAAAGCCAGAAGTGCCACTATGGCTCAACTGATAGAGCCTTGAGCACAAAAAGGCTCAGGAACAGTGCCCAAGCCCTGAGTTCAAGCCCACAACCAACCAAAAAATAATTTTAAAAGCAAAAAAAAAAAAAAACCAGAAAGAGCTTTAAAGGGACTACACAGCACATACCAGCTTCCTTTTGCACAAGTGTAATTCTAGGGTTCTCAGTGTGCAAGTAGTCACTGTGTAAACACGCTCTCATTCTAACTCCAACATCTCCCCCCCAAATTTTGTTACCCCCAAAAGTTTTGTCATCCCCCAAAGAAGTTTCATGCCCCTTAATAGCCAAATCTATTTCCGGTTCCCCCAACTCTTAGCAACTACTAATCTATTTTCTGTCTCCTAGGATTTGCCTATTTGGGATACCTTATGTAGATAGACTGGTCCTACATTCAATCAATCACATGACTGGCTTCATTAGCCCAGAGTAATGTTTTCATGGTTTATTCAAGTTCCGTGCTCTACCAGGTGTCAGCATCTCATTCTGTTTTATTACCAACTAATATTGCATTATATGGATATGCCGCATTTGATTTACTCATTGATTTGATCATTGTGAATAATGCTGCTGTAAGCATTCATGTCTAACACCAAAATGTCATCTCAGTCACTAAGTCTTCTTTTATGGGGTCGTACTAGAGTTTGAACTTATGATCTTGTGCTTGCTAGGCAGAGTCTGCCATTTGAACCATATCCCATGTCTAGTCATTTTTGCTTGCTTTCTGTTTTGAAAAGGGTCTCATATCTTGCCTCTGCTTTATGCTTCCTGTGCAGGAAGAATGACAGGTACAGCCCATCATACCCAGCTTTAACCGAGATGGAGGTCTCACAAATATCTTGCCCAGGCTGGATGGGCATTATGATCTTCCCAATCTCAGCCTCCCAAGGAGCTAGTAATACAGGGATGAGCCACTACACTCAACCGATACAGTAAAATATCAAGAGCAATATGATTACTTAAGATTTCAAAATTTAAGAATATTTATTGTACATCTGCCTAAATGTCATCCGTCACTACAGATTAAACTACTGCTATGAATAAGCTTTTAGAAGATCTAGTAAGATCTTCAGAAAACTGAGGACGTTTCCATGTGTCAATCGTTTATCCTATCAGGTATAAGGAACTAATAGCTTATCGTATCTACTCCTCTTTTCTTTTGTAAGAACTAACACACACCGGAATGTGTACACTTTTACTTTACAAGACAATATACTGTTTCAGAAAGGTACCTGGTTGGAGGAATCTTCTAGTCTCTGGACCAAAGAATCCCATCTCTGAGTCAGTTCTTCGGAGTCGCTGTTCATCTTCTTAGATGCTGTGGGATTCGCAAGTAACTGACCCACATCCTGGCCGATCTCGCTCAGCTGATCCAATGTCTGGCGCTTCATTTCCATGTCTTCCTTCAAAATCTAATATTTCAGATATTTATTAAATGACTCTCTCTTTCCGTAAGCTCCTATCTTCCTGTTCCCCAGTCAAGAAATGTCCACACACACATTGCATAGAAAAGTTTGCATGTTCGGCTGTCCCTGGGGCTGAAACAGAAGACTCCTGGTTTTGCTCACTGTGTGCGGCTCCCTAGCACTGGGTAAAATAGCCATAACCTGCAATCATGAAGTACTACCCTTCGACCCAAAGGACTAAGATATCGCAGGTTTACAACACACACGCTGACCAGGCCAACACTTACAGCCAGACGCCGAACACTGACACTGAGTTCCTTTTGGTCTTTGAAATTGCTCGTCTGGATTTTATTCAAAGCTTCTTCTTTTTCAATGAGCCACGCTTTTAACAAGCACTGTAAGTAATGACAAAAGTGGAAAATATATCTAACTCATCTGAGAATCTAACTCAAGTTCTCAAATCTTTATTTCAAGTTTTACCTTCTGCTCAGGGATAAGAAAGACGTCAAGCTCCTAAGTAAGATCTTGCAAACTACTCAGAAAAATATGTTTTTAAAACCATTATCTTTAATAGATCTATCTGCCATTACCCCCATACCAAGATGATTGCAAGAGAGTTTCAGTGTGCCCCAAGTTTAGGTTTAGGCCCTCAGAATGGTGATTAGTTAGATCTAAATCATGAACATGTATAAAAACATGTATAAGGTCATATGCATCTACACACACACAAAATTGACTTAAGTATGGTATGCTTGAAGGAGGATAATTCTACTGATGTACCTGCTCAGAACAGCTAACAAACAGCTTCACAAAGTGAATACCAGGAAGCTTGAAACATGTATGGTCAGGGGAAGCAGATAAAAAGAGGGAAGGAAGGTGGCCAAATGTAAGCCTTACACTCAATATGTATATGTGCAAATGGACTGAGGTAACTTAAGGGATGGTTGGGGTGGGGAGCGATGGGGGAAATGATGAAAAAGGTGACACGGATCGAAGCATCGTATTCGCACACAGACATGTTAAACTGAAACCCCTTTGTACAGCTACTTAAAATAAACAAGCACACCAAGAAAAAGCAAACAGAATGAAACTGTGTAAGCCATAGAGTGTCATGGAGATCACTGCGGATGCTGCTTGCACAAGGAATTAATGAAGCCCCGCTGTGTCCTCAGAGAGGACGTTAGTACAAGAGCCAGGCTGTGCCCTCCCGGCTACCTGCTTCATCACGTGATCACTCTATCTTGTGGGTACTCCAACCATAAATGCCAGCTGTCCTGATCTGACAGACAACCCAGGCCATGCAGTGCCGAGTTTTAGTCTCCCAAACAATAAGGTATTTAAGCTGCTTTTCAGCACACTTACCCAGCTGTGGGTATTTCTATTAGAACCACAGAAAAACAGACTGATGCAGTAACTAAACCTAAATCTCAGAAAGGCAGATGGATGGAAAATGCTATGCCCATAATCCAAGTCTCTCCAAAAGAATCCTATCACAAATCTAGAAGTAGAGGGAAGCTCAGAGATCGCATTGTTCCAGCCTCTCTTTTTAGAGACTGGGGAGATAGAAGTCAGGTTGAATGTTGGAGATCCACTGGCTAATGGGTGACCAAATTAGATCGAGGACTCTCCTCCCTAACCCAAGGTCTTTCCATGGCTCTGTGCAGAAAACAACACTAATGGTCAAAGTTCTAAGTCACAGAATGAAAGGAGAAGGTTTGCAATGGTCTGAAGCCATTAATAACAATATTTAAAACTCATTGTTCAAACCTTACTGTTCCTCAGGGAGAAGATATTAAATAATATAGAGATAACTTTGAAGAGAAGTGGAAAGCAACTGTGGCTGCATTGGGGTAATTCTCCCCAAAATGGAGCATGTTCTACAGAAAGCCTTTTCTACCAAACTAGGGGAGGGAGCAATCTTGGTTCTGTATTGGCAACTGGAATCATTCTTTCTCAACGATCTCATTAATTTACTTAACAACTACTTCTCACCTCTATATTTCAATGGGGAAAAAAATGGAGACAAATACAGATGCTCTCCTCAGTCTCCTATCAGACATATCGACATGCACATGCTTAACCATCAAATAGAATAAAAGGTGCAGAGAGTATACACATGGGTGCACAAAAACACACACACACACAAACACACACACGCATGCATACACGTATGCACACAAATATAACTGCAATGCCCTATGCTAGTAGAAAGTGAGGTTAATATAAAACTTCAGGTGACACAAATATCCAAGATACTAGCCACTCTAGTTTTATAGTATTTTTTAAATTATAACATTATTCTGGTGTTCCCTGGCAAACAATGTCTCCCATGGTCACGGGAGCCTGAACTCTTAACTCTTCTATGTGACTCTCTGATTTGACTGAAGAGTTCCAAGTAGATGTAAATATTGGTAAAGTACAACATAAATATTCCAGAACACACAACCAGTTCATTATGCAATTTAAAAAAAGATGAGGGGAATGTAGTGATTGATAATTTATTTGGACAAACTTTCCAACCTAACCCTGGAGACATATAATTTACCACTGTGTTTAGTAAACCACAAAGCATCTTAGCCATGGTTTCTCTATCTCAAGAAGAGAATACGGCTGCTCATTATGGACGGAACTGAAGTGTTCTTAAAAGAATCGAATCGACGCTGAAAGGTAGGGATAGAAACCTGCTGATTTACAAGACCACGACTGTCTGGCCTTCAGGGAGAAAGGTTACATTTCTTTGCATTCTGTTTCTATGGCTGCTTTTCTATCAGAGTAGAGTGTGGCCCGAGGTCACCCACTCCAACTGAAAAACGAGAGTGGCAGCTCTGATTTTTTGCTTCATTTCCTGTGCTGATCTCTTCTGGAAAAAATATACCAACTGAGGGTTTTATGAAATGCAAGGCCAAAAAATAGTTGCTCATTCATTTCCATATTTATCCTAGTGAAAAGTGAAGAAAAATTCTTGTACTTTAAGGTTTAAAATGTAGGGAGTAGATTTGCTCATTAATTATTTATTGAGCACAAATCATAGGCTAGGAGTCTTATTGGTACAAATTCAAGTACACTGCCCAATATATAGAATCACTTTACAATGTTTAATCAATTGAGGTCATAGCATGCCCATGCACTAAGACTTTGAATAATGAACACTGATCAAATTAAATATTACTAACAAGGAGTTATATGACATGATCTTTATGGCTGCACAACTGATTGCAAAATAGATAGAAATCTGATTTTTAAAATAATAAACATCCGGGCACCAGTGGCTCACAGCTGTAATCCTAGCTAGTTAAATGGCTGTGTTCTGAGGGCCTTGTTTTAAATCCAAGCCAGAAAGGAAAGTCTATGAGACTCATAGCCCCAGTTAACCACCAAAACACTGGGAGCAGAGCTGTAGCTCAAGTGTTAGAATACCAGTAAGAAAGTTAAGGAACAGAGCCTCAGCCCTAAGTTCAAGCCTTAATCTTGGCACACACATGCACGCACGCACAATTAATAATATTAATAATTATTATTATTATATATTTTCCTCTCAAAGAAGACAACCTCATTCTAGTGTTATAATAAAAGATGAGCTATTTTTCATTCTATCTTTGTCCCTGAGGATAACAGGGTTTCATACCTGTTCTTCCAATAATTCCTGCCACAATATATTGATTTCTTGTAACCTGTTCCAGCGTTCTTCAGTCCACCGGCACACAGCTGTCCAGCGCTCTCCGAGTTTCTAGGAAAGGAGGAAGCCAGCCTTTGTCAGCACAGCCCAAGGAGGGACTAGCTCACAAGTCCACTGCTCTTTATTTAAAAGAAGCAGTGTATACAAAAGTGTTATAAAAGTTGACTTTAAAAATTATGCAGGCTAATTTAATAAATATACAGATGAGAACACCTAATTTCCACAGAATTGACTCATTAACTCATTTCACTTTTCTGAGCTACCGAGCAACACAACTGGAACTTATACCTATCAGGAGAAAGGCGATCTACCATGCACCTCCCATTTCTCTATTGTTATTCAAGAATGTCACGTTTTTATGTACATTGCGAAATACAGCAAAAGTCTCTAATTCATTTGTACTTCAAATTATTCTGGTTATAATTATCTTTCAGAATAAAGCAAGTAGTCAGCTGTGGTTATCCAAGCCTAGAATCTTAGCTACTTGGGAAGCGTGACCCACAGCCAGCTGATCATAGTTGGAGGCCAGCCCAGGCATAAAAGCTTGCATCACACCATCTCAGTCCACGGCTGGGTGGCGTGACCTGCCTCAGTCACCCAAGCTATGGGGAAGCACAAGGTCTGGGTGCAATGGTGCCTGCACCTGTCACCCCACGACAAAGGAAAGCACGAATGGAAGACAGTCATCCAGGCTGGCACAGCATAAAACAAGACACTATCTCAAAAACAGCCACTGCAAAAATGGACCCATAAAGTAGTAGAGTGCCTGTCTAGTAGATCCAAGACCCTGAGCTCAAACCCCTGAACTGCAAAGACAAGTTAAAACAAAAACACAATACATACTGAGAATGCTTTTGTTCGTAGTAACCTAATTAGGAAAAATGTCCAACCTTACAATCACTATGTCTTCAGTGTGAGAATGTGTTTGATTACTATAAAACAATAAAATGTTTAATGATTTGCTTGGTTTACATTACAGGATGATCCAGAGCACACCCTGCATACTGGACAAAGAAATCTATTTAACTTTTAAAACTCATAATCCTCCCAAAATAAAAATTGTATTTTGATTTTATAAATGCTTAACAAATGATAAAATGTCCTTCCACTTTCTTACTTGAGAACATGAGTTAGTTAATTGTACTGTTTTGATATGGCATAAGCTTTTCAGAACATACAATGGAGAGAATACAAAGCCAGCAGGCAAGTCTCCAGCCACATCTCAGCATAACTCACTGTCATCTTAGGAGATCCTTTCACTTTTCAACTTGTTTCCTCACTACTAAATATTCAAGACATGAGTAGCTACCTCGCATATCATTGATACACCTACACACTACGACTTCAGGGAAGTCTCAAAGCCATAGGCCAACTTTAAATATTACAAATAAAAAGGAATTTCATATGGTGAAGTTACATTATTAAAGAATTGGCAATGTCCTAATAGGTAATCCAAGCACTATTAAATGAAATACCAATACATCTCTTTATGTAGATGGTACCCCTACCCGCAATCCCAGCTACCTATGAGAAAGTGAAGAGGACAATCACGGCAAAAAGTTAATGAAACCTGATCTCAACAAATCAGCTGGGCACAATGGTGCAATTGTCACTCTAGCTATGTAAGAGACATAATAGGAGAATCAGGTCCAGATTAGCCTGGGCAAAAATGTGAGGCCATATTTGAAAGACAAGAAAAAAAAAGAAAAATAGAAATACTATTGCTTTGTGGATGAAGGAAGGGGAGGAAGAGGAAGGGAAGAAGGAAGGAAGGAAGAAGAGGAGGAGGAGGAGGAGGAAGAGCAATTTATTATGCCTCCCAAAACTATGGAAATCCATGTGTGAATCTACCAAACAAACAGGATATCAAATCCTACATGGCCAAAATTCCCAAATTCTAATAAGCATCTATATTTTCTTCACAATGTACACCCACTGTCCAACCTTTCCTCGCAGCAGAGATTCAAATCTTCTCAGGACTGGAATCTACATTTTCACAAATTCTCCCCATGATGCCATGAGCCAAGTTGCACTCACTTCCTGTGTTAATACTACACACGGGAAGCTGTCCAACTACCCCCGTCCACTCACCGCAAGAGCCGAAGTAAGGGAGCCCTACCTGGGTACTCCTAAACCCCACATGCTGCACAACTCCACATGGGAAGTACAGTCAAGGACGGATGTGATGGTTTGTCTTCCAAATCATGTAGGAGTTTATAAAGAAGGTAGAAACTTAATGTGATTATGGTGTGTAGGAGCAGGCTATCTGCACAGGTCTAGAGATTAAGCCATTAGAGTGGCGCCACCCTGACTGAACACAGTCTTTGTAGGGAGAAGGACAGACACTACACAGGTAGACCTATGTGTGCTCCCGCAATGATGGAATGCAGCCAACGAGGAGCCTCAACCAGCGCCTATTCCATATTGAACTAAATAGGCCTCCAAAACTCAGCTAAACAAGCCTCTCTTCCTTATAACGTAGCCTGTGTCTGGTATTTGGTTATGATAATGGAAAGCTGAATAGCACAGTAGGTTTTCCTTCTATCCTGGGTAAACAACGGGGCTGATCATAAAGCCTGCTGCCCTCAGCGGCCCTTGCAACACAGGCTCTTACCTGCAGCTGGTCTTCCAGAATAGCCGTAGCACTCTCGCCACTGTTTTCATCAACTATGACCACCATGTGAGTCAGGGAATTTACCTTTACCTGCTCAGCCTCAAGATCATTTTGCAAACTCTATAGAGAAAAAAAAATAAGTTAAAAGTGTTATGTCTACCCTAACACATTTACCTTTTTAAAATCCACTCCACTGTCAATAGTCATTAAGGGCAGCTAATGAGGCACCATATTTAAATTTCCAATCATTATCCTAAGTGTTCTAGTAATGGAACAAGCCTGTTATACATCTTTACATCTCGGTATGAACCCAAGCAGTGTGAAAATTCAAAGCTGATAGCAGATCGCAAATGGTTTGTCATCATTTGTATTCCGTCTTTCCCCCACCAAATCATAAAAGAGCAAGGGGGGTGGTCTAGACTAGGAATTAAGACCAAAAAAAAAAAAAATACAGGGAGAATTAGTGAGTAAGAAACTCCAAATATACTGAACCAGAGATGTAGCTGGTCCAGTATAAAGAAACAGACACTAGAAGTCTATCTGCTATGCAGAAGCTATTTTAATTAGCTACTCAAGAAAGCAATTAAAGACATATGGAGGCCTTTCCTTCCCTCTTCGGTAGGGAAAGTACAGTCATCAGACACCCGCGGAGAGGTAATTTGTTTAAGCACTATCAACAGTGGTGTGAAATGCCTATTGAATAATGTTTAATGTAGCCCTAATGCTTTATTAATCCATTATATAGATGTTTCATTGATCAATAAAGTCTTTAATCTACAGAAGTTATTTTACACTACTTTTGCTTATCATAACTATGAAATCTGTGAAATGTTTGTGAACCAATTAAAATATCCTTCAAATCCCACCTCACCCAAAGTCCTTCTGTTCCTTCAGAAAAGGAACAGAGGATTTGCCTTAAAAAAAAAAAAAAATGGAATAGGTTCATCTCAGGATTACCTTCTTAACCCATACCTGGGACCAACATCTAGGTTTTTCTCAACGACTGGCAAGTCCAACCTAATGCAAGCTATGCACGTTCACAAGAAAACCGTGCACACCTACATAAAGTGGTTTTCTGTACCTGTGCTGTCATCCCTGGCTCAGAAAAGTGAAATCCCCACATGAACTCCATGCTAGGACAACTCCACACTGATAGAAGCCATGGGCCCTGGGGATGCTAATGGCTGCTCTTTCACATCAGAGAAGGTAGGGAAGAAACAGAAGGTAGATTTACTTTGTGCTCTTCAAGCAGCTTTTGCAGGGATGGTAAGTCATCCTCAAGGGGACGGCTTTCCATCTTCTGGATGCGATCTTCGGTGAGGGTTAACCAGGCCGAGAGCTGCTGCAGCTGCTTCTTTTGCAGATCCATCAACACGTCGTGTAGCCTGGCAAGGGAAGCAAGTAAGGGACAGAGCAATGTTCCCACCTCTGGTTCCCTTGCCCAGGTATCAGAGAGACAGAACAAGGAACACAGCCCTGAGAGACTACGTAAATAGCATGTAGTCTGTAAGTACAGAACCCAGAAAAACAAAATCTTTCAGTCCACACAATGCAATCACAGAATGTAACAACAACCTGCATTCATCTCTGATGCCTTGTTTGTTCAATCAGGAATTCCTGCTTATTAAATAAGTGCAAACAGTAACGGACTGTATCACACACAACGCATGAAATCAAATGGACCACAGAAAGACACTGGATAACAGGTCCACATTACATGATCCCATCCTCATATTCAGTTAGCTTTGCCAACGTTAGTCCAACTGCCAGGTTGCACGGGTTCCTGTCCGTGTGAAATGCCTCTCCCCTTTGCACCCACTTCCATTTCACAACTCTGACCTTTTAACTTGGCAGATGAGGATGGTGTCGAATTCCAGCACTGTGACACACAGAACAGAGAATGTCACCAGGCTAGTTCTACCCGGGTGAGGGTGCCACTCACCGGGACTGCCGCTCCATGCTCTCCACCCTGAGCGCCTCCCATCGGGCATTCAGCAGGGTCATCTGTTCCTGAATCTCAAACTCTTCTTCATCCGACAGAGTGCCTTGTGTGATCAGCTGATTTCCTGCCTGCAGGACGCTGCCCACGCTGCTCTGGTGTGCGGTCAGCTCCATCATAAAAGCCTAACAAGTGTGCAGACGTAATGATGAAATTGCCCCCAGGTAACTGTTGTAAGTCAATTTTAGAAGGGAAAAAAAAAAGACATCTAGCAAGTACATCATGTTGATTGGTGAATGGGCTGCTAACTCGAGATATTACTAGTGCGCAACTGAAATATCAATGCCTTGAAGAAAGTAGCCTAGTAGAGGAACCATCAAGTACTCTTGGATGCAATGTTTGTAAGAATAAGCACCAGTGTAAGTCAACAGAAAAATACATCAAGGAGAATGAGGCTATCATACTTGCTTCTTAAAATGTATAATATTTGTTTCCTAAAAGTGCTGCTGCTGCTACTAAGAGATCATGAACGTGAAATCAGGAACAAATATAATAAAGAAAAATACCGTATTCATGTAAGAGGAACTGTTTATGGGATATTATTATTCTTTTGGATCCAAAATAGCATATAAGATGTGTCAAGAACTTTCCTACCTATACGAAAACTTAACCAGGCCAGGCACAGTGGTAAGCATAGAATCCTAGTTACTTGGGAGATGGAGATCTGGGATTCTGGTTCAAGGACAGTACAGGCAAAGGAAAGTTAAGGAGACTCTATCTCAGCCAATGGCTGGGCATGGTGGCATGCACCTGTCATACCTAGCAAAAAAAAAAAAAAAATGGGGAAGCAAAAACAGGAAGACCACATCCCAGTCTGGCTCGGGCAAAAAGCAAGACCCTACCTTGACAACAGCCAACGCAACAAGTAGCTGGTGGTGTGTTTGGAGTGACAAGAGTACCCACCTAGTAAGCGCAAAGCCCTGAGTTCAATCCCCAAAACCCCTTTTACCACATCCACCACCACTACACAAAGAACTGCATAGCTATTCTCCACATATTCAAAATCACTACCCTGCAATATAACACAATCTTCAAAATAGCAAGCAACACTCATTACATAAAATTATATAGGAACCCTGAGTATGACATTTGCTTAATAACATATAAAAAAATGAAAATAATCACTTCCTGGAAAACACTCAAGATCAAAAAAAGATTTGCTATTTTCATTAGTCATTCTGCTTCCTCCCTATGGTAATACGCTTGACAAATGGGCAGAGCTGAGCACTGATTTCTGTCAGTGGTTCTATAAAATACCCACGTTACCGGAGGATTAACATCTGAAATCTGACTGTGATGCACTGAGTCACCAACAACAATTTCCTAACAAAGCCCTCTTTGAACATCACAACTAAAATACTTCATGACCTTTTGGCGGATAGAGTTCAAAACAACAACCACAACCACCAAAAATGCAAGTGGAAACCCTTGCTGAAGGCAAGGAGCCTACAGCTCACAGATCGGGGCTGCTAGATCTCGCTCATCCACGACAGATATTTACTTCATGGGTGGCAAACTGGTCTTTGACCTCTTCTACATCGTCGGAAATGTCATCCTGCTCCTGGAAAGTGTCCTCAGCAGACAACAGCCAGGTGAGCACTTCTTCCAGGGCTATCTGATAGCTGTCCAGATCCATGTCCACCTCAGTGACCGTGCGGGGGGTCTCGGCTAGGGGACTGGTGGAGTGCTCCCCCACCAGCGATGTGTCCTATAAAAACAGAACCAACTGTCACCAAGATGCAAGGTGCAGATCAAGAACACACGGTGTGTACCACCACCTCATGTTCTCAGGACAAGAGATACAGGGAAAGAATTGGGAGTGTTTATTCCATGCACACGGACAGCAACATCATTTCAGCCTCAGAGATTCTGACAGAGCTGGAGAGAGAATTGGAACACAAATGAATTGCTGAACAAAAAGACACAACTCTCTGCCAAGCTAGGAATCCTGGGCTGTCACCAAGGACTGTCATCTGAAAGTACCCAGGGTGAAAGCAGCAAGAGGATTTCACAGAGGAGCGGAAATGTGTTGGATCTTGAACAATGGATGTAATTTACAGAAAGAAAGAGAGACCAGCACTCTGCTTTGACCCCTGCTTAAAATGGTCTCACTGAATCTGACATGCATTTTGCCATTACATTCTTTTTAATATTTTTTATTATCTTTAAGGACCTGTACAAAAACAGTTTATGAATACAGTGCATCTTAATCGATGTCACCCCTTTCCACATTCTCATCCACCCCTTCCGAACCCACCCCTTCCCTTACTTACCTTAATTTGAGGTTTTATGTATTGATTTTACTGCCATTTAACAAAGAAGTCCATGTGTACAATGCATCTTGAGCTGTGTCAGCCTTCAACACATTCACCCCCCTTCGATCCACCACTTCCCTTATAGTTCTCAATTCTGTGGTGTATACAATGAACTATTGCTTGCATCCTCCCCCCACCCCCTTCATTTTTCTACCCTTTGGCATCACCCACATCTCTTTGCAAAACCCATTTTCTAGTCCTTATTTTGTTGGGCTTTGACTTAGTCTTTTTAAAGAATGATACTACCAGTGCTCTCCACAGCAAGTTCATTTGTAACCCCTTGCTTACCACCCTGTGTGTTTAGCCACATATACAACCTGAGGTACTTAGTGCTTTGGTTTTAGTACATTTTCTTTTTTGAGAAAACGGTCCCTAGGTCAATTACTTCCTCAGTATGGTTTTCCTCTCTTTCCCCCTTTCTTTTACTCCTTTATTTCTGTCCCTTTCTCTTCTTTTTTTTTCTCTCTCTCTTCCTTCCTTTCTTCCTCTTTTCCTTTCTTGCTTTCTCATGGAATGCTCACGGAATAGACCTCTCTCAGACTCTTTTCAAGCAGCTGAGTTTTTATTTGGATATTTCCATGCACAAAGCACACCTATTGTGACTCTTGCTCTTCCGTTCCTGATCAGAGCAAAGCTCCTTTAAAACCTGCCTACGCTCTCCACATCCAACTCTCACCCCACAAGTTTTAAACAGAACTTTTCACATGTATATAAGTGAACAGACAACCATAAAAGACATGTTCACATGTCTTAACTGCTCAAGTCTATCAAAAGACCCTTTCACTCTGACTCCTTTTCCCCAGAAGCCCACTGCAAGGATGACAAATCCTTCTTTACATTAAGGATAGCTAGGATTACAGGTGTAAGCCACTAGGCCTGGGAAAAATGGGAAAAATACTTATTAGTGGCCCAAAAGACAAAAAAAAAAAAAAGAGGAAACCTAAAACTGACAGGAGCAAAATCACCTTGAGCACCTGACAAGGGTGTCAAAGATGGCAGCCAGGGCATGAGAGAGTGGTGGCCTGATTCAGGTCATGCAAAAGCATGGTTAATAGCCCCAGACCCTAAATCCACCCCAGGTATGTGAAGTAATGTATTTCCTTTTGAATAACGTTAGTTACGACTTTCTATTGACACACATGTGACCTACTTTCTATTGACATACAGCAGGCTAACTGAAAAATAGCATCTAAAAGTCATATACATGGAAAACTCAAGATATGCCACCTTTCCCCCCCCCACACACACACACACACACTCCGTGGAAATATTGTGCTCTGGTCCCTGTGAGAAAAGAAACGTGGCAGGTGTCAAGCAGTGTCACATAAAGGCGCCAGTACCTGTAGATGAATGTCTTCCTCCTCACACTCTCTCTTGTACTTCCTTGGGAGAGTCTCAACCTCACGGATGGCATCTATGCTGATTTGCTGAGGTAGCACCTCAAACAATGACGTTAAATACATGATTATCGATTTCTTGTCAGGAAGCTGCACAGCAATATCTAAAAATGGAAGAAAGCAAGAAGCAACTTAAATTAAATGTCCAAAATATGTGAACACTTCAATATTAGGTTATAATATAGGTCTCCTTCTTAACCATAAACAATACCTAATGAATCTCTATAATACCATGTTACAGTAAATTGCTGTGTCACATCATATATTATGAGAAAAGTTGGAGAAGACTGTTTACTTTTTTCATTCAGTATCCATTTCTTAAAAAGCTTACCTGGGCTAACCAGGATCCAGTATCTCATACCTATATTCCCAGCTAGTCAGGAGGCTGAGATCTGAGGTTGCAGTTTGAGGTAAAAAAATATCTGTAAGACTTATCTCCAATAAACTACCAAAAAGCCAGAAGTGGAGCTGTGGCTCAAGAGCTAGAGCACTAGTTGGGTATAAATGAGCTCAAGGACAGTGCCAAGGCCCTTTGTTTAAGCCCAGGAGTGGCACACACAAAAATAAATCTTACCTAAGCCAAACACAGCAGAACATATTTATAATCCCAACACTTGGGAGGCTGAGGCAGGATTATTATTTGAGGACCGCCTGAGGTAACTAATGAGACACAATCTCAAACAAAACAACAACAAAAAACCTTCTGAAAAAGTTTCCTCAGTGATAGCATGGCCTAGCCTGCATGAAGCTCTGGGTTTGATCCCTAGTCTTCCAAGAAAAACAAAATCTCAAAGACGAAGTAGAAATATTATAGCATAAAATAATGGTACAAGCCAAGCACAAGCCATTCATGCCTGAACGTAGTAGGACAGAGGCTCCAGGTCAGCCCTGTCTGAAACGTCTGAAAGACCCTATCTCAAAAACAACCAGCAAAAAACAGGGCTGGACATGCAGGTACAAGTGGGAGAGCATCTGCCTAGCAAGTATGGGGCCTTGAGTTCAAAATCCAGTGCAAAAAAATTTTTTAATAACTTTAATCAATGAATAGACCTTATTTACAGTACAAAAGTAAGTCTAGAACTCAACCTTATAACACAAGTCATACATAATATACATAATTCTAAACCAAACCCTGAACTGCTTGCTAATAAAGTATTGTTCTAAAACACAAATCTCAATTGATACATATGAGTATACAATGAAGTAACTGAATTTCTGTCTAAAAGATCCTACAGATGGCTAAATACAAAAGCACTCAAACATTGTTTGCAACAAACAGCTTACACCTACATGTCAAAAGGGAAAAAGTCAATTCCTATAATGCATTCTAGAAGAGATAAGCAATACCGCCTTCATGAATTTGAAACCGCAATGCAAAAATCAAGTTCCCAAGGAAAGGGTGAACAATACCTTCAGGATCTAACAGCTTTTCAATTCCCAAATACATCTGGGCTTGGCTGAAAGCATGTTCAAGTCTCTCAATAGGGGTCATTTGGACAACTCTGTCCCAGCTGAAGAGATCAGGTCTAAAATCAATAGGCAAACAAAATTTAATGAAGAAAGAACCAAGGTAGGAATTGATACCATCTAATAGATTCCAAGTTGGGATTCTTTTGTGAGGTTTTTCCTTAAGTGAAATATTTTTATATTCCAAAAGTTGGTCAAACATATATTATTTGAAAAGTAATTGAAAACCATAAAAATAAGAGGTACCACATTGTAAGATTCTTATGTTAAACACGCTGACTCAGATTTTGGGGTAGGCATTATAACCTCTGACTATATTTCCCAAAACAGTAAAATAAAAAAGATAGGGAGACTCTATTCAAACGAAAAAAAGAAAGGAAAAAAATACAGGAAGACTAAGGGAAATACTCTAACTCTTAGCATACACTAAGTGGTAAAAATGAACCTAAATAAACACATCAATTATCCCAATCAATGTGAACAGAATAAAATCTCCAATTAAAGATCAGTGGGCTAGAGACCCCCAGCAAATCAGGAGCTGAGGCAGGAGGATCGCAAGTTCAAGGCCAGTCTGGTTTTCTCCCTTTCTCTGCCCTGCAAAAAAAAAGACCAAAACTAACAGAATTTAAAAAAAAAAAAATCCAGCTCTAATTAGAAGACATTGCTCAAACAAAGGTCCCAGGAGGGTTTCTCTTTAATTATCCCCCTGCAAAGCACTATGACCTAGACTTTTATTGCCATCTTACTTTCTTTTCATCCCTCCCCTTGCATATTATGATGGCTTTGACTGGAAGTTGGTCATTTTCTCTGCACTGTGTTCTCGCATCTGAGACTTACCCACCTTCTGGGACTGAGTGCCTCCCTCAGTCCTGATTGCACCATTTCCTCCTTAACTTAATCACCCATTGCTCCACCACTCAGGCCACTGTAGCCACCCATATATGTAAGGGTCCTCCTTCCCTTTTGCCTTCTGCTAGCTACCAGTTCTATATACAATCTATGTACTCAGTTCTCTATTAATGTTGGCCTCCCTCTAGAAGAACACAAGACCCAAGAATTTATTTTTTTGGGTATGATGTGGAAAAGATCAACTTCACTTCTTACATAGAGATAACCAATTATCCAAGACCATCTGTTAATCTGCACCATCAACTCAGTTGTTTATCAGATTTTCTTATATAATGGGGCTATTCTTTAACTCATTATTCAGCCAGGATGAACTATCTGAAACTACTGTTTCAAATATCACAGACAGTCAAATATGACTAGGTGTGGTAGTAGATACCTGTAATCCCAAAAGTCAGGAAGCTAACTTAATAAAAAAAAAAACACCTCTGTCCAATAATACCAAACCAAAAGAACAATTAAGTAGTGGCAATTCCATATGGTTCAGTCTAGGTGGTATTACTGTACTTATTTATTGTGCTGAATACTCTTAATATAGCTTCAGAGTTTAGTTTCTTCTTAGAAAGTATTTCAGTAAACTGAATATTTTTGGACCTTTGGTTTTTTTATATACAAACCAGAGTCTGTTTCTAAGCTTCCTAAGAAGATCATGTGTCTATTTTCAGTAGTGAATATAGAGCTTTGCTTTACAGAGCTTTGCTTTTGCTATAGGAATAAAAATTGACACAGTCCTTTGTACTCATTGCTAATTAAGGCTGAAGAAGGAGTGGGACTGAACTATGCGAAATATTTTACAGCTTAACTTATACATATGTAGGAGAAATTGTGGACATCGCACTGTGGCATTTAAATTGTAAAGAAATATTTGGTGCTCGTTGGTCTCTATATGTCTGTCTTTCACGTTTTGGCAAAAGAGTGCAGAGAGGAGCGCGGGGGTGACGGGTAGGGACTTTGAGGAAGAGGAGCAGAGGAAGGGCAGGAAGGAGATGGGTATTTGCACAGCCCTGCATCCTCTCCCCTTCTGCCCTGAGGAAAGTCTCACTTATGTTGGTGGAGCACAGCATTGAAGGCGAGCCCATCGGTCCAGCTGGTGGTGAAGTTGAGGACGTTGACTTGGCTATAGGGCCTGGTTGTCTGCCGCACCCAGCTCAGCAGGATTTTCTCACTGTTGGTCTGCTGCAGGTCTGACATGATGTCCTTCATGACATCTTTCACCTAGTCAAGAGACACCACCGTACTGTAACCCTCTCCCCCCTAACCCCCGGCACGCCAACCATGAGATACACTGCCTGAACACTGCTCACACATGAGCATCTTCCCCTATGACGAAAACCCAACCTCTATTTTCTACAAAATGGGAATGGAAAGAAGCACTCTTAACTGTCAACCAAAAATGAAAAGATGAAATAAAGTTCCTTATAGTAGTATATCACTACATTATATTATTATATTTTAGCAGTATAGATACCAGTATAATTATATCCAAGGACTTGTTATTTCCTGTTATTCTAAACTAATCTATACATTTTAAGGTAGCTCTAAGAAAATGTAGACAGACCTACAAGCCACATCCAAAAACAATATCAAGATGAATAATTACAAGGAGAAGATAATAAACCTATTATAAAAGGTCATGAGACACTCACTAATAAATATAAATGAGTGGAGGGGAGAAGAAAGGGTAGAAGGGAAGGAAAGAGAAAAAGAGAGAAAGGGAAGTTCTATGCTACAAATAGAACGTTGGTTTAAAAAAAAAATGTGAAAGGAGGGCCAGGCACAGTAACTCATGCCTGAAATACCAGCTACTCTGAAGTGGAGATCAGGAGGAGTACAGTTTGAGGCCAACCCAAAAGAGACAATAGCCAATTCACACAGAGGGATATTCTGCAAAGCAAGTGGCTAAGTCTTCAAAAGTGCCCAAATGGTAAACTGTTCCAGATTAAAGACAACCAAAGAGATGTGACAAATGAATATAACCCGTGAGCTTAAATTTTCTTTTTCTTTTATAAAGGGTATTATTAGGGTAGTGGACAACATGTCCATGAAGCTGGGCACTAGTGGTTTGTGCCTGTAATCCTAACTACTCTGATATCTAAAGTTCAAAACCAGCCTGAGCAGACTAATCCCGGAGACTCTTACCTCTGAATACCAGCAAAACAACTAGCATTGTTACCCAGTAGACAATATGTTGACAGTGTAAGCAGGGACGGGATGGAAAAACTGGGAGAGAGTGAAAAGAGAGGGGAGACTGTCCAAGGAGAAATGTACTCATTGCCTGACTTACGAAACTGTAACCCCTTTGCGTAGTAACAATACTTAATTTCTAAATAAAAACAAAACAGAAAACTGAAATTAGACGTGTTGCTCCAATAAATAAATAAAGCACAAACTGAAAAAGAACAAAAGCAAAAGGCTCAGAGTTCAAGGCCCAGTATCAGTATCAGTAGGCAAAAAAAAAAAATCTCTATGAGACATGTAGGTTATATTTATTCAGTTATTTTCCTGATTAATCATTATTGATGATTATTGGCATATGATCATTATAGTAAAATAATCACAAATATTAATATGCATTTCACATTACTAGTATATGGCAGGTATGTCAACAACCTCTAGCTTTTTACAATGTTATGTTTCAGAAAACACAGGAAGTGTATTATGGCACCTTAAAGTGAAGAGAGGATATAAAAATATTTAGACAGAAAGAAAGAATGAGCAGAAGGAAACACAGGCACTTTCCCATGTAAGGAATCTGAAGAAGGACATTTGGGAACTCATTGAACTCTTCTTGTAAGCTTTGAGAGGGAGAGAGTGTGTGTGTGTGTGTGTGTGTGTAAAATTAGATCAGTTTTGTCAGATATTGGTAGCTCATGCCTGTAATCCTAGTCACTCAGGAGGCTGAGATCTGAGGATACAATTTGAAGCCAGCCAGGGCAGGAAAGTCCATGAGACTCTTTATCTCTAACTACTAAAAAAGCCCCAAGTGGAGCTGAGGTTCAAGTGGTAGAGCACTAACCTTGAGCAAAACAAGCTCAGGGACAACACCCTGGTCAAGCCCCAGGACTGGCCCACAAAAACAAGAAGTAGGCCAGTTTTACTAATTGACTATAAGAAAAATGGAGATCATTTTCCCCATGCTAGGAACCCAGAGCAGCTCAGCCCTTTCCACTTCAAACCCTTATGAGCTGAGCTCTGCTCATCCCAATCCACATGCACAGACGTAGCCCCAGGATCTCAGAACAGAGCCTTATCTGACAATGGTGCCTTTGGACACATCACTGAGGGAGGCTAAACATACTGTCCTTACGACAGGTTCAAGGGCACATACACAGGGACAACGCTGTGTGAACACACGGGACACCATCACAAGCCATCCGATCCCTGAGTGTTCAACAAGCAGCAGCAGCAGCTGGTGGAAAGACAGGGACATGCTCCGGTCGGCAGCTCCTAGAGCAGCCGCAACCCTGCTGACACCTGGGCCCAGGGCTCTTCCACTGACAGACAATGGGTTTCTGTGGATCAAGCTTACCCATTTGTTGGACTTTGTGATGATGACCCCCCTAGTAAATGAATACATGAAGAACACACTATCAAGAAGCGATTGGAGATTTTCCCACCTGCCAGTGCAAAATAATGCTCCACAGTAAGCCCAAAGTCAGCTTATGGTTTCCGTCCACGATGTCCGTGCCTCCTATATTCACTAATTCCACCTAGCAAAATAAAAATAAATAAATAAAAATGACTTTTAGGATAATTTCTGCCAAGAATTCCAGGTTTTTGATTTGGGACCTTTGCAAAACTATTTAAATGAGTAGTACGACAGATTTCATTTTAGGGGGATCAGATAAATGGAAATATCAAAAATATATTATTTAGACATGCATCACTGGTAGCTCACACCTGTAATCCTAGCTACTCAGGAGGCTAAGATCTGAGGCTCTCAATATGAAGCCAGCCTGGGCAGGAACGTCTGTGAGACTCTTAATCTTCCAATTAACCACCAAAATGCTCAAAATGGAGCTGTGTATCAACTGGTCTAACAGTCCCCTTGAGCAAAAACAATGCTCAGGGGCACTGTCCTGGCCCTGAGTTCAAGCGCCAATACCAGCACAAGAATAAAATTACATAAGAGAGAGATAGTATATTTATACAATGTATCAATAAAGCCAGCAGAAAGGCACATGACTGTTCATTCAGAGAAGAGGTTTGGACTTCGAAGAAAAACATCTTCAAGAACAAAGGGCAGCCAGTGCACACAGCGGGCACTGAGGGTGGCCGGGCCTCGGGGTCACTTCGGAAGCTTACACTGTTTTGATGCAGAACCTGGAGCACTCTGTTCACGTTATTCAAGGCGTGCACTCTTGTGGAGCCACGTTCTTTTGGCTGGAAAATAAAAGCACAAAAACAAGTAAACCCAGCATCCCACCTAATGCCTGACAAACACAGACCTAGAAATGCCCACAGAACAACAAATAGGTCAGCGCTTGAAGGCGCTCAGAACACCAGCCTGGATGCCAGTGCTCACAGAATGCCAAATCGCCAACTGGTATCATCTAACTGTACTCATGAGTACAGCAATTTACCTACATGCTGTAGGACAGAGCTGTTTCTAATCTAAACTGGCCCGGATATTGAAGGATCAGGAAACATGTGTTCTTTTATGCCTGCCCAGGGGTGGACACAGAACCAGGGGATCCCCAGGCACTGTCGCAGCCTCCAGGCCACATTTCCAGAGTCCGATCAGAGGAAGACATCCCCACTGGAGTTACAGTGGTCTAGTCAGCTTTTAGTTTACCCCACTGACTGATGCGGAAATGTCACTGACCTACTGAGTCAGCTCGACCAGCAGGGGCCTGGAGGGCAAAGGGGAGAGATCAGAAACCCAGGCTTCAACAAGCACATCACTCTTCCTAGACCTCATCCTGCCTCTGGTGGAAATGTGTGTGCCCACCAGCCACACCCTCCTTACCCACCAGCCCACACCCAGGGAGGACAGACTACTGTAAAGCAAGAAAGATGTATTTGATGAAGAAGCAAACACCAATACTGGAATCTTGAAGAAAAGTAGATGTCATAGATTTAACAACTCTTTAAGAAGCAGTTTAAAGAAATTGCCTACCACAGTCTTCTCTCTACCATTTAAAACACTATGCTGATCTATCTAGAACAAATCATGTTAAGTGAGGTAAGCCCAGCTCAGAGGGACAAAGGACCCGTGTTTTCTCTCACGCACAAAAGCTAGATCTAAAATACAACAGGACATGATAAATTATACAGGAATTTGAGACCAAAGGAGGATACTCTTAGGGGAGGAGCACAAAGGCACAATGCCTATGTGCATCTGATCATATAAAATACTATCTATTGAAATGCACTCCAAGAAATAGAAACAAGAGGTTCTTTCTCTGTTGGTGTTTTTGGTTTCTTTTCTTTTTGTCTTTTCCATTTATCTGTCTTTGGGAGAATAAGAGGATGTGCATAGAAATGGAGGGACAAAGGGTGAACAAATGCAGCAGTGGTACTCACTGGACACTACGTTGAAAATGGACTACACAACTTGTGGGTGGGGACAGGAGGGAAAATCTGGGAGAGTGAGGGTAGGGGTGACATTGTCCAAACAGAAATGTACTCTCTACCTGACTTATGTAACTATAACCCCTCTGTACATCACCTTTATAGTAACAATCATGTGTAACACTATGCTTTAAAAATCTATTCTTTTTTTAAAAAAATTAAAACCTGGTCAGGTAATAAGCATTTAAGGCAATTTTATCTTTAGTAAAAACAGAAGCCTCAAGAAAGCCTAAATACTGCTCCATCCAGGCTGTATTTCAGCCTTTACACCTCAAATGCCCACAGTCGGTCTTCAAGTAACAGATGACGCCTCTCACCAATGACACTCCTATGAGACCTTCTAGAAGATCCAGCAACTTCCTTCCATCTTTGAGGTCTGTAAACATATCATTGATGGGTGGTTTTCCACTCTGCAATTAAAAAGAGAGAGAAATGAAAAAAATCCATCTATGCCTACACAGAGTCAGTAGTTTCATGTTTTCCATTAAAATGTGGATGGGGGCAAGTACAGAAGCAGAGAATTCTGAGGAATAATCAATCTTTTAAGCAGAAAGATATAACTAAGTTTCCCTTTTTTTGCTGGTAATAGGATTTGAACTCGGGACCTTCAGCTCACTCAGCTGGTTCTCTACCACAAGTCACATATCCAGTCTTGCCTTTTTTTTTTTGGCTGATTTTCCTTTTTTAGATGAAGACTTTATTGCCCAGGCTAGCTTCAAACCATGATCCTCTAGATCTCAGCCTCTTGAATACCTAGAGTTACAGTCATGACCCACTGGTACCCAGGAAAATTGAATTTCTTCAAACAAAGCTGTGGCCATACTAGTACTATGACTTGACTATGATATGTATTCTCAGAGGCCAGCTAAGACTGCACTCCTTACTCTACTATAACAGGGTGACATCGATCAGCATTTCCATTTTGGGAGCAAGCCATCCTCAATGTAGTGCCAAGTGTGTATTTCTAGTCACTTATTTAACAATTAAAACATTTTTTGGCTCTGTGTCCAAGTTCAGTCCTGGTCCAGTATGTAGACTGAGAAAACTGATATAATTCCTAAACTCTTTGTCCCCACCTGGTAAATTCCATCAATTGCATAGACACACACACACACACACACACACACACACACACACACACACAACTTTTCACTGCATTCACAAGAGCTGGGCCTTTTCCCAACAATGTGATTGCGAGTCAGAAAATCGGGAGCCTCAGTTTTAAGCTCAGCTTGACCCTAACTACCTACCTACCTACCTGCCTAATAAATCCCACTCGGTGACATCACCTCTTCAGCTACAAGGTACTGGAAAGATCAAATAATACGTGTAAAAATGTCCTGAGAACTGTAATGTGAAATGTAACAGAAGTATTACAATCTCCTATCAAATTGTTGGTGTTGGGACACACAGATTGTCTTCACTGATTAGCACAATATGTAGATTTGCATCCGATGGAAGCCACGTCCCAGAGACGTGCAATTATGACACATGGGGAAGGAAGTATTTAATCACTGGATGGGGCAGGATGCATTTAACAACTCCCCCAAAGAAGAGCAACCAGACATATTCCACATGTAAATGAACTCAAGCATGTGATTTTCCTAGCCCAGTGCTTTAAAGCACGTCGGGTGTTTTTGTGGTTCAGGCTATAAATAGTCACTCTGGGAAAAGAGTCTGGAAATGTCAGAAGTCATCTTTTAATAAAAATTAAAATGGATTCATCTAAACAGTTAACCTCTTATTTAGATTTTTCTTTTACTCTTTACAAAGACTTAGCTGCACAGACTGTTCTGACAGAGAGAATTACGTTTTACTAACTGAACTGGACAAATATTTGGTGAATACCTCCTTTGTGTGTGGCCCTGCAGAAATGTCAAGTTCAGGTCCCATTCACAACAGAGAGTTTCCAGTTTTCCAGTAAACACAAAATGATATAAATGGACAATCTTGAACTTGGGAGGCAGATAAGGCTTGAGTCCCATTTAACTTCCAAAAAAATGTAAAGGCAATCTGATACAGCCCCGTTGACATGTGCTGCTCCTGTCCTGTGACCTGCTTTGATTTCCCCCAATTCTCTATCCCTTTCCACCATTATGTCTTTACATGCTCCTAAACCCAGTTCTAACCCCACCATTTTAACAAGAAGAGCCAACATTCATTCCTACTGTTTAGGTATGATTGCTGCTGGGTTTAAAAGTGTTAGAGCAAGTGGCTCATGCCTGTAATCCTAGCTACTCAGAAGACTGAGATCTAGGGATGGAAGTTCAAAGCCAGAGTGGGAAAAAAAAAAGGTCAGTGAGATTCTTATCTCCAATTGCCCACCAAAAAGCCATAAGTGGCATTGTGGCTCAAGTGGTCGAGCACCAATGTTGAGTGAAAAGGCTAAGAGTACTATGGCTTGAGTTCAAGTCCCAGTATTGATACACACACAAAGAGTGTGTGTGTGTGTATCAATTGATACACGCACAAAGAGCGTCAGAGCAAAGAAATAAACTGTCATCATAACCCACAGAAAGAAGAGAGGGGGTGAGGTGAGCAAGGCCTGTCAACGGGAGGGGGCGTGGGGAGGCAGCCACGCTGCCGGCTGGAGATGGCAGAGCGAAGGTGGCAGCCGGCACACAGCTCCAGCCAAGCCAGGCCATGTGGGAATTGAGGCTCACTGTTGGCAGAACTTCCAGGTTTCCAAAAGAAGCTGAAAATCTGAATTGACATGTGTAATCTCCTGACACTGTATTTGTAATTTCCTAGATCATCCTGCCACACAAGTGCATGTGTCTACAAGTCTGTCAGGACATAGGGTAACTGACAGCCATGGCTGAGAATTCCAGTAGCATGGGATGAAACAAGCATACAATAATTGAATCATAAATGAATATAAATCTACTGGTGACCCGAGGAGCACACACAGGTGAACCATAGGATGAGTGAGTCTCTGGAGAAACTGTCAAACTCTGTAGATAGGCCACATACCCATGCTCATACACTGACTAGGGACCATGAATCAACGCAAAATCCTGCCTTGGATAATAAGTCATTATATTTGCTCAGATAGAAAACAAAGGAATTATTCCTGGTCCCTTGTCATGGTTTTCAGCAGCAGTGGTATTAGCAGTAGAAAAGACAAAACTCTCTAAAGTATTGAATGAGGCGAAAACACCATGTAGAGAGTGAGTTTGGGGAAAGGGGAATTGTTCTGTCAGTGAACACGTGAGGTAGAAGAAGGACCTGGGTTTTCCTCCTGAAGACGAATCAGGGCCTCCTCTGTCCTCTCAGTGTTAGGCATGAGGAGGAGGCCAAGTGCAGACCTGGCCTGAGGCGAAGCAGATGGGAAGGAAAGCAGTATCAAGGCCACTGGCCATCAAGAAGGCAGGATTCCGTGACTAGCTGTGTCCAAACCGCACAAATACCAGGACAGTACTATCTTGGGACTTACTCAAACCCACTGTGAATAATCATGTTACTACTCTCGGTGTAAAACAGAGTGAAAAGATAATTTTTGAATGCTTCTAGAACATTCTGTTTCCAACCAACATACGCTCTATCCTTTTTCTAAAGGGGATCTGAGGATCTCTATCAATTCATATGAGTAGTTCAAAACGGATGTCCAATACTTGATCTTATAATGACACTTAAATATAGTGCCTCTCTCTCTCTCTCTCTCTAAATTGGTTAACTTAAAACTTCATTAATCTGTAATCTCATCACTCAGCCATGTAGAAGTAGCCTAGGCTACATAGCAAAACCTTATCTCAAAAACACAAAGGCAAAACCAAACATCAAGAGAAAAAAAGAGAAAAAAGACTTTAATATTACTCAATATTTTTAAAGCAAGAATTTTTAACTTATGATTCCCAAGTATCAACAGTGATAGAAATGTATCATTCTTTTTGGTTCTTGAAATTCTACATATTCTTTAATCCATAGAATACATCAGTGAGCACTATATACAATGTCCTAGTTAACTACAGAATGTTGACATGAAAATACATTTTAAGAAATAGTTTACAACAAATAAATGGGAGTAGGAAAAGGGAGAAGGTGTAGAGTGGGTGAATATAGTCAATATGTTTGTGTGCATGTATGAAAATATCATACTTTTCAAAACTATTAGAGGTTAAGTGAAAGTTAAAAGTCTCTGGATTTCTTCTATTAGCTAAGGGTTTGGGGGGTTTTGTTGGTTTTTTTTGTTTTTTAGTTTTGTTTTGTTTTGTCAGTTATGGGGCTTAAACTCTGGGCCTGAGTACTGTCCCTCAGCTTTTCAGCTCAAGGCTAGCGCTTGCCACTTCCGGTTTTCTGGTGGTTTATTGAAAATAAGAGTCTCACAGACTTTCCTTTCTGGGCTGACTCTGAACCATGATCCTCAGATCTCCTCCTCCTGAGTAGCTAGTATTACAGGCTTGAGCCACCAGCACTTAGCTGGTTTTTTGTTTGGTTTGGTTTTTAACCAATGTCCATATATATATATATATATATATATATATATAGTCGGAAAAAAAATATTTTCAAAGAATGGTAAAATGATAAAGTGGCAAAATAATAGAATGATAAAATTAGGTTCATCTGCACTATAAAATTGTGCTGTAATCAAATGAAGACTGTGTGATCCTTGTATAAATGTCTGTGATTTAAGTCAATGGTAAAAGAAAGGAAGTGCAGTTGCTTCTGACTGAGAAGACTTGGAGGCACAATGAATCCTGAAACACGAATGCCAGGAATTTGAAACAGCTTCTGTTTGGGAATGGGTACCAGCCCAGTAAGGGAAGGTGAAGGGAGAAAGTGTAGGGTGGGTGAATACGGTCTAAGTTCTTCATACACATGTATGAAAATACAACAATGAAGCCTATTGTAATTGTGGTAAGAAGAAGGGAGTGGAGATGGGGGTGGGGCGGTATAAGGAGATACATTTGATAGGGGTCCATTGTATGTATATGGAAACAGCACAATGAAACCCTTTTATACAACTGAAATAAATTTACAGTAACTCTCAAGGAGAGACAGAGAAACATAGACAAACAGACAAGACAGACAGACCTAAAACTAACAAAGAGTGAGTACAGAGCTTGCAGCCATTCTCTAAGAATTCAGTGTGGTGAGTACAAGTTCTTAATGATTTTTAAAAACTCTGTTTAGAAGTCTGCTTGGAAGAAGGGCAGGGAGAAAAGCAAAGTCAAGCAAAACAGATGGCTCAGGAAATCACCGACTAGCACGACGTAACTACAGTCAGAGATTTACAGTGTGCACACTGACATCAAATCAAATGACAGGCACCTGCTTAAAACCTATAAACTATCATGAACACACCTGTTAACCCAACCAACACCCTTCAGGGGACCATAAGTCATAGCACAAGGAATAGAAGTTTCAACTTCATTTACATAAGAGAAGCAGCCTAGTGATGATGAAACCTGGATAAGGAACCATGTGTGGGACCGGAGACAAGGGCCACCTGCATACCCCTACAGGCAAACCATGCCAGGGGATCCACAACAGAATAGACCTCAGCACCGTGCAGACCCGGCAAGCGCTGTAGGGCAGCTCACTGCACAATGCAGCTCATGCCATAGCTACTCTACTGGCCAGGAAGGGAAACGCTTGATGAAAGTAGTTCAGCAAAAGACAGGCATCCATGGGTCAAGCTACCTTGAGCCTCCACTCCTTTCTCCCCTCCCTCCCATGTAAGGTTATCTCCTTAAAGACTAAGAGGGTCTCAACACTTTGGTCAGGAATTAAGTAAACCAGAATCCAGTTTCAGCAAAGCAAGATAGGACTGGTCCTCAAGAGGACACGATTGCACCCCAAGATGCATCCAGCCCTCTCTCAAGGATTCAGGTAATTATCGCTGTCTTCTAGTCTATTGTATTTTGGTGAAATTCTGTCCAGACTTTGAAGTTTTCTGCCAACTCCTGCATGCACCTCATGTGACAAGCATACTCAAAAGTAAAGTGCGTTTTTCCTGCTGATGACAGATGTCATCTCTATTGATGACAGAGAAGGTTTTGTAGCAGAATGTTTCTTTCTCCAGCAAATAATAATAGCAAAGAATAATGGTGATGGGTTTCGGGTTTTTGTGTTTTTTTTTACCCCTAAGTCAGCTCCATCCATGATTCCATTCATTCTGTCCATTCATGGCTGATGAACAGACCTGCAGCAATTAGAACTACGGTCTAAGCTTTCTCAGGCAAGCAAGCTGAAATCCATCATCTCTTTCTCCCCTCCTCACCAGCTCGCAACCTCTCAGCAATCTTCCCCTCAGACTTCACGGCCTACTCTTACCTTGGCCTAACCCTCAGCAGCTGGAGATGGTCAGGCCACATAGCATCAAATGGAAAAGCACAAGGCAGGTGGTCAGCTCCCTCCTTTCTAGGTGAAGGGTCGAAAGTCATCTCCTCTGAGCTGATCAGCTCCAAACTTGATCATCAGTTACAAACACCCAACACACAATATCAAACATGCTTCACAATCCCAGATGCCAACAGGCTCTACCAAAATCATTTATTAAGTACTGAGTATATGCAAAGCACAACCCATTAAATAAAGTTATAACCTGTCAATCAAATGAAATCCATTTCGGAAGCATCATTTTGAGACAAAAAAGAATCAAATGGAATCAAAACAAACTGGAAAGGTAGGAGCCTACATGAGAATGGCTGAGATACCTGAGAGATAGTATTTTAAAATGAGGTACATTTTATTGTTTGCCTTTTCTAGCTATTAGTAAATAGACATACTGAGATTTCTTTTGAAGAAGCCATTTGAATGGGTGTGAGTTCTGCTTGAGCTACCCTTTTATTTTCATAATTATGAAATAAGCCAGTGACAGAACCAATATAAAATTGTCAATTCAAACTCCAAGACATGACATTTATCATCCTGCAAAGAAGGGTGACATCTCTATCACCATCCTAATGGGAAGATTGAACCCACAAGTGTTTTGATCATGCTCTCCATAAATCTCCTTCCATTCCTACTTTGATGACTCTGAATACCAACTTTCAAGTAGGACACTAACAGTGGTACCTCACTGTGCCCAAGAGGAACCCTCCTGAATCGCTCTTCATACTGAAATTCATGGAAAGTGATTCACAGATGGCCTGTCTTACGTTCTATCAATTTTAAATGGCAAGTTACGAATCATAGCATATGAAAACTTGGCTCTTCTTAGTCTTCAAAAAGGGAAAAGCAGAAATTTGCATATTCCCTCCCAAGCCTTTATTTGTTAAACCTCTTTTGATAATTGCCTAATTAAAAAAAAAAGTGTCTTCAATTTGTACAACTCTCAGAGCAGCCAGATGAGCAGCCCTGAAAGCTGGCCAGTGAACATGCAGGCTCAAAGTCACAACAAATTTCCCAACAGCAAAGCGATGAGGCCTTCACGAGGGAGGCCCACTGCTTCCAAGTGACAGGCTCTGAAATCACAGGGTTCAAAGCACTCAGGTTTCACACACTGTACTGTGATACAAAGTGGGTCTCATGTGCAGGTATCTTTTCCCATTTCTGTCTTAAAATGTAGGTAGATCATCCAGAGGCTGGTAGCTCATACCTATAATCCCAGCTACTCAAGAAACTGAGATCTAAGGACAGAAGTTCAAAACCAGTCTGGGCAGACAAATCTGGGAGACTCGTATCTCTAATTCACCAGTAAAAACCTGGAAATGGAGAAGTAGCTCAAACAGAAGAGCACCAGCCATAAGCAAAAGAGCTAAATAAGAGAGCAAGGCTCTAAGTTCAAGCCCCAGTATTAGTAAAAGGAGGGAGGAGGAAGGGAGGCGGGAAGGCTGGGAGGGGTTTTACAGAGAAAGATGGAGGAAGAAGCATACACCAAGGCTAGCTGAGGAAATGTACACCGTGGCTACAAGACAATGAGGGAATAAAAACAAATTGAAATAGAATAACACATAGGTAACGTGTGACTGAAGAGAGGTTTGGAAGCCAATGATGATCAAAGTAGCACTCTGTACATCTGAAGTATAAAACGCTTCCATCAAAAAGGAAGTTTAGAAAGACAATAGACAGCTAATGAAAGACCATACAGAAGGTAAAGAAGTACTTGGACTTGCCCTTTGAGAGCAGCCTGGCTACTCTGTCAGAAATAGAAAGCAGAGGGCTGGGAAAGTGGCTCAGTGGTAGAGCGCTTGCCTTGCATGCCTGAGGCCCTGGGTTCGATTCCTCAGCACCACATAAGCAAAAAGAAAAAAGCCGGAAGTGGCGCTGTGGCTCAAGTGATAGAGCGCTGGCCTTGAGCTGAAGAGCTGAGGGACAGCGCCCAGGCCCAGAGTTCAGGCCCCAAGACCAGACCCCCCCCCAAAAAAAACCTTTTATTCTGCCCATGTAATTGTAACCCCTCTGTACAGTATGTTCACAAATAAAAAATAAATTAATTAATTAAAAAAAATAGAAAGCAGAAACAGAGAAGGTGAAACACAGGAAGGAAGAGCTATTTAGCAGATGACTACAGTATTGGACATATTCAACGATAACTTTCCCCAAAGGCAAAGGGCTTGCTCTCAGACAAGTGAAGTTATCCGTCCGTGTCAAAGGCTTTTTCTAATTCATGTATGACGGAGGGAGACCTGAAGATGCATTTTGCATGCAAAAAATAAAATAATTTTTTTAAAAATGTACAACTGAAAATAAAATCACAAAAGATACAAAAACTTGTCTATCCAATTCAATATCCAATCGCATTCCAACTAATTCCCACTTGACTGAGTAAACCTTATTTGCATAATTAACTATTTTCTGCAACATGTTGTTATAAAATAGCTCAAAAATACTGAAAGACATGGATAAGTCAAAAGGCTGAGACAGGTAGGTCATTCACTTATCTTAAATTTTTCCCACACAGATCAAGAGAAAAGTGGAAAGCAGGACAAAAATGGAGAGAGCACAAAGTGGAACCTATGTGACACTGGACATACAAGACATGGCGTTCAAGACTTCAGATGAGGAGAACAAAGCCAATGTCTAGAGAGATATGTTTTAAACAAACTTGTCCAGCTGGATTTCTCAGCACAGAGATGCACACCATAGGACCCTCTGAACAACTGCATTTTAAAGTGAACCATAATGTACCACAGGACATAGATTTTTTAAAAAGAGGTGAAATAAAATCCCCTTCTGTGGGATTTTTTTTTCTGTGCTAATCTCTAGATTCCCACTTAAGGCCATGCAAAGAAGACAATCTTGCCCAATTAAGCAAGTGTTAAGCAGAATGAAAGCCCACTGAAATCTCCCCTCTCCTACTGGGCTAGGCCCCTCCTGCCTGGGGAGGGGGGAAAGGGCCTTACTAGGGAAGAAGAAAGGAAAAGAAGGTAGATACTGGAATCACTGACGAGCCTTCCATCCTCTCTTTGAATCGGCATTTTCATACATTCTTATATAAACTCCTGCCCGACTTTGATCCCACTTTTGAAATTTTTTCTCCAAATATGAGATTATAAAACTACAACATTTATTTACTAAATGTGATAAATATTACCAAGCCCTTTCGGATCTCCTCTTTGCAAAATTTCCGAACTTCTCTGAGACAGACAACTGACAGGCGATGAAAGCCCCCATTTATAGAACAAAAGAATTCAGATAGGATAACTGCCCGCGTGCGCGCGCGCGTGTGCATGCGCAGGTCCAGTTCCTTTAATCCATGACTGCGAGGACTCTGGAATCTGTGGTATTTGGGTCTCCTTTGAAGATGTCAACAACACGCTTGAAAATGGCCAAAATTGATTGTTCACTCTTTTTTCTCAGCTGGCATCTGTATCATTCACCCCCCCCAGCCCCACCACCCCCACTTCATGTTTTCCTGAACTATTGGCTTTCTACACTCTGCTCTCAAAATGAGACATACAGCCAGCTCACCCCTCGCCTTAGACCCTCCAAGGCCATAATGTTGGCAAAATGACCTTCAAAATTATTTGTAAGGCAATTCTTCTCTAATAAATTAACTACACTGTGGGGGAAAATATATGTTTTTTCTTTTATTTTATATATAACTGCTTCACTGGTTTAAGCTAAAAAATGACCGTGACATTCTTGGTCCTAACAGGCATGGATAATCCTGTCCACGTGGCACTCAGCAGACTCCGGGATTACACTCCTCACATCTAGACTCCATTACGAAAACTATGTGGCACAGGAGGATGGTCACGTGCAGATCCGAAAGTTCAGAAGACTGTGAAGTCTACGGCACAGATGACAGAATAAAACAACTGTTACCATTTGCCAAAAACTTCCAACTACTGCTTTGGAATAATCCGACACATCAAATCACTAAGTAGGAAGCATCTCTATTCTTGTTCATCTCCACGGACTTAACTCTTCTGTCAACATCGGTTGTCACATCCCTGCTAGATTCCCTTTCCCATTCTCAGCCATACAGTAAACTATCCCTCACAAAGCCTGTAAACCCTAAAAAAGGAAGAAAATAGAAAAAGAAAAACCACTACCATTAAGTAATCAGCTATAAATACTCAGATGCAGAGCAAGGTCCTTTTTCACTTTAAGAGATGGTGTCTGGATGTTTTTTGCCCAGGCTAGCTTCGAACTCCTGGGTTCAAGCAAACCTCCTCTGAACTTCCTCAGTAGCTAGGACTCCAAGGATGCACTAATATCACCAACTTAGAGTCCAGTTTTGAACTGGGCTGCTACTGAAGGTAACCTTAAATTATCCTAAATTCTCCTGAAAGAAATGTCAAAGGTCATTTTCCTGACCTTTGACAACTTCCTTGAACAGAAAATTTTGAAAAATGACTTCAAAGTAAGATAGCTTTCATAGTATTTCAAAGACTGCAATGGTGTTTGTCCAAAAATCCAAATTTTTCATCCTTCTATAGTACAGTCCTGATAAACCTGAAGGCTCTGTCCCATCTTAGACTCAGTGAACCAAATTCCACTTTATTATTTACCTTTTTTTTTTTTTGGTCAGTTGTGAGACTTGCACTCAGCGCTTGGGCACTGTCCCTGTGTCTCTTCGTGCTCAAGGCTAGAACTCTACCACTTGCCACTTCGAGTTTTTGAGTGGTTAATTGGAGATAAGAGTCTCACGGGGACTTTTCTGCCTGGGCTGGCTTCAAATCATCATCCTTAGATCTCAGCCTCCTCAGTAGCTAGGATTACAGATATGAGCCATTGGCACCTGGCTAATTCCAACTTTTGTAGATCTGATAATCATATGTGAAACCCATTTGAAAAAGAGCACAGAGTATTGCTCACTCACTGTGTTTCACCCCAAAACAAAATACTAATCAAAACACTATTATGTTCCAAGTGATTAGAAATGTAGGGGACAGAAGGGGGAGGGGTAACAAAAGAACACACAAGGCAGATCAACATTAGTAAGTCACTCCCACTAGAGTAAGAGTGGGAAGCATGATTGCACAGTCCAAACAAAAATTTCAAAATGGAATCACCACCTTGTTCAGCTAAGGGAACATAAAAATTTCCCAGTGGCATTCATTCCTTAGAAGCACCCACGATTCACTGAGTAGGAATACCACAGTTGTGGCTTAAGATATCTGAAAAATGCTAGGTCAAAGTAATCAGGCTAGCTGTTCAGATTCGATGTTCCATTTAAAGAGATTTTAGAAGAGAAGAAGGGATGTATCTGCACACTCAGAAGATTCGTGTGAGGTCACGATGCACAGGGAAAATGGACCGCACTTCTCATCAGACGCCCGAAGAAAGACGCGTGAATCGCCAGCAAGCTTTTGGAAAGTCTCAGTTACCTTTGAAAATCGAGCATTTATCCATTTGGTAAAGGTTTTCTTCTGCACGTCATTGTGTTCATCTGCAGAGATTAAAAAAAAGGGGGGGGAGAAAAACATAAGCCATGAGTAAGTTACTAAATCAGGTTATCTACATCCTGGAGGGTTAAAAAACAGTCTACTCGTAGAGCTTGTTAGAGCAGTAACTCACAGTTAACAACAGATCCTTTGACTCCCCAGGGACGGAGCAGATGCACACTGAGCCTAGGCCATTACCACAGCCAGCTATGAAGGCCGGTCTATGGGATAAAACCAAGTTCACTGGACAGAAAATCTCAAGCATAAGAAACATGTCAGCATATTCAAAGACAAAAAAAAAAAAACAGCAGGCAAATGTATCTGATAAAAACTAAGGAGTTTGGGCCTTCAGGGGTCACACCTTCTACAATGCAAATGAATGTAAGGTTCATAGCTCTGGAATCCATTTCCATAGGATGACTGATACAGGTCATGATTCCGAGCTGCTAACATTTTATGGCAGGGAAATGATATTTTCAGCTTAGTTGAAATTGAAAGTTGCAATTGTTGGTTTTGGGGTTTTCTGGAGGGAGGTTGGTTGGTGTTTTGTTTCGTTTTTGTTTTGTGCCAGTACTGGTGCTTGAACTCAGGGCATGGTGCTGCTCCTTAGCTTTTTTGCTCAAGGCTGGTACACTGCCCATGTGAGCCACAGCACTACTTCCAGCATTTTGGTGATTCATTGGAAATGATAGTCTCAAGGACTTTCCTGCCAGGGTTGACTTGAAACTACAGTCCTCAGATCTCAGCCTCCTGAGTGTCTTGGATTAAAGACATAAGCCACAGCATGCAGAAAACCCTCAACTGTTGAGACTGGGTAGCATGATTAAATCTTGTATAAGGAAATCATGTAGCATAATAAATTTATTTTAAAAAAAACCTTGGGCTGGGATGTAGCTCAGTGGCAAAGCGCTTGCCTAGCAAGTGCAACGTCCTGAGTTCGATCCCCAGTACCAAAAAAGAAAAGACAAAAAAAAAACAAACCTTCTTAGCCAAACAACCACATTCTAATCCACTCACTCACTCACTCTAATCCACTCACAATGTAACCTGGGGTAAATCATCGTAATGTTTCCAGCTGGACAATGAAGATCAATATTACAGAGCTTACAGTGGTGTGATCAAGGTTACTGAAGATACACGAAAGCCACTCTAGGAGGAGCTGGTGATTCGCTCATAATTATTACAGTGTGCGTGTAAACAAGGCAGATAAACGAATGTCCATTTTCCCTTCTTATTACTTCCAATCATGCACACTTCAGTCACTCCTCAATTTTCCACTAAAACTAGCCCAAGAGTCATGGTTGGCTCAATGCCTACAAAGTAGCATGTTAAAAAAAAAACCTCCCAGTCGTTCTGAAAGCTATCTGGGAATATTTTGAATTCAAGCCGAAAACTGTGGGTCTGTCCGTGTATCTACCTATTCCACTTCCCACCCATAGCCGGCCTGCTCCAGCCTCTGAAAACAAAATCCTAACAACATGCTCTCACTGCAGAGGTACCGCCTTGGGCGTGGAAATAGAAAGGCTTAGGCCCTAGGTTGGCACCAGTGAGAACTGCTGGGAGAACTTTAGGTGGCCACGACGGTGGAATCTCAAAGGGAATGATGGGAAGCCACCACCACCATTACTACCCACCTCTAAGACTTTCTCTCTTCATTTCCTGACCATCAGAAACTGGCTCTACCATTCATCTCCTTCTGTTACCCTCTGATACCCACCCCCAAACCAGAGGCCCAAAGCCCTTGGGCCCATCAAACACAGACTGGAAACTTGAAAAGCGCAAGTCCAAGTAAACTGTTTCTCTTATAAGTTAATCATCTCAGGTCTTCAGTTATTGTGACAGAAAGCTGTCTAAGACATCAAGTTTGTTCTAACTCTGTTCTATTCTCCCTTCAAGAAGAAGAGTATGCAATTAAAAGGATGTTCTTGTAATAAATATAGCAGCAGCTTGAGAAACTAGTGTGCTTTTACAGATCCATAAAGGTAATTGGAGACTGACTCCAAGACACATGGGAACAACTGATAGAAAAAACAATAATGCTGTCTAAGAAAATTCTTGATGCTAATGGTATTAGGAGGTGACCTTCCTACCAGAAAATACAGCCCCTATTTAGCCTTGATACCTAATCTGATCAATGCCACACATGAGCCATTTATTAACCAAGAAGACTTGGTTACATGCTCTGAATAGCCCAGCTTTATACAGCTTTATACAAGGTTGTATCCACAATCACCTGCAGATGGCGCTATATCAGCCAGACAAAAATGAATTTACTATTCAACATCTGCGTTGGGGTACTTTGAAAATCCAATCCCTTAGTCCTGCTGCCTTAGGATTAAAGTTTATAAACCTTGCTTCATTCATTATTCTTTAGTCCTATTAATACAAAACAGAAAGATCATAAGTATTAAATTCCCATAGTTTCCTAAGAATGTTTGCTATCAACAAGTATGGCAGCACATGCCTGTAATCTCAGGTATGTGGGAAACATAGATAGGAGGATTGCAAGTCCAGGCCAGCCTCAAACAAAAACACAATCCCCTACCTGCAGAAAAGGAACTCAGCAGTAGAGTGCCAAAGTCAAACTACAACCACACACACACACACACACACACACACACACACAAAAGACAAAGGAAAATAAACAAAAGAACTTTTTATCACAAAAGTGAGGAAAATTCTAAGGAGTAATTATTATATCCTTTTATGTCTTTTCAAAGCATTTAATGTTTTTCAGAAACATGATAAAATAGCTAATACTATGTCGAGAGAAAAAAGAAAGGAGTACCTATCAAATGAATGCCTCATTAAATGATAAATAAGATCACTCCATTTATCACATACATATAATGAGACGGAATTAAGTAGATTCCTCCCAGAGGAATGTTTATAAAAACAAGGTAATAGGGGCTGGGAAGGTGGCTCAGTGGTAGAGTGTTTGCCTTGCATGCCAGAGGCCCTGGGTTCGATTCCTCAGCACCACATAAGCAAAAAGAAAAAAAGCCGGAAGTAGTGCTGTGGCTCAAGTGGTAGAGCGCTAGCCTTGAGCTGAAGAGCTGAGGGACAGCGCCCAGGCCCAGAGTTCAGGCCCCAGGACCGGACCAAAAAAAAAAAAGGCAATGCTTCTAAAACAGTCTGTAATCTCTGACACAAATCAACATCTGCATGAGTCAAATTGACTAACTTACAAAATGAAGTATTTGCCTGTAAAAGAGAAATTGTCTAACATGTAAAGTTTCAAACATATGTCAATATTTATAAACATTCTTCTATACTCATTTTCAAAATACAGGGATGGGGGAGGGGGGAAGTTCAAACCTATAGTTTGCATTTTTTCCTCATCCTCCCCATCCCCACACCCACTTTATTATCTACAGACAAGGATTCTGTACAAGAACAAAACATACCCTGTGGCTTTTCAACTAGGAGATTAAAAAATGTAAGAAATGTGGGAGAGTTGCTCACCATTCAGGTGAGCAGCCTTGGCCCCGCCCCCTTCATCTGGGAGCTGGACCCGTCAAGCTGGATCTAAGACTTGTCATGCTGTCATGATTATTTCGCTTCCTAGATCTTACACAGAACTACAACAGTTGCAAACTCTCAGTATCAACTAACTAGTTTTCATTTCTCCAAAGTGTAAATGGGCGAAAAATTAGGCACAATCTTACAAATAACTGGATTCGTGATATGTATATTAAGTAAACATATAATTAAGTGAACAGATATAATCTTCTACACATATTCTTTCAGTTTCCAACCTTAAGATCGAGATTTTTAAAAGCCCATTGCATTTCTAAGAATCTTTGCTAGCTTAGCGAATATCATTCATTAATGACCTTTCTCCATTAGGGAGAGAAACACGGGGACTCTATCAGAAGAAAAATGTGTTCGATCCCTTCAGGCTTGCTGTCCAAATTCCTCCTCTAAATATTTTGCTTCGGACATGCTCACACAGATCCACGGGGCCTGCCCTGCTGCCTGGTTTGAAACTGTAATTCTGTGATTGGTTAAAAAAAAAAAAAGGAAGAACTCAACAACTCTTCCTCTGAGGCTGGTTTGAGAATGTTGTCATTTCACCAGCTCCAATGTGCACCGGAAATTCAGCAGAAAGCAATACATCTCCATTTAAACCCTAAACCAGAATTGTAGCAGAGAAACGTAGGAAGTATCTCCAGCATGGAGATGCACGCATCCTAGGAGCAGGAATACTGCTCACCCTAAGACTGTTAGTTAAAGTCATTCTGATCTAACTCATAAAACAATATAACAGCATCTAGTTGGCTGCCACCAGCCTAGTATAACTTCCCCCAAAAAAAGTGGGCTAGAATTTAAATTCAAACAGAAATATCTTGTGGGATGCTTTAAAATTTGGATTGACGGCCAGGCAGTGATGGCTCATGCCTGAAGTCCTACCTAATCAGGAGGCTGAGATCTGAGGATCGTGGTTGGAAGCCAGCCAGGGCAGAAAAGTCCCCATGAGACTCTTATCTCCAATTAACCTCTCAAAAACCATAAGTGGAGCTGTCACTCAAAGTGGTAGAGCGCTAGCCTTGAGCAAAAGAGCTCACGGGCAGTGCCTAGGCTCTGAGTTCAAGCCTCATGATCAACAAAACAAAACAAAACACTTTATTTTTAAATTTCCTCAAAGCCTCATCCACAAATATAAAATGTAACACACCCAAGAAAGGATTGCTTCAGAAGCAATGAGGGCACACAGCCTAATTCATCTTTAGGGGACACAGCACATCACCCCCCCCCAAAAAAAACACATGCACCACTCAGACCCTGCCATGACACTTGTAGTCCTGTTTCCCTATTCGTGGGCTGGGAAGGTGCCTCAGTGGTAGAGCGCTTGCCTTGCATGCATGAGGCCCTGGGTTCGATTCCTCAGCGTGGATAAAAGCCAGAAGTGGCGCTGTGGCTTAAGTGGTAGAGTGCTTGCCTTGAGCTGAAGAGCTGAGGGACAGCGCCCAGGCCCAGAGTTCAGGCCCCATGACCGGACCCCCCCAAAAAAAAACAAGAAACAAAACAAAAAAAAAACCCATTCGTTTATTCAAATACTATACATTAAAATGCCATGGAAGTCCTAAATGCCAAATAATAATCTGCCAAGTATTATAAATATGTAAACAAAGAGAGAGCCAAAAGGAGAACTTCTCTCACAAGCCAAGTGCTAACACTCCCTTTGATTCAAACTCTTGAGTTTTTAAGAAAAACCGTAAATACTAAACAGTTTCAAAATTGCGAAAACTAAGTATACAAGAAAAGTTCTGATGATGAGTATTTCAAACAGTATTTCTGTCAGCTTGCTTCATTTACACATTCAAGTCACTAAGGCTCAAAACTAGGGTTAAAACAAACTTACAAGCCAAGAATGGCGGCTCATACCTATAATCCCAGACACTGAGTAGCTAGAGGCAAAGAAGATTGCCAGTTCAAGGATGGCTAAGACAGAAAGGAAGTAGACTCTATCTCAAAAAGATAAGAGAGAAAGAGAGGGGAAAAAATAAAACAATAAATACACTTGTAAACACACCCCAAAGAGCAGGTGCAATCCAGCTTGTAACTACAGAGAGAGGAACAGAAAGAAAGTCAAGCTCTTTAGAGGAAGGCTAATCAATATCTCATTTCAACCACACACCCCAAGACCTGACCCCCAACAGAACAAATATGTCTTAATATTCTCATCTCTGCATGGAACTTCAGAGGCTCATGATACATAATGATGTCAAAACAATACGATGGCAGGCGCTGATGGCTCCCACCTGTAATCCTAGCTGCTCAGGAGTCTGAGGTCTGAGGATCTCAGTTCAAAGCAAGCCAGAGCAGGATTCTTATGTTCAATTAATCACCAGAAAACCGGAAGTGTCACTGTGGCTCCGAGTGGTACAGTGCTAGCCTTGAGTGAAAAAGCTCAGGAACAGCACCTAGGCCTTGAGTTCCAGGTCCACAACTGACCTCGGGAGGGGTAGGGAGGGAACAGTAAGTCTAAGTTAATACAAATTTTAGCAAGTTTCTAGTCCTCAAAGCTGTTTATAACCATACTGTTTTAAAAGAAAAAAGGCAAGAGTACCAAACTACAAATACATATTCTGAAATATTCTTGTGAGGAAATAGATTGAAAAAAAAAATCAGTGCCCTTAAACGAAGCAAAATGCTCTGCTAGGGTGAGGTTTCAAGACTCTTGGCTCTGAAATCTGGGGCGATTCTAGAGCATGGCTACATCTGGGGCTGGAATACACTGAGAATTCCCTCGTTGCAAAGCAGGAGGGACAGGTTTATTCCAGCTGAGAACAAAGGTGATCCAAAAAACGAGGACGGGGAAGATGGCTCAGTGGTAGAGTGCTTGTCTCGCATGCATGAGACCCTGAGTTCGATTTCTCAGCACCACATAAACAGAAAAGGCCGGAAGTGGAGCTGTGGCTCAAGTGGTAGAGCACTAACCTTGAGCTGAAGCTGAGGGGCAGTGCCCAGGCTCAGAGTTCAAGCCCCACGACCAAAAAAAAAACCCTACCCTGGCCATCATCTGATGTTGAGTTTCTTTGTTGCTTACTGCTTCTCTCTGACATGTGCCTTGAGTTTCTGCATATAAACATTGGAAATTGTTTTTCCTACTTCTCTTTGGCTACACTTTAACCCTTAAACAAATGGTAAGATTTGTAGGTAGCTCTCACTGTTTGAAACTTTCTCTCTAGAAATACATTCTGGGAAAAAATAACCACTCAAAGTCTTAGTGATCAAGCATTTTATTTGCTTAGGAAATGTACAAGAACAGGGCTCAGTGTTCTGAAAGTTGACATTGTCAGTCTTATAGATAATTCACTTTGGATTTTTGTTCAGAGTAAATATTTTTATTAAAAACCACTTGAGAAGTCACAGATTGAAACGGGGTTATAAAGAGAAGTTGAACGAGCTGTAAAACTCATGTGCTACTTTTATGAGAAGCCGTAGAAAGCTAATCTAACAACTGATGGAAGGTTTAACTAACATGTGAAAGAAAAATCTCTATGCAATCAGATTCTCCGAACTATCTTTATTATTTTATTAAATAAACATCTATTTTGTTCAGCAAACTCTCAACAGAAATCATGTTACTGTCTCATATATACATGATTGTAGATGTATGAAAATTCATGCAGGTGCAGAAAAAATTGATAGTAAGAAATATCCAGTGATCTGATCCAGACCTGCCATGGCTTTCTTTTTTTTTTAATATAATTTAGCTTATGTTATTGTAAAGGTGCTACACAAATGGGTTACAGTTACATGAGTCAGGTAATGAGTGAGTACCTCGTTCTTCACCCACTTTCCCTTCTCCTTCCGTGGCATGCTAATGGTCTAAAAAAAAGTCTTTATAAGACTGCTAATGACTGAAGTGGTATTCATCTCAGTTTAATTAATTTCATTTATTATTTTCCCTAGACCTCTAAGAAATCTCTTTGGATCCTCTTCATAATTCATGATATGTTTCTGAGGAATCTTAACAATTTAATAACAGTAATAAAAATTTTGAGGCAATAAATCTCAAGGGAACTTGAAGAAATATCTCTAAACAAAATGAGAATCATTTCAGTACTCAAATTATCTCCTAGCATGTATACTAGAATGCTAGTATCTTCTGTAGAGCTGATGTAGAAAATTGAATATCATGTCTTATTACTTCAGAATCTCTTTTTCAGATTGGTGAGTGGATGGATAGAGAGACTGATGGATGAGTAGACTGATGAATGGATGAGTGGGTGGGTGGGTGGACGGACAAGTGGATAATGAATTGATAGATGATAGATAGGTGGGTGGGTAAAGAGATGGGTTGGTGGGTGAACAAATAGATGATGGGTAAATGGACAATGGATGGATAGATGGATAGACAGGTAGATAGGTAGATGATAAGTAGAGGGAAGGAGAAGGGGAAG
>NW_012267314.1:8651221-8668765 GCF_000151885.1 Dipodomys ordii
AGGGAGGGAGGGAGGGAGGGAGGGAGGGAGGGATAGATGAGCAGGTAGGTGGATATGAAAGAGCTGGTTCCAAAGACTTGCTCTGGATGTACTAAGACACTGGCTGATTTGAAAACTTTTATGGGGTGTTCTTGGCATTCTTCAATTATTCCTTATCTACTGCTTCTCAGAAAGCCACCAGAGTGTGATAAGGAAGAGTAAGAGGTATGCCTTTCTTTTGGAAACTAGTCAAGGGGAATGACACATGCTGGGAGAAGAGATGGCAAGAACCAGTGCTGTCAATTCATCTTCACATTCCGTAACCAGAAGAAAGCCTTCATAGCCCCTGGGAACAGAGTCCCAGCAAACCACTCTAGGGCTTTTCACTTGTTCCAACACAGGTTTATTACCACAGCTAAGTTCAATTATAATTTAATTAGAAAGGCTCCACTCCACAGGGGACCAGTACAAAGGAAGCAGATAGCTCTGTTGTCATCAATAACAGAAAGTTTCCCTAATTAATGAATGTGAGAAATGCTCTTTAACTGTGGCTTGAAAACTGGCATAACTAAAATGTTAAATATATATATTCTCCCTTTGGAAAACATAGTGTTATTCAGTGAACATGAATTATTCAAAATATTTTCTAGACATGCCCCCATCACTGACAAAACAAAATATAAAACGCTCGTGAGTTAGGAGGCTGCGTTCCTCAGGCCCGTGTCAGTCTTTGGCTAGAGGATTCCAGTTCTCTAACCCTGATTACAAGAATACTGAAATCCTCTTCCAGGACTGTATGGCCCACAGGAATAATGCAAGCCACATATAGAACTGTTGTTGTTTTTTCATTTCTACTATTTCAGAAGAAAAAAAAAATCAACAGGTCAAATTTAGTTTTAGTAAAATGAGCTACTTAAACCAATACACCCAAACTATTATTCCTTCAGCATAACATGTTTAATATTTCAAAACAATGATTGATATTTTCTATTCTTTTTTTTCTTACTACATCTTTTGAGGACTAATATATACTTCACATTCCCACAGGTCAGGAGCCTGCAGCGCTAATCTATTAGTTCATGGGGGGAGAGGTGGAGATGGGAAAGAGGAGAGCGATGAGGCCACATTGATCAAGATACACTGCAATCATAGATTGTTTGTGTTGAATTGAAATGTCTTTATACAACTAATTACACATCTATATATAATTAGTGATGCCTTTCTTCTCTTCTTATTATTATTAAGTAGCTGTACAAAGGAGTTACAATTCCATAAGTCAGGTAATGAGTACAATGCTTCCTGGACAATGTCCCCCCTTTTTTCATCTCCATCCCCGCCCCTAAATGCTACCTACCAACCACATCACACACCAAGCTGCCTAGACTTTCTCAAATGCCTAATATTTTGCTCACTTTTATGCAAACTATACAGCACTGGAGGAAACATAAGGAGCATCAGTCCTTCGTTCTCAGATCATCAATGGAACAACACTATGAAGCAACTTTTAAACTATGACTCTATTTCAAAAGTGGTTTGGGGAATGGTTTACACACTTGTATATTTCGTCTGTATTTGGAGTGTTTTAATGGTGAGCCATGACAAGGGGGAAAAAAAACAAAATGGAAGAGCAGAAGATCAGAAGAATCATTTTAAAATTAAATTTGAATAACTACAAGCCCACTAAAATGCCACATCTTGTCCAAGATAAATATTTATAATAAGCAGGAGAAAAAAAAACACAAAACCACGAAGATGGAAAGGAACATTATGTTTCCCCTTAAAATCTGAGGTAATGATTTCTTCCCATGGACCTTATGATTAAGAACTCAGCCTGCACAGCACAGAACTCTTTGCTTGAAGTATAGAAACTGAATTTAAACACTTAAGTCTCATATTGGGAAATGCACAGCTCTTATTTTCAACTTACATAACTTTGTAAAGTTCCTCTGTGCCTCTAAAACCTTTCTTTTTTTTATTGACAGTCTTAATAGGAAAAGGTTTGAGATAAAATACTTGGGCGGGGGAGGGGGGAAATTCAAGAAGCTTCACATTCAAGCCATTGGCTAACACATTGATAATACTACAAGTTGGCTTGTCACTCTATGTGTCAGGCTTCTAGTTGCAATCAGCACTACCTTTATTCATCTACAGTAGTTTTCAAATTTTTCTTCCTGTCTTTAATTTTGCAACTTGAGTCTATATCATCAGTGGTATCCTGTCCTATCATCAGCCACCACGTGATCACCATCTTCCATGGACAAGGTAAGAGCTCTCCCCCTTCATCTACTTTCAGCACACCACTTTGTAAAGCATTAAAGGGACCCTTTCTGTTTAACAACTACAGATGAGAGGTCCAAGTTCATGTTTGCTTTTCTGAATAAACGATCTTACAAGGCAGTAATTACATCTGGCTTCCACTTTCACTTTTTTTTAGGATGATGATCCCTAACCAATTAAATAAAGCCTAGTAAAAGTCTGGGTTTCCTTCACTATAAAAGTCCCCACTGTTAAAACATTTATAAGGAGACCAGAATCTCAGATGGCAGTAAACATGTGCACAGGCAAGAAGGCTATGTATGCAGAGGGGTAGATTCATATTCTCTGTCTGTCTCTGTCTATCTGTCTCTGTCTCTGTCTGTCTGTCTCTCTCTCTCTCTCTCTCTCAGACAAGTGTCCTTCTCCACTACAGTGGCACCCTGCCCCACCCCACCCCTGCCCCTTGTCTTCTGGGATCACAATCTCTATCGTTCTTTCCTGACTCCTAAATGTAAATTCACAATGCCAATTTTCTCTTGAGTTTAGAAGGAAAATGATACAAAGCAGAACATCTACATGGATAATCTTTCTTCAAAGTTGTAACAACTGCTTCAGGAACAAAGAGACGCAGCTACCACGCTCAGATCAAGTCCTGGAGAACATGAGTGAATGAAAGGCACACCAAGTGAAAGAACCAGCCAGCATAGAAAGCAGGGTCTCAACAGCCAAAAGAGGGAAAGCAACTTGTGTCCCACCGCAGATGAACAAAATGTAGTAACACATGCAGAAGGATTTTATTTAGCCTTGAAAGGAAGGAAATGTTGGCATCTGCTACACAGATAAACACTGAGGTGATCCGTGCAGCTACAATAAAGACAACTACTGTATGATTCCACGCGTACAGCAGAGTATGGACTGGTGGTTGTTGGGGTCTGGAGGGAGAGGAGAGGAGGAGGCTAATTGTTCAGTAGATATATAGTTTTCGTTTTGTAATTGAACAGAAGTGTGAGAAAGATGGTGGTAATATTACGTTAAAATGTGAGCATATACTTAAAATCTTCACAGAGATCAATTTTGTGTCATGTACTTTACCAAAATTGGAAAATAGGAGGAAGCACACATCATAAAGATTTTTCGTGTTGATTTCAGTACGTTTAAAGGAGACACAACATATAGCTTATATATTCCCTCACAAGACAAATAAAAGGAATTTTACTTGGTTTCAACTCACATTTTTCAGTCAGGGACTCTATTGCTCATGTCTGTAATTTCAGCCCTCTGAGATCTGAGGATCACAGTTCAAAGCCAGCCTGCACAGGAAAGTCCATTGGACTCTTATCTCCAATGACCCACCAAAAAAGCTGGAAGTGGAGCTGTGACTCAAGTGGCAGGGTGCTAGCCTTGAGCAAAAGAACTCAGGGACAAGCACCCAGACGGGCCTGAGTTTAAGCCCTAAGTACAGCACATTTGTGCACATGCGCGCACACACGCACACACACACAAAATCACATTTTCAACTTGTTTTATTCTGTTCTGTGACTAGATCTTGCTACACAGCCCAGGCAGGCCTCTGTGACCCTTCACCTTCCCGCGTGCTGGATCTGCAGGATGTGTGTGGCACCCAGCTTGGCTGCTCCACTTGCAATACAACTGCATGGCACTTGAATTCTAGAATCATAATCGTTCCTATGACCCTGACTCTACACATCTTATTCAAGATTCACTGCGGTAGACTGGGTTAATTATCGACTCAAACATGTTTCCTGTCCTTTTGGTTCACAAGGTTAATTTCACTTACTTTCATATGGAAAGATGCATAGTTAAAATACTCATCATACTCTTACAACTAGAGTGAAACATTCCTTCTATTCCTACCAAACACAGGCAGAATGTGTACTGAAACACCCAGGACAGCTAATATGTCCCTGAGAAAAAGCAGGTAGCAAGCCCTGAATTCCCACACTGAAGTTTATTGAGGAAATACAAGTTCTTTCTTACATAATACCAAGACGTAAAGCTTTTGTTGTTTGCAACTTAAACTCAAACCTAACTCCATCTGGCACCACTAAGGTTCACCCAAAGGAAGAAACTCAGAAATGCATCTGCTATACAAGATGGAGTTAGAGTGTTTTTACTCCATTAAGTGGGCGTTAATAAGACAAATGCACCAGCTTGCAGATCACATGCCGTCCATCCAGACCCAAGAACCAACTGAAAGGCAGATAATCCGAATAATGTATTCCAATTGGAATGATGCATTCCAAGGATAAAGTCACAGTGTAGTATCTTCCCACAGTAAAACTAACATTTATGAAATGCGTACTGTCTGTTGGATGCTGGAGTAATCACACTCTACACTGTACCTCAATCCTAACGACCTTACAAGTTGATTTCATGCTCCTAACCACTGTCAGAACTGACCTGATGGCTTTACGCGTTGAAAAAATAACTTGACTGCTCTGATTTCCCTGTCTGTACAAAGGGCAGAAAAATGCAACCCATCAATAAGAGTTATAAGAATGACTTGGAAAAAATTATATTAAGTGAAGTAAGCCAAGCCCAAAGAAACATAGATCCCATGTTTCCCTTATTTGCAATATATAGTATACGTATGAGTCAAGCAGAAAAGGTCAGATAATGTGATGTTAGGAAAATGAACCCTTAGATATGTATTTTAATGTTTTTTTCTTTCATGCATTTGTCTCTAACGCATTTATAAGATTATTTCTTTGTTGCTTTGTATGTCCCTCCCCCACAGTATAACCCCTGCTTTCACTATATTTGATGTCGGTATAATTTGTGGAGGAGATGGGGAAAAACAAGTCGTTTAAGGATACAGGTGGACCCGTTGCAACAATGAGAAGTACAAGTTGTCATGTGGAAAACGAACTTTATAACTTTGGTCGGGGAGGGGGGGAGGGGAGGAGTTGGAGGGAAGGAGTTGGGGGGAGGGGGGAGGCTGGGAAGGGATGTGAAGGGTAAACAAAGGAGGAGGCTGCAATGCTTGATAAGAAATGTACTCATTTCCTTGCCCATGTAATTATAACCCCTCTGTACAGTATGTTCACAAAAAATAAAAATAAAATAAAATAAAAAATTTAAAAAAAAAAAAGAGTTATGAGAATGACAACTAACAAAACCAGAGAGCATACAGCAAAGGCACACGGCGAATTATTTTATTAATAACGATGCCCTAAGTGCCAAGATCATCCAAAGCATGGTACACTACATGGATTCCCAAATTCAGCTACCTATCAGAATGTCCTGAAGAATTTTTCTTAAAATGCAGATTCCTTGAACTCAACAAAGCTTAATGAAGTGCACAGGGCCCAGGCATCCAGAGATATAAGGGAATCTGGTCTGCGGGAAATGTCATCCACTATCTTCTGAAGGTATTACCAACTTGGTCTTTTTTGTTTGTTTGTTTGTTTTTAATCATTAGACCTGTTATCTTCCTAAGGCTCTATCAGAGCAGTCTGTGGCCTACACATTTCTAAGAGTTTACACCTTACAGTATCTCTGTTTTCTGCAGAGAACATCTGCACAGGCAGATGTTGAGAACTGCTTCTGAGGGCTCCAGCAGCACTGATCACAATCACGCGCTCTGGGTGCCAGAATCCAGGCAAGTTGTCTTGAGGTGTTTACTTTCTACAAGATAATGGTGGTCTCACCTCCTGGCTACCAGGGAGCTCAGAGACAAAAGACTGGTGCTATCATTTTCCCCAACCAACTTCTAACTACCATGATTATCATTACTATTTTTCTTTGCTTTGATCATTTGAAAACATATTACATTTCAAGATGTAGACAAACAAAACAAAATTTAAACTACCCATTTCCCTCCACCCAGAGAAAACAAGTAGTAGCACATGTTTATCCATCTTCTGAGATGTTTTTGTCTGTTTCTTTCTTCACAGAAATGAAAATAGATGTTCAAAATATATAAACCTTTACTTAAAATACATGGCGAGCACGTTGTTATTGTGGCATATATTCTTTACTCTGGTCATCTTGGGAATTAGGAGGCCTGGTTCAAGTGGTAAAGTGCCAGTTGAAGCTAAGGAAGCATGAGACCCTGAGTTCAAACTTGCCTCCCCCCAATACACACAAAATAATAGTAATAATGTTATTTTTAAATATTTAATCTGTATTTAATTATCTGGAAAGTATTTTACTAATAGCATCATCTAATTATATGTTTTTAATGCTTCTTTAATTTTATAAAAATTTCTGCAAAAAACCTACTCAGATTAAAATTTTGTATCCAGCCATGTATACATTCATCTTAAATACAAATTCTTAAAAATGAAAATCAAAGAGACACCACTTAGTGGATAGTAGTACGTCGGACAGTTCCGTTCCCAGCTTGGAGAAACACTCTTCCTGTCTTCCTAGACCCAGCTTTCTCCTCTGCTACTAGACACATTTCCTAAGTGATGGGTCCTGAGTTCCTTCCCATTTCACTGTTCCTTCTCTAAGACTACCTCGGCAAAGTATCCATGTGCAAGCTCTCAGCGTCTGACTGCCAGCTCACGCTTCTCTTCTGAATGACAAAAACCACATACACACAGATTATCTGAGAGTCTTTACTCACTCAGGCTTGAGTGGGGGCTAGGATCGTTGGCTCATTACTGACACGGAGAAATAATACTGTGAAGTGATCATGTGGTGCTTGAGCTTCCTCCTACCTCTAGCTCAAGGTGAGGCCAGTAGCCATGTCATAAGGACACTCAAGAGCCCTGCAGAGACCTAACTGGCAAGAAACCCACCCACAGCCAACCAGGACCTGAGAACCTTCTCTACTGAAAGCCATAGGCAGAAGGCATCATGGAACCAGATCCTCCAAGCCTCTATATCAAGCCATTAAATTGTGACAAGCCCATCTAACACTGCACATGAGCCCTCCAGAGGCTCTCGACCAGAATCACCTATCCAAGTGACAGCCAAGCTCCTGCACCAGGAACCTGTCTCAGGTGATAAATGTTTGTTGTCTGAAGCTGCTGAACTTTAGGATCATTTGATACACAGCAATAGCTAACTAATATAGAGCTGCTGCCAAGTGGGATGGGGTATGTACTTTGGCATGATGACTACGTAACTAAAGAACCAACATCTGCCCAAACTTGTCCTGACCTCTGGTCTCTCACCCTCTTTTCTTTCCTAAAGCTGAGGGAGGTGCTTTCTCAGAACGGTACTTAGCAGATGGAAAGCAATGAATTCAACTCGAGTAGATTAACTCCTATCCCAGGAAACAAGAGGAAACAAGGTCAAATCCATGTTTAATTCCCAGAGACTCTGGCTTTGCCTGTCACCTCTTCTGAGGGTTACTGTCTGAGAAACCTCATCTACATAAAATCATCACCTCCTCCATCACCAGTCCCCGCCTCCCCAGGAAAGCCCTGAGCCTTACTCCTTTCTGTGACTTCAGATGATTAATGAAGTTGAACCATCTATCTGGTCTTTCTCAAGTCTCATGTTTTGTGTGGCTCCCATGCACATACACACATAATAAACTTCTGTACGTTTACACTCAATTTGAAAGGGACTTTAGAGAGTAGGAAGAAAGGTTCTTTGTCCCTGCAGATCAAACCACTCTGTTGTGATCTCCAGTGAAATACCGCACAAAGTCATTTCAACCTTAACACAGCAAATGCTGTGGTCTTCTCTCAAGGGTCTACTAAGCTAGTGCCCTAGCTACTTCTTCTGCCTGCACCAGCAATTCCTTCAGGAACCTGGACCTTCTGACATTGTCTCCCAAGCCTGACCAGCTATCTAAATAGCAGCCAGCTAGACAGTGAAATTGAGAACAGGGTGTGCAAGGCCTTGAATCCACTCACTCTTCCTTCACCCAGCCTTACCTGGAGAAACTCTCTCTTGTCATTGGCTCCAGCCCCTGGTTTTTATGTTACCCAGCCAGACCCAGACCTTTCCAGCCCTTGGAATTTTGCTTATGCTACTCTACCTGCCTATCTTACTATTACTCCATTCTCAACCTGAGTAGCCAGTCCAATGAGTATTTCAGGCTTAATATAAAATTCCCTTCCTTAGAGTAGACTAGTGGGGCTCTTCAGTTGCTCAAAGCACCCTGTTTTCTCCTCCTGCCGCCAAATACTTATTTCAATTTTTATACATTGAGATACGTGTCTATACTTATGCAAATATGCATGTTTATATAAATATCTACATATAATATATACTTATAGGTATACAAATATTCATATATTATGTGTGTCTATACAATATATACTGATATTTATACCTTTATACTTAATAAGTATTTGTATATTGATTTAGATGAGTCCATGAAAGTGAAAGACATACTTTGATCACAGACTGGCAGTTTAAAAAATTAGTGAATAAGTTTATTTGTTTGTAGGTGTGATGTGATGGTGGTGGTGGTGGTAGTAGTGTGTGTGCGCATGTGTGTCCACGAACATAAGCATAGGGATTTGTGTCCATTCAGGGCTGTGCACTCTTGCTCGACTTCTGCACTCAAGACTGGCACTGAACCACTTGCCCTATAACGCCACTTCTGGGCTTTTGCTGGTTAATTGGCAAGGAGTACTTGTTGGATCTGTCTGCCCAGGCAGGGTTCAAACCACAATCCTCAGATCTCAGCCTCCTGTGTAGTTAGAATGACAGGTGTGAGCCCTGCATGAGTTTATTTAATCTGTTCAGTAAATGTAAATAAACTATGTGCTTCCCACGATTTAATCTCCTACGCTTCTGTGTAAAGAACATGCGCGATACAACCACATTGCCTTTCACACTTCTACAAACATGTTGAACCGTGAACATCACGATGATGGCCCACCGACTGCCTTTCTTATTTCATCTTTTTTCACTTGTGTAAAGATTCTCTTAGTATTGGCAAAGATGAAAGTCTGACTCCTAGAAACCTTTGAAAGAAGAAAAGCAGGTATAAAAATAGTTCCCTCGAGGCAGACAAGCAAAGCAATTCTACAGCTCATTAGAAAACTAAATTGACCCCTGATGGATCTAAACAGGAACATTTTATTCTAGCGTTTGGAGTTTTGATGAATTATAATTGACCTTTCCAAAGGTCAGTGCTTGTGAACTCAGGGAGAATCAGGCCTCTAAGCAAGAGGCCTGCTGATCGCTTTTAAGAGAACCGAGCAGTATGAGGAAGCCGCCCCAGCCCAGCCCCTCACTTCTAGTAAGAAATCTGCTGAGAGGCACCGGCCTGGGGCAGATTGTGGGGCTCTAGGCCCACACAGGCAGCAGCATGAAGAACTAGGAAGGAAAGTGGGCACAGTGCTGACAACAGCAACACTCCAAAACCCACCATGTCTCTGGCACCCACCCACCCATGTTCACTCAGCAGCCGGTCAGCCCACCATCAAGACTGAGCTCCAGGATCGCAAAGGTTAATGCACAGCTACACAGTCATTCTGGGCTTGGCTACGAGGTACACACTTCAATCTTACAACATCTTCTGAAGTACACTGTGACAAGACATGCTAATACGAATCCACACATGAATCCACACAAGACGCATGCGTGGTACAGTATGCTTGTTCCAAGGGAAAAATCATAGAAAACACTGGAGCCATTGGATTTGCAGGCCAGGGCCTCGGTCGCTCCACTCATGATGACAGATAAGGCATACAGTTTTCCAATCTGAATCTCATAGTTTCAAATTAACATGAAGTATGTGATTATTTTTTAAAACTAAATTGTAGAGCAAGACTATCTGTTTGGTAAATGTGTCATTAACAGAGAAATCTTCACAAAAATTAAAAAAAAAACTTAACCACAGCCTCCTATAGTTGTACACATCATTCTTTCATGTAGAAATTACCAGCATCCATTAATCCATTTTTTTCCTGAACAGTGAAAAGTACAAAGTAAAACTAAGTGGCAGAAATATTTAGAACACAATGATCACGCTAGAAAAAAACTCAGACCAGTGACAGGAAAACAGAAGAGACAAATGTCTCATATTTTCTTACATGTATAGAAGTTTCATAGTTCTAAATTATATGCATAGGTGAAAACATACACAAGGTCAAAAGCACATGCACACAAACTGACCAAAGCATGGTTTACTCAAGGGAGGATATCAAGAGTGTGACTCCTGGTGACAACTAATGAACAGTTTATCAAAATGAATACCAGAAAGGTAAAGTATGTTGGGAGGGTTTTAACCAGGGGAGGCCAATGGAGAGAGGAAGGGTAGGTGAATATAGTCATTATTACATTCAATGTCCAGATGTGACAATAAAGTCATGTAACTTGAGGGTAGGGGCTGGGTTGGGAAAAGCAGGGAGAACAATGGAAGGGTGACATTGATGAAGACTCATTGTACTTACAAAATGAGTCATTGACTTGAAACCCCCTGTACAACTACTGAAAGATTAAAAACCAACCTATAAATTAATTCACATCTAAGTGGATAAAATTTTGACAACCAATTTCATGTTAATTCTACTACAATCTATCATGCAGCTGCTACCCTAGGCGGCAGTTTACACCAGCCTTTGCACCAAACAGAACAGAGGTGTCCCCACCAGACAGAGAGGAAGAGCTCAGAAATGAGGTAACAGTATTACAGGTCTTTACTAGGAAAGGGAGGCTCCAACCAGCAATCCAGGCCCAAACACCCACCTGCAAGGGGACTGGACACCCCGCTCAGCAGGCCCGACTCCCCACTGAGAAGGAGGGAGTCACAGGCACAACTTTTATCAAAAACCACTGTGGAATAACCAGAATCAGTTGCCAGGCAAAACGATCAAGAGTGTAGGTATGCAGTAATCACAGATAAGTCAAGCAAGGTCAGGTAGCAAAACAAAGAGACTGCCAAAAAAAAAGAGAGGCCTAGCTATCCGGAAACTGTGACATAATTTTGATGTTGATAATATGATATCAGAAAACCCTTTAAACTTGAGGAAGGAAATGCAGAAAGTTACAGCCCAGATTCATTGTAGATCTGTAACAGACAGTTTGGGTGCATTTCCCTAGCCATAAACAAACACTGTAACATTCTAAGTTATTAAAGTTTATACACTCAAAGAAATAGCACTTAATCCTCAAACCGTGAAATATCCCCCTAGGCTCATGAACCAACTTGATCTTTTGACACTTCTAACCAACACAGTGGAAATGCTATCCTAAATAACTAACGAGAAAGCAGCCAAGTGAGGTGATGTTGGCACACTACATAGCTACTGGCCCAGTAAACACCATCCCTACCTCACTATAAGATGCTTAGGGAACACAAGTAAATCTGCAATATGGAGGATTTCCATTTAACTCCATTCCCCTGCTCTCCTTCCCTACCTCCATCACAGCATTTCTGTCTAGCCAGAGAAATCAAACCCAAGAGAGAAAAAAAGAAAAATCTATAAATGGCCTAAGACCTGCCAAGTAGTATTTTATTCCACAGTAAAGAAGATACAACATAAGCAAATGGGGAAAACACAGATACCTACAATAACTTCAAGGCTTTCCAGCCAGGACCTGTTCACAAATACAGATCTTTGCAGACATATTGGCAAGTGTTAAATTGCTAGTATATGAGTGATCTGAAAGAAAGAACTAGAACTCACAGCACTACATTACAAGTATCTTTCAAAAATAACAATAAAGAGCCAGGTGCTGGTGGCTCACACCTACGATGCGGCCTTCTCTGTACTTACTATTATACTCATCCTGGGAGGTACAGCATGGAACCTCATTAAGAATTGGGTGTGGATTTCCCAAGTGATTAATTATGTTGACTATCTTTCCATGGGCTTTTTCTTTGGAGAAATACATATTCCTATGTCCATTTTTCAGTTGGGTTATTTGTTCATGAGTTACGGAGTTGCAACAATTCTTTCTCTTATTTTATTTCTGAGGTAGCCTCAGTTGTCACATGAAGGACATATTCCCACTCTTCTCCTCTTCCAAACAGCATCAGATGGGTTTATTGATGTTGTGTGTGGGTATGTGGGCGGTGTGCACAGTATCCTTCAGTCCTCCTCAGACCTCAGTACCTCCTTCTCCTATCTATTCCCCCTCAACCCTCGTGCTGGAGCTATAAGGATGCTTGACATTCTGCATACTAGACCCTTAACAGACCTGATCTACAGCTGCCTTTCTCTGAGCTGTCTTTTCCCTGGCTATCTCTTCTAATCCGCACAACAGCCAGGCAGCAGCGCTATGAGCACCCTCCATTTCTCAGAGGAGCAGAGAGAGAGCATAAACGGCTGGCAAGAATTGTAGAGGCGACAAAGGCCAGCCTAGACGCGGGTCTCCACTCACCATGAGAAGGTAGAGCGCCTCCACATCCGTGGGTGATGGACTCGCAGACTCAACCTTGTCAAAAATACATGATGGAGAGAGCTTGAATTTGTTTTGAGAATTCACAGACTTTTATCTTACCATTATTCCTCAAAAAAAAAAAACCACACTAAACAACTGTTCACATAGCAGCTACACTGTACTACACATGACAAGTAAACTGAGATGATTTACAGCATACATGAAGGTGCATGGGTTATAGCAAATACCACAGAACTTGAGCATCCATGAACATGGGCATCCTACAGGGTTCTGGAATCAGTCTCCCAGGGATCCTAAATTATCAGAACATGGAGCTCCTTGGATGTGGTCCCAATAGACACTAACTAAATAATCAAGATTAAAAATACTTCACTTTAAAAGAAACAATATTACTGCAGTTTTACAGAGAAATACCCGGGACCCCTCCTCTTGTTTATACACAGTCTTCTTAACTCCAGAAGGAAGAGATTAAAATAAAGCACATTCACTCTTAAAAGGCAAAACTTGGCCTCTGAACAGTGCCTATTCTTCTCCAGTGTAGGAAACTTTCTTATTGAGCTATGCTGTGAACAAAGGGGTTCAGAACACAAGTGGTATTTCTGCTGAGATTCAAACACTGTACTCACTCCCAGTAGGCGTTCTGCTAGGTAGAGGCACATTTGGTCAACAACTCCCGTGACAAGATGCATGCTTCCTGCAGCTCTGAGCAGCCGCCATCGCTGCCACCACCCCCACACAGGGACAAAGCACTTTGTGCAACTCAGATGTCACTCTGCCCAGTTGCTCCTTCCCTTCTTTCTGCTACTAGCTATGTTTAATATAAAACTTAATCTACAGCCAGGCACCAGTGACTCATGCCAGTCTAGATACTCCGGAGGCAGAGATCTGAGGTTCCAAGTTTGAAGACAGCTTGGGCATATCAATCCAAGACACACTCATCTCCAATTAACCAGCAAAAAAGCCAGACCAGATATATGGTTCAAGTGGTAGAGTACCAGCCATGAGCAAAAAAAGCTAAATGAGAGCACAAGCCCTGAAACCAGTATAAAATTAAAAAAAAAAAACACTTAATCTACAAATAACTTTAGTTTTAATGTGTCCGTTGAATTATGCTCATGCTAAACAAAAAAGTAATAAAGGGGCTAAAACAATATACTGTATACACCAAACTAACTGTATTCTTTATTAGTTTATGATTTATAGTTTTTGTCCTGTGCCTAGCCTAGGGCTTGTACTCAGGGTCTAGGCAGGGCCCCCAAGCTTTTCTGCTTTATCACTTGAACTATAGCTCTCCTTCCAATGTATCGTTTTAATGTCAAAATTACGTTACTCTTTCCATGAGACACAACCAATATAAACTTTCCTATAGCAAAATAAGGACAGAATACCATTCTAATTACTTACACAAACAAGTCATTCTAGTTATTTCTTTTAAAATATGTTAATTGAAGATATCATGGGCTCATTGCTCCTTTAGCTAATGTCATTTTTATTTGTCATTTGCCAGGCTTTTTAGTTTCTTTTATGCTGTAAAGAATAAAAATACTAAGATCCATGCACTGATTCCCAACAGTCAGTATGATGGTTCTTTATAGGAAATTACAAGTGTAATTGGTGGTTGGGCATGGTAGCACACACCTGCAAACTCCAACTACTCAAGAGGATAGATGTTTGAAGGTGAGGCCAGCTGGAGCAAAAGCATAAGATCCTATCTCAAAAAAATAAATAAATAAAAAGGTCTCAGAGCATGGTTTCAGTGGTAGAGTACTTGCCTAACAAGTAAGAGGCCTTGAATTCAAATTTCAGTACCACAAAAATAAAGTGAAAATAGCAATGAGTTTATAAACCTCAGTTCCTAGGTCGTTAAAGATTAACAATAATAAACACTTATATGGAGACTTGAACATTCCTAGGATTTTTCTCTTGGCTCTCACCCAAGAAATAACTGTCTTCTTGAAGATAATTCTCACTTAGGAAACTAGAAGCTGGCAGCATTTTCTAGATGAAAACAAAAGGTCTAGGCACTCTCTAAAGTAGTTGGTTATCATGCTGTCAGATATGACAACACTCTGCCTTCATTCCAACAGGAACCCTGTTTTGCAAAATTTTTTCCTGGCCCTGGGGCTTGAACTCTGGGCCTGGGCGCTGTCTCTGAGCTTTTGGACTCAAAGCTAGCATTCCACTGCTTGCGCTACAGCTCCCTTCCAGCTTACTTGGAGATTGGAGTCTTAGGGATTTTCTTGCCTAGGCTGGCTTCAAACTGCAGTCCTCAGATCTCAACCTCCTGAGTAGCTAGGATTACAGGCATGAGCCACTGGCGCCCAGCTGAAATTGTTATTTTAAATATTCTGAAATATAGGTTATCCCATGAAAAATATTACTAAATAACAATGTTATTGGCAATACTGACGGTTTCAGAAACAGATCTTATCTATAAAATTAATAAGAAGGAAGTGCCAGATATAAGTGACTTGTCTATTAGTATCTTGGGAGGATTTTCTTAACAAACCACTTCTTAAAAATGTAGGTCAATGTCTCTTGAAAGAAACCTCTCCCAGAGGTGTACTCTCAGCAGTTCCCAAGCAAATTAGCAATGACCCTTACTTCCTTTACCATATCAAGTGCTATATCCTTCTGATAATTACACTACCTAGGATAACAGATGGGAAGTAGAATTGATGCACCTAAAATCTCTGTTGGAGGCCATAATATTTGAATCTATGGAAAATGAATTCTTTTTACAAATTAACTTACCATTGAATTGCAGATCATCACAGTAAATAAACAAAACCCTTGCTAATTGACCTCTGAATGCTTTTACTTTTCATCAAATAGGAGTCATTTAAATTGCACATTTAGTTCGACTGTTCACTTGTTGTCTTCCCCATTTGGATAGTACGTTGCAAATTTCTCCTTTACACCTTGCTGCCAAATGGCACAGAGAGAAAACCATTACATCACATTCACTGAAGAATGCGGTTTGAGACTGAAGAAAAGAAGTGGGTAAGGGTGAGTGTGCTGCATTGTGTAGCTAATGATCTCTCTTCAGAACCCTTGCAGGATTTCTATCCTATCCTGTCCCTAAGAGGAAAGCAGTTAGACCAAGCCTTTCCTTTTCCCAGTCATCAAACATAAACACACACACACACACACACACACACACACACAACTTTCAAGAAATACTCTAACCTTGTATGTTTTAATTAATTATAAATCAACTGCCAAAAAAGTGATAAAAATTTATTTTCAACAAGCAGGATAAATTGAAGAACACTCTCCATTCTAAAGTATTTATTATGCATTTTTTAAAAGATGAAAATCAAGAGTTATCCAATATGGTAGACAAAAACAATCTACCCTCCCTCGTTGCATCCTAACACTGAGACCCTATGAATAAATCCAATTACATAGCACAGGGCAACTGAAGTGGCAGACAAAGCGCAGGTTGCTCATCAACTGACTTTAAGATTAGGGAGAATCTGTGATTGTCCTGGGGGGGGGGGGGGATATAATCACAAGCATCCTGAGAAGTGGAAGAGACAAGCAGGACAGATCATAGTGCACAACTGAAAACTCCCCCACCATTGCTGATACTACCACTAAGGGCAGGGGCGGGGGGGGGGGTCCTGAGCCAAGAAACATGGCAGCCGGAAGCCAAGAGAGATGAGGAAGCTGATTCACACCCTGACTTCCACAGGGACATCCTGCTAACATCTCCATTTTAGCTCAGCAAGACCCACTGTAGACTCTTCACCTCCCAAACAGTAAACAAGAATATAAGTGGTTGTTTTACACTACCTAACAGCCCCCCTCCCAACCCCAGCCCACACACACATGTCTGCAACAGGTCTCAGGGATTCACCTGTGGCTATGAATCACAAATTGGAAAATGCAATACCAGTACCAGCACAAAGCAACGCAGGCTGAGCTGTGAACAACATCTGAGCTTCTGGCCCCAGGCAGGCCAATAGACACCTACATATATAAAGCAGTACCTACATACAAACCTACACAAAACACTCCCACACCAAGTAACCCTACAGCAAAGAAACTGGATCTTTTACCTTTCACAGAGAAAGACTAAGAGCAGGAGAAACAACAGCTGAGCTCCCAGCCTGGATGCTGATGCATAGATGCACTGGGGGAGGGGGGGTAAGGGGGAGGGGAAGATGGTCAGGGACAGGGGGTTGCTTACCTACACCCAAGGTCCTTTTGTCAGAGGCACACTTGAAAGAGGAGTGAGCTCAGCCCTTGGCAGAAGAGACTTAAATATTAAAATCCATGCAGTGAACTTTGCTATAACTCAATTTAATTGGTCAACAGAGCCAAGCTCTTCCCAGCTACCAAACTCAACATCCAAATCCTCAATATGCGTATTCACCCTCCTATGTAGACCCTCATCACCTTGATAAATCTATTTTTCAGTATCTTTAGTATTTGCAGGGTTTGAACTCAGGACCCTACACTTGCTTGGCAAGAGTTCTACCACAACACAGCCCCCTTTTGGGAGTTGGTGTGGGAGGTCAGTCAGGGTAGTGCTGCCTACGTTGCTGGGAGAGCAGGCACACGCCACCACACCAGCTACGGTTGAGATGGCGTCTCACAAACTTTTGAGCCATAATCTCCCAATCTCCACCCCCCCAAGTTGCTAAGATTATAAGCCTGAGTCACAGAGCCAAGCTGAAATTAACCTTGTTTGGGTCATGAAATGCTTCTCACTCAAAACCTCCAAACAAGTTGGGTACCAGTGGCTCACACCTGGAATCCGAGCCACTCAGGAGACAGAGATCTGAGAATCAAGGTTCAGAGTCAGCCTGTGCAGGAAAGTGTGAGACTCTTGTCTCCAATTAACCATCAAAAGGCTGAAAGTAGAGCTTTGGCTCAAGTGGTAGAGCATTAGCCTTAAAGACAAAAACTCAGGGACAGTGCCCAGGCCCTGAGCTCAAGACCTAATATAGATATGGTACGGAAGGAAGGAAGGAAGGAAGGAAGGAAGGAAGGAAGGAAGGAAGGAAGGAAGGA
>NW_012267314.1:8668815-8673625 GCF_000151885.1 Dipodomys ordii
AGGAAGGAAGGAAGGAAGGAAGGAAGGAAGGAAGGAAGGAAGGAAGGAAGGAAGGAAGGATTTGAAAGCAGGAAGCAAAGGATTTAAGGTCTTCAACTGTGTTACTGACTTCCTCATTTAAAACAAATAGTTCATATAGCCATGCCGACATGATCAGTTCCTCAGTGAGATTCTTAAATATTGGAAAAAAGGAACAGTTTTATTCCTTGGCTTCTCTATGTAATTCCTTGCATACCATACACATAGAATAAAGATTTATTGAATAATCAAAGAAATAGCTGGATGCATCCTTAAGAAAAAGAAAAATCTTGATGATTTGGAAGAAACAAAAAAAATGAGCTATGTAACTAATCATCTTCAAGAGAAACAATTCAACATTGTTCAAATTGTTGCTCTAGGGCTGGTCTTTTGGGGGAGGATGGGGAAGTGTTGCGGCTGTTTCAGTTTTTTGAGTCTCCCTCTGTAGCCCTCAAACTTACTGTGTAGCCCAGGTTGGTTTTGAACTCTTAATGTTCCTGCTTAGGTTAGATGAGTGCTGAGATTGCAGGTGTGCACCTCAACACCTGGGTGTTTTCTCATTTTATCCAGGCAGGATTCTAATAGGAAGAGCTGAGAAGAGTTTCTATCACTCTGCTTATCTGCAGTTACTCTTACCACACCATCATCTTCCTGTCAGCTGAACTCAGGCCTGCAGGCCGCCCCTACACAGGAGAGTTAAGATCGAGCTGGACAGCGAGCAAGCAATAATACTGCAACCAAGAGGATCCACGTACGCCAAGTCGGCCTTCAGACACCTTCCTTTATACCACAGCAGTTCAGAGAAAACCAAGCTCTCCATGATTGATTTCAAAATGAGCTGCACTCATGATTTAAAAGTCATGAGCCAGGTGCTAGTAGCCCATGCCTGTAATCCTAGCCTAGCTACACAGGAGGCTGAGGTAGGCAGGGAATTCTCTGAGACTCTTATTTCCCATAAACTATCCCCCAAAAGCCAGAAGTGGAGCTGTGGCTCAAGTGGTAGGGCACTAGCCTTAAGCACAAATGCTCAGGGACAGAGCCCAAGCCAGGAGTTCAAGCACCAGGACCAGTAGTAAAATATACATACTACGTATATTGTATTTTATTATATATTATATATATTGCATATATAATGTATAAAATATATTATATAATTATATATTATAATTATATTATTATGTAGTATATAATACATGTTATATAATATATACTGTAATTTACATGGTATATTATACCATGTATTATAATATATATTATATACTATATATTCTATCTTATACATATAATATATATATATATATACACACACACACACACACACACACACACACACAGATATATGGCTACTAGATCTTGTGAAATTTCCCCATACAGATGGGCTTACTTAAGTATGAGGTGGGCAGCTAGTTCCTTCACTAAGTGTCAAATCAATCTTTTCCTAATGTGAAGGAAACACATTAAAGAAGAGAAGCAAAAATGCAGATGTACAGGAATCTGGGTTTCCTTTGCCTTAGACTCTCTCTGTAACTTTAAGAGCTACTATGTGCCCAACACTTATTATGTCTGACTACTGAATTCTTCTCAAAGCATAATGCAATTCATAGCAGTTTTTCCCAAGAAGTTTAATTCAAATTTTATTTCAAATAACAAACTAATAAAAAAAAAGGCCTTATGAAAAACGGAGCCATTGGTGCAGCAGGTTGACTTACAACTAATTTTCTACCACATTTCTTAGCATATCAATTCTTTCTGAACAAGCTGGCACATAATAAGCTTCAATACAGCTTTCCTTTAAAGCATCAACTCTGTCCTCATGCTCATCTGTGTTGAAAAGCCAACATACCACTGCATCAAGCTAAAGTTGCATACACTTTACATAAAAAATGGCAGCCAAGTCCTGGTAGCTCATACCACCTGGAATCCTATCTATTCAGGGGGCTGAGATCTGTGGATCAAGGTTCAAATCCAGCCTTGACAGAAAAGTCCCTGATACTCTTATTCCCAATCAACAGCAAAAAGGCAAGTAGGTATGGCTCGAGTGGTAGAGTGCCAACTTCGAGTGAAAAAGCTCAGGGTTACACTGTTGAAAATGAACTATATAACTTGTGGGTGGGGATGGGAAGGAAAACTGGGAGAGAAGGAGAGGGAAGGAGTAACACTGTTCAAAAAGAAAACACGGGCTGGGAAGGTGGCTCAGTGGTAGAGCGCTTGCCTTGCATGCCTGAGGCCCTGGGTTCAATTCCCCAGCACCACACAAGCAAAAAGAAAAAAAAAAGCCAGAAGTGGTGCTGTGGCTCAAGTGGTCGAGCGCTAGCCTTGAGCTGAAGAGCTGAGGGACAGCGCCCAGGCCCAGAGTTCAGGCCCCATGACCGGACCCCCAAAAAGAAAACAAATGACTTATGTAACTTATGTAACCACTTTCTACATCATCTTTAAAATAACAATTTAAAAAATTAAAAAGCAAGGGAGAGCACCCAGGCCCTGAGTTCAAGGCTCAGTACTAGCACCCTTCCCCACAAACAAAAAGAATGACAGGCCTTTTCTATTCTGCACTCTCTACCTTGATTTGTAAATTATTCAGGTGCTGGTGGGGGCCTTTCTAGCCACATCTTGGCAAAGTTGAATGTGCACAGTTTCTCATGACCTTGAAGTCTGTGTTCAACAATGAAATCATTTGGCTTGACTTCCTGTGCAGTTATTAATCACAACCAACACAGGAAGAACTTTCCCATGGAAAAATGGGAACTCTGCTGGGCAACACTCACTCTCAGTTGCCTTCACGTAGGGCGAAGGTCACGAAACACTTGCAAAGACCTGGGCTTTTTAGAAACTACATCCAACATGTGTTTTTCTGGGGAAGAAGCAGAACAGTTAAGAGAATTTATGACAAATGATCCCAGAGCTTTGTAGTCTGGTCAGGGAGTGCAGAGAGACACCAGCAGGTGCAGAGTTGAGATGAAGGTAGAGAGTGGGCAGGGAGGTGGGGTCCCTGTTTGGAAGTGGTTCTTTGTGTGTGTTTTGGTGTATGAAGGGGGGGGCACGTGTGCACACATGCATATGTGCCATAGACTGGGGGCTTGAACTTGGGGCCTGGGCACTGTCTCTTAGCTTTGGCACTTAACACGTGAGCCACAACTCCACTGTCAAGCCTTTGGTGGTTAATTTCAAATAGGAATCCCTCCAACTTTCCTGCCCAGGCTGGCTTCAAACCTTGATCTTCAGATCTCAGCCTCCTGAATAGCTAGGATTACAGAAATGAGTCACTAATGCCTTGTTGATTCATTATAGATTAACCAAGCCAACGTTCAAAACTCTATACATCCTTTCCTCAAAGAAGATGAAGATGTTGAAGATGAAGGTGATGATGATGCACTTAGCCTTTGTTTCTATGTAACTCTGACTAAGGAAGTGTGGCAGCATAATGGACAGAACCCAGGGAATCCACCTGTGCAGTAATTAACAGGCATTTTTCTTCTTCCAGCCCTGCAAAGCCCCTTGTAGCATCTAGAAAGAGAACCATCTGTTCTTCCCATAACTCCTGCTTTGCACTCAAACACAGACCCTGCACACTAAGCCCACAATTAAAACTAATACTGTCCTGGATGCTAAGGCTAAAAATATAATAATTTCCAAGCCATTGATAATTAGCTCAAACTGAAGGAGAAATATTAGGGGAGAAACACAGAAAAATCTCTCTCTGTCTCCACACACACATTCACAGATACGTGTGTGCACATGCACGTGCACATGCACACACACGCGCGCACACACATACAACACACACACACTTTCCTAATATTAATCATTCTCTAATAAGAAAAAGCATGAACAACAACCAAATCATCATCATCATCATCATCATCATCATCATCTTTCTGAAGTACTTCACACCCTATCAGTCTATGGTGTGACAGAGTAGGCAGAAAGTCACATTCCTCAGGGACAGTAAATGCCAATGCCATCCCTCCATAGCTGATTGCACTGTGCAGATTAGACAACTATTCAGATTTCTGTTCCTGGTCTGATTCCCGTTCTTCTTACAACAGTCAAGGTCAAAGGAAGGTCAAAGGAGAAACGAGCAGACTTTGTGACAAAGATTCAAGCCTAGTCATTGTTGTTTGCTAAGGAGTGGCCCCACAGTAAAGACACAGAGTAAATGAACAAGAATGAATGAGGTGAGGATGTGTGGTATCCACAGTGCAAGTCCCAGGACAGGGAAGAGCCAGAAGAGGGCTGGGCGTCACTGCCAGCCTCTGCAGCAGCTACCACTGAGGTGGTTTCCAGAGATGTCAACCAGGGACAATCATGTTTATTGGAAGCCATGTATCACAGCAATGGTGAGTTCTCTTGCACCAACTTATCCTTCAAAAAGGAGGATGTGACCTTATATTTCAATGCTGAGAGGCTTCTTATTACAGGATACTGCCCATTCCTGTATTAATCAGAAACAGCTTGGAAAGCACCTAACAGGCTGAGGAGACCTCAATGCACACCTCACTGGATGCCATTACACAGCTGAGCATAGACATTTGACGCAGATATGATTACAGAGGGGAAGAGCTGGGGAGCAGAGTGTCTCTGCCATTAGCAGAATGTTCAAAGGAACCAATATAGGAAATGAGTTTGTCTTGATGGTAGTGAGAGAAACATATATATATATTAACTAAATACTGTCTGGATTTCAGAGATACTGATAGTTATATAAACTAGGGATACCAAACCTATTAAACTCAAATCTTGCACTTAGCAATGCATGTTGATGGCCCTAAAATTAGACCTTATATCCCAGCAA
>NW_012267314.1:8673675-8739186 GCF_000151885.1 Dipodomys ordii
CACTCTACCACTTCAGCCACAGCACCACTTCCGGCTTTTTTCTTTTTGCTTATGTGGTGCTGAGGAATCGAACCCAGGGCCTCATGCATGCAAGGCATGCGCTCTACCACTGAGCCACCTTCCCAGCCCCAATGGTGAGTTCTCTTGCACCAACTTATCCTTCAAAAAAGAGGATGTGACCTTAGATTTCAATGCTGAGAGGCTTCTTATTACAGGATACTGCCCATTCCTGTATTAATCAGAAACTAAATACTGTCTGGATTTCAGAGATACTGATATTTATATAAACTAGGGATACCAAACCTATTAAACTCAAATCTTGCACTTAGCAATGCATGTTGATGGCCCTAAAATTAGACCTTATATCCCAGCAATTATAACCCTAAAAATCTGTCACATATAACTAAATGCCGGGCATCGATGGCTCACATCTGTAATCCTAGATACTGCGGGAGGCCCACAGTTCAAAAAACCAGCCCAAGCAGGAAAGTCCATGAGACTGTTATTTCCTACCACCAAAAAGCCAGAAGTAGAACTGTGGCTCAAACTGTAGAGTGCCAGACTTGAGCAAAAAAGCTCAGAGACAGTGTCCAGTCCCTGAGTTCAAGCCCCAGGACAGGCACAAAAATAAACAATAAATAAAAACAAGCTGGGGTAAGTGGACCCCTGTTTTTCCTCCTTGCCCTACAGCAAACACCTGGCCACATCCGCTATGGGGGATGTGGTAAGGTTGCTAATTAGTAGGAATCAACTTAACAGTAGCTAAATAAGTTAATTACTTTTACTTCTTTGAGGGTTGGAGGTGTGGCTTCACAGTAGAGTATCTGTGCTTGTCTAGCAAGCTAAAAGCTCTGAGTACAAACCCCAGTATCACCTATTAAATTTTTTTTAAAAAGTTGTTTGTTTTTGTGCTGGTACTGGGACTTTAAAACTCAGGATCTCAAGCTTTTGCGCTCAAGGCTATTACCCTACCACCTGAGCCACACCTCCACTTCCGGCTTTTTGACAGTTAATTAAAGATTAGAGTCTCATAACTTTTCCAGTCCAGCTGGCTTCCAAATGTAATCCTCAGATCTTAGCCTCCTGACTAGCTAGGATGACAGAAGGGCCTGGCACAAACAGTTATTTTAAATAATTTACTTTTATTTTTTTAAAAATGTCAGTAAATCATTGTTTACTGAGAACAGCCATGTAGAGTCAAAGGAAGACAGATGAATTAAGGTTGCCAAAGCTTCCAGGGGAAGTGTGGAGATCAAAGATTCTCGAGAAGGGGGGGGGGGGGAATTTATCTCCGGTCCTCACATCCCATTGACTACTGGATCCGAGGCTTGAAAAACAACAAAGATTCAGTGTGGTAATAGGCAAATGCATACCTTAGAATCTATAACAGAGGTCTCTGTATCCAGCGTACTCTCCAGGATGGAAAGGCTGCACACAAAACAATGTCTGTAGATATTCAATCATGGGCCTTCGGTGTCTCTACTGGAGTTTCACCTAGCCAGAGCTCAATGAAGGAAACAAAACCGCTGTGATCTTCCCGATCCCTGAAGCTCAGATTAACTTAACAAATAACAGGGATTAGGATACTAATAACATATCGTCGTGGGGAAAGGAGGGGATTTGGCACGAGCCAGAGCACACACAAGCTCCTCCTCCTACTGCTGAGCCCCCACTGAAGGCAAAGCTGGCAGTGGGGGTACGGGAGGACAGGAGGGGGTCAGGAGGAACAACTGGACCCCAAATCCCACTTCCACACCCAGGGGCCTCCAGACCCTCTCCTGTGTCAACAGGAGGCAGGCTCAGAAGGGCCTGCGACAAGAGCGGAAAACCCAACCTCACCATGGACCTCATAGTTCTCTCATCTCCACCAGATGATCTGTGCCTCCTACTGGCTGGGTAGAGCTTCCAAGGGCAAGCCTACTGTCAAAAATGTAAACTGGCCCGGTGCTGTAATCATAGCTACTAAGGAGGCTGAAATCTGAGGATCGTGGTTCAAAGCCAGCCCCAGCAGGAAAGTCCATGAGTCTTATCTCCAATTAACCATCAGAAAACCGGAAGTGGCACGGTGACTCAAAATGGTAGAACACTAGCTTTGAGCTGAAGAGCTCAGGGACAATGCCCAGGCAATTTCAAGCCCCATGACCAACCAAAAAAAAAAAAAAAAAGTAAACTGATTTTTAATAAGTGTGGCAATTTAACTTATAAAGAAATTCTGATGTGTCTTGCTAAGTAAAAAAAAGCAAAGCAAACAATGAAGCAAGTGCTTCGATAGCACACACTGGCGTAGTGACAGGCTGTTCTAACTGCTGTATATCCCAGATTCTCAGCTCTGGGCAACACTTGGTGATGTGTGAAAACACTGTTAGGGGATCTAGACAAGAGGAATCTACATTTACCACCTGCTACTTCTTGTGCTTCAGGCTTCAATCTGATTGGCTAGCCTGCGCAATACCTGTGACACATTTTAAACAGTACCCTCTGCCTGAGGTATTATAAATAATTAAAGCACATATCCCATGTCCACAGAAACCTAAGGCATCACCAAGACATTCTTTCCATTGATAGGATAACTTCACATAGCTCAACCAAATGTTAGCCTTTCAAATAACCTAACCCTGTTCCAGATTCTAGAAGGCAAATAACGTTGGATATAACTGTTTCATTAACTAATTAAACAAGCATCTGACCTTTTTGCTTTGTGCGTATATTTGCAACTATGCTTGCATGTAAGAATCTAAATGTTTTAAGTTCTTTATAAGTGACACATAAAACCTGATTATGTGCTATAAAATATTATTTCATGTATAAATCTAGGTTTCAACAACTCTTTTGGCAGCCTTTGAATTACTGTTGTTAATAATAACTGTTTAATAATATATCAATATCCATTAATTAATTGGGGTAAATGTAACAGTAATAATGTAAGAAGCCAATGAGAAGGCAGACAAGGGAACACAGGGCAAACCAGAACTCTTCGTATCATATTGCAACTTTCTACAGATGCAAAACTATTGTAAGGTAAGTTTACTTCAAAGCATGTAAAATTACAAATAATAAAAGTACAGTACATTTTCTCAGTGAAGAATGTAAGAGGCCAAGTATGGTGGCTCAAACCTATAATCTTAGCTACCTGGAGGGTAGATCTAGATCAAGTACTCATAGTTTGAAGCTATTCTGGACAAAAAGAAACTTGAGAGACTCCATGTCAACTAATGTCTGAGCATAGTAGAGCCCACTTATTTTCCCAGCTCTGGGAGATGCACAATGGTTTGACACAGTGGTGTGTCATATAGAGAAACACAAGTAGGAGGATCATAGTCTATGCCAGCCTATAAAGCATAAAGCAAGGCCCAAACTTAAAAATAACCAACTCAAAAAGTAGATAGAGGCATGGTTTAAGCAGTAGAGCACTTGCCTAGCAAGTAAGTTAAATCTCTAATACAAGTAAAAAGAAAGGGAGGGAGAAAGGAAGGGAGGGAGGACAGGAAAGGAGACAGAGGAAGGGAAGGAGAGAGAGAGAAGAGAAGGAGAGAGGGAAGAAGGAAAGAGGAGGAAGGAAGGAAGGAAGGAAGGAAGGAAGGAAGGAAGGAAGGAAGGAAGGAAGGAAGGAAGGAAGGAAGGAGAAGGAAGGAAGGAAGGAAGGACTATTTCTGGTATATCCATATTGAAGATTCAAATCCCTTACATTTTTTAGATAATATAAGCAGCCTAGGATCATTTGGTGGCCTTTGATCCTGCAGCTGGATTCCACATGCATGAACTTCTGATTGTAACTCTGTCTAATTCACTGGATTAAAAAAAAAAATCAGAGCCACCAAAACGTGCCAGGAACTGCAATGTATCTAAGGATAGACCTTTCGTCAAACTTTGACAGGTGTAGCAGAGATAGACCAGGCTTTCCAAAACACAGCTCAAGAACATCTATCATGCCCCACAGTGGATTCAAAAAATGTGGTACCTATCTATATACAATGGAATTTTATGCAACCATTAGAATAAAATAATACCATTTACAGGGAGATGGATGGAACTAGAACAAATCATGTTAAGTGAGGTAAGCCAAGATCAGAGAGACAAACGGTGAATGTTCTCCCTGATATGAGGGAGTTAGATCTAAAACACACATGACAAATTACATGGGATTGTAGATACATACAGTGAGACCAACAGAAATGTCTTAGGAGAGAATCACAAAGGCGCAATACCCAAGCACCTCTTCATACGTGTATAAAATAATATACCTATGGAAACGAACTCCAAAGATAGGGGAACAAAGGGCTTTTTTCTAATTTTTTTTTCTTTCTCTGATGACTCTGAATTCTTTACCTTATTTGAGGTGTATTCACATGCACATCTGTGGAAGAGTGGGGGGAGGGCACAGCATGAGGAAAAAGGGTGAAAGTGAACTATGCAACTCACGGGTGGAGATGGGAAGGAATGGGAGAGAATGAGGGAAAAGATGACACTGTAGAAAAAGAAACATATTTATTACCTGATGTATGTGAATGTAACCCCACTGTATATCACCTCTACAATAACAATAAAGTAATTTTTTATAAAAAAAAGAACATCTATCATCATTCCTGGGACCAGCAGACAGATGTAGGAATCGTTGAATTTGAGCTCAGAGGTAAGCTGGGGAATCTGAGAAGATGGAAACCTACACAACGGAGATCAGCAAAAGAATTCCTGGACCTCCAGACATGAATTATTGAGCACGTTAGGAGCAAAACCAGCCACGAGGCCGGCTCTGCTTCCAACAGCTCTATCCCAAGTGGCTTTCTAGTGCTTCTCGAAGCCAATGAACACTGCCTCCAAAACAGCATCCCAAGCATCTGGGTTGAGGCCGGCAGCGCAGACAAGCCACACTCAAGGGCGAGAGAAAGAGGCTTTGCTTGAATCCAGTTGAGTCAGAGAGACTCTGAGAAAGGATTCTAGAATCTGATTGGCTGCTAGGGCCCTGAACAAAACCAATCTGCCTCTCTTCATGTGTACACTCACTTCAGCAGCAGAGCTTGTTCACAGGTTAATTAATGATTTTTTCTAATTTTAGCCAACTTGCATAGCACAATCAAGTGCCCTGTTGACCCAGGTTGCTTGGCTTTGCCATTTTTTTTTTTGGTGTTGTTCTTTATGTCTCCACTTCAATCACCAGTGGGCACATCTCATTAGGTTCAACTTTAGCAACACTCATAGCCACTACCTTTCTAAGTCACTGCTTTAGATGACAAAACCGAGGGCCATATGTAAACAAAGAAAAGACACAAAATGAGGACTTAGGACACTGTGCTGCCCAGCCAATAAACATCCATCATAATTCTGCAGCTGCAATGCATGGGCGGCTATAAGTAGAGTCATTATATTTAAAGCCAGATTTAAAACACTCCAACCCTTCCACTAACCACCACAAGGCCTAGAAATGGCAGGTACTTAATCAATGTTCATTGAGTCATTGATTTATTTGTTACCTTTGACTTACAGACATGTGTGCAGTTGTGGTTGACAGGGAGGAACAGAAGAATGGAACTAACTCAAGAACAAATAGAAGAAAATATTTTAAAACGTACATAAAAGTCAATGCTTATCTTCCTCTCATCACCAAGTCACTATGGTAAAAATGGTTCATCTTTATATGCCTGGAAAAAACTATTTACTCAATGTCTTCCTAATTATAGGAAGTGGTTATCTATTTTTTTTATTTCCATACTCAAATATGCCTTCAACGCTTCCTATTTTTATTTAGGTTTTATTGCTTGGAGAAGTGTTGCAGTGGAAGGTGTGAAAAGCAATCCAATGAATACACCCAGTGCAATTTCAGGGGCTTTAAAAAAAAAATAGTGCACATTTCACTAAGGCATAAGATAAATTCTTATCATAGAACAAAGGACTTGCCTTGTACAGCATGAGAAATGGATGGAAAGGGGTGGATAGATAAGGAGTGTCCAGTGGGCCATAAAAAGGAAATTAAGAACTATTTCCTCAGCCCACTTACAAAAGACCCTCAACACTCGATCACTAGGAATACACCGTGATTCAACACTTACATGCAGGAAATGAATGTGATCATTACTATAAAGAATGCACATGAGCAGAGAATGGTTTTCAGACCTAGAGATTGAATTCAGAACAGAGATAAAATATCATAATTACTTCTCCTTCAAGTTTTTTTCTCTCCTTTATTCCATCTGCCTCTTAAACCACTGTCAGATATATACACAAGACAAAGACTATAGTTCTCCTTCTACAATACAAGTCAATCAGACTTAGTTAACTATGTACTATAACAATGTACTATAACTACGTACTAAACAGCTCTGAGAGGACTGGCAGATGCGCAATTATATGAGTAGCTTTGAATTATCTCAAAGGAAAGCAATCAACTGGGAGAGAGTGAGGAAAGGGGTGACATTGTCCAAAAAGAAATGTAACCTCTACCTGACTTATGTAACTGCAATCCTTCTGTACATCACCTCTACAATAATAGAAGATTTTTTTTAAACAAGATCTACCTGGGAACAAGTGGCTCATGCCTGTAATCGGGAAGATCACAATTCCAGGCCAGCCCAGACAGAAAAGTTTCTCAAGATCCATTCTCCAGTTAGAAGCTAGTAGCATGCACCTATCATCCCAGTCATAATAGGAAGCCGAAAACAGACAGATCAAGGCTTACATATATACCCAGAAAAGCAGCAAGACCTTATCTCAAAATGAACCAGTGAGAAGAGGTAGAAACAAACAAAAAAAACACAAACCAGTGCATGGCTCAGCAGTAGAGCACCTGCCTACCAATCACAAATCCTGAGTTCAAAGTTTCCCCTTCACAACTGAATCTAGCAAGAACAACTGACGCCCAAAAGAGGGCTGTCGCCATGGGATTCAAGCAGAAACTAAGGCCCAATCCAGAAAGCAGGCCAGGTCAGAAACCAGGAATCTGATCCAGCAGCAATTCCCCGCAGCAAAGGGCTGCGGGTGCCAGGAGAAAAGGGGCAGCCCGGTGAGAGGAGGGGAGCAGAGCTGCTTCTGGGGGCGTATCGCTGTCTGACAGAGTACTTGTGCACTGACAACGCGTGAATGACCTAGAAAACCTTGTCAGGTGTCAATCATCCAAGCACCTTGTGGCCAGCCTCCCAGAGTATCTGCCCCAGCAGCCTTTGGATATGTACAGTGTCTGGGGACTACTATGTCAAGTTACCTCTAGCTGGAGAAATAATCCTCTCATAGACTAGAAAGGGCTTTTTTACATGGAGCATGGAACTGACTGCTGTCTCTGCTGGCCTCGCTTGCTGGTGAACAATCAAAACCTTTCTAAGTAGATGAAAGAGAACTTCAAAACCAGCCACATGTGTTGGGTGCCCTGCCACACCCGTGTGCTCAGTGCAACTGCAGACCATTTGCGGTCCCACGTGGCAGTCCATTTCCCGCCACACAATGGATCTTACAGCTTTGCTTTTTATTTGTTTTTTTCTTTGTCAGTAGTGGGGCCTGAACTCTGGGTCTGGGCTCTGTCCCTCAGCTCTTCAGCTCAAGGCTAGCGCTCTACCACTTGAGCCACAGCGCCACTTCCAGCTTTTTTTCTTTTTGCTTATGTGGTGCTGAGGAATTGAACCCAGGGCCTCAGGCATGCAAGGCAAGCACTCTACCACTGAGCCACCTTCCCAGTCCACAGCTTTGCATTTTGAGGAGAAAACTCACTAACAGATCGGGACTGAAGGATGAGAACTAATGGGTCAACATATAGTATCCTGCAATATCATAGAGGGTTGCATTTCAACTAACCACCGAACTTCATCAATACCTAAGTGTATTTGTTTCTCTGTTAGCTTGAAAGGCTCTACGACCATATAAACCAACGCCATTTGCTACTCTTCTTTCCTCGGTCTCATGGGTTTAGGCAAGGAAAGAGACATCTAAATGAGCATAAAGTTACATATAAATGAACATACACATAAATGAACATCTACAGGAGAGAATGATGGAAAGTAGAGCCAGTCAAGATGCATTGTAAGTTTCATAAACTGATTTGTCGAATTGAAACTCCCCTGCACAAGAAAAGAAAAATAAATAAATACATGAACATCAGCTCTACTGCCCTCATTTTATAGGAGAGGAAACTGAGACTCCAGAGTCAGCATTGCTGGGATTGAAATACATTTCAATGGAATTTCCATTTTATTCCACAGCCTCTTTCTGCTAACTCTAATGCTAGGGTTTCCATAAAATACACAGAAACTCTTTTCTCTACGTAATTTTGGGCTTACCATCCATATGAAATTAATTTATCAGTGTCTGAAAAATGTACTGAAAGATGTACTTTAAAAATGTACTGAATGATAACAAAATAATTACTAGTGTCAGCTCAGCTTGGGATAATGACAGACGCTACCACAGCCAAAAGAGAAAGTGAAAAGACAGAATCTATGTCCTCATACTCAAGCCTCTATCCCAGAAACTTCCCATTTGGCTTTTGTTTATATTATAAGTTAGCTATGTCAATGCCCTAAAGATGCTCAAAGTACTCATTCCAAATCCACCTTTATTTGGGAGGAGGTAGATATTTCTTTTGGAGTCTTTAGGAGCTTAAAATTCAGAGATCTAAACAAGAGGAGAGGGTGGTATGTGAACAGCAATTTATTGACAGAAGTCATCCAGTAAGTCACAAACACATACAAAGACACTCAATTTCACAAAAGGCAAATACAGATTCAAAAACCCATCTCTTACTTTTCATCTTCCTCCTCTCTGAGGATGGTACTTTAACCTCAAAACATATTTGCTCCAACCATTAGGCAACCGAGAGAAACTATGTGTACAAGGGTATTTTCAGTTTTTGTTGTTGCTATTGTCTGGGGTTTGTTTGCTTGCTTTTTGCCAGTCCTAGGGCTTGAACTCAGGGTCAGACACTGTCCTGAGCTTTTCTGCTTAAGGCTATGACTGTAACTACTTTAGTCACAGAACCACTTCAGGCTTTTTTGGTGGTTAATTGGAGATTAGAGTCTCTTGGACTTTCCTGCCTAGGTTGGCTTCAAACCTCAATCCTCAGATCTCAGCCACTTGAGTAGCTCAGCTTACAGGCAAGTTTCTCTTTCTTTAGTTCTTTCTATGTCTCATCTGTCTTTCTTTCTTTCTACCTATTGAATGGACTGTCACAAACACAAAATGATTTCAATTTAGGTAAAAAAGGAAAAACTGCACTTGCAAGAACTTAAGACATAAAGCTTCGTATTTGTATATTCACAGGGAAAAGTGTAACCAGACAAACAAGGCTATTAGAAATGGTTACAAGACAGAGGGGGAAAAAGGAGGAAATAATGATTTTTATTCTATATCATCTTCATTCTACATTGAATTTTTTTTTCTTTAAAAAAGGAATCTTGGGGCTGGGAAGGTGGTTCAGTGGTAGAGTGCTTGCCTCACATGCATGAGGCCCTGGGTTCGATTCCTCAGCACCACCTAAGCAGAAAAAGCCAGAAATGGTGCTGGGGCTCAAGTGGTAGAGTGCTACTCTTGAGCTAAAGAGCTGAGGGACAGTGCCCAGGCCATGACTGACAAAAAAAATAAAAATAAAATAAAATAATTAAAAAGGAATCTGAGCCAGGCACTGATGGCTCACGCCTGTAACTACCCAGGACACTGAGATCTAAGAATCACAGTTGAAAGCCAACCCAGGTAGGAAAATCCTAAGACTTTTTTCTCTAATTAGCCACCAAAAAGCTGGAAATGGAGCTATAGCTCCAGATGTAGAGTGCCAGGCCTGAGCACAGCAGTGCAGGTGCAGTGCCCAGACCTGAGTTCAAGCCCCAGAAGTGACACATGCGCACACGCGCGTGCGCACACACACGCACACACATGCACACACACGCACACACACACACAGAGAATCAGACTATAAAGATATTCTAAACACATTGCTAAAGATTAAAGTTGAGATGGATGATTTATTGTAACAAAGTTCTCTTCCTTGAACTTGAGAGCCATGCCGCAGCCGGGGTCCCACACAGGCCTGCCCAGCTCACAAACAAGCATGCGTCCTTTTGTAGGACTGGCACTGGATTTGCTCCTTTGGCCTTAGACTAAAATTCCACTTCAGACAATAATGGATCTCGGCTGTGACTCATCTTCCTCTGTAGAACAATAAAGGTCCTGGAGCAGTGGGGAAAAAAACGACTTGAGTGACTAGTACACAGAACTGTTTCAGACGGAGGCCAAAATCCCGGGGCAGGGGTAGGGCAGCCCCTGGGATTGGTCCACCAGACCCTCCGACGGCTCTCCCACCAAATCCTACTTTTGCTAATGGTTAGAGAATAAGTAAGCACCTGGTGGCCTCCACACTGGGGTCAGAAAACCCGAGTGAAAACATAAAGCAGCCCAGGACCCACCGCCTGCGCTCGCCTTTCAAGTAACGCCAGGAAGAAAACACTGAAAAGAGGCAGGGGAGAGCCACAGCTTCCGCTGCCGTATGGCTAAGCACCACAATGAACAGGAGGTTTGAGTCCCTATTTCTAGACTTTTAACCAGCAGGCCAAGCCCATTCCCAACTGCCCGCATTTGTACAATGATAACAACGTATTCCTCTTACGTAGCTGCGATTATGACGAGAGCTTTCAAAGAACTTGATAATGTGCCACATCATAAATCCTCACCAGGGTCCCTTGGGCCATCCAGGACGCCTGGTCACAGAGGTGACAGCAGGAAAAGCTCAGGATGCGCAAGCCGAGCCCCATTCCCTGAAGGAGAGAGTCTGCTGGCAAGCTAACCACTCTTCTCACCCTCAAATTCCTTTGTTTCAAACAGGTCATTTCCTCTGGCCACCTGCTCCCGATTTCAGACCACCCTCCTCAGGCCTCGGGAGTTACATTTAGCCTGGTCTCCTACCCAGAAACTCATCTTCTCTATGAGCATCAAGATCAGAAAATAAACTCTCCTGCCCAAAAACCTTTCTGCAGAGCAGACTCGCTGCCCCCTGGGGGTGCGGCAGCCCCATAAATGGCGCAAGAGACCACATTCCTTCTTCCTTTCCTTTCCCCACTGGGGGTCAGAGGGTGGGCGTGGGGGGGAGACTTCCCACCTTCAGTGCCACATGTCTAAATACTGACTAAATACATGAAGAAATTTAAAAAAATTATTCTCACACCTCAGTAACCCAGAGTTCTCCTAAACCTCCCGAGTGCCAACACAGGGGACACGGGCAAGTGAACTGCAAATCACGGCTCAGATTTTCTCCTTTCTGTGATTCCAAATAGCCTACTTCTACCTTCACACACACACACACACACACACACACACACACACACACACACACACACACACACACACCTCACACCCAGCTCCTGATGAAACTCTTATTCCCAAATTTTAGAGGCAACATTGATCAAGATGTATTGTACTTGTAAACTGCATTGTTTAACTGGAACTCCTTTGTACAACTAAAGAGAAGGGGAAGGGGAAGAGGAAGAGGAAGAAGAAGGGGAGGAGGAGGAAGAGGAAGAGGAAGAGGAGAGGAGAAGCAAGAGGAGGAGGAAGGAGGAGGAGGAGGAAGAGGAAGGAGAAGAGAGGAAGAGGAGGGGGAGGAGGGGAAAGAGGGGGGGGGGAAAGAGGGAGAGGAAGAGGGTACTCAGCCAGCCTTGCCTCACAAGTCACTAGGCCCTGACCTCATCCAAAGCTTCTTCCCCCAGGACAGCCAATGCTCCGCCCAGACCACCATGTCTGTCCGCTGGGCCTCCTGCTGGCCCAGGCCCCAACTCACTTATTCCACAGCAGGTGCTGAGCAATGCCATCCTGCCAGGCACACAGTGGGGAACTGGGAGGCACTGGGTCCCTCTGACAGAATGGGGGACACAGAACATCCCTCTGTGCCCCTCCACCACAGTGCCTTTGCATAGTTTTTGAAAGCCCCAAAGTCAAGCCTCACCCCAAGTATATCCAGACCCCTGCTATGGGTCTCCAGTGATTCACAGGGTGACAGAGGTTGTGAATCTTCTAATCCATCTAAAAAGGAAATGCCAACAAAGACAGAGTTCCGGCAAGCAACGTGGATAAGTCAGGCCTCTTAGAAGTGATTTCCTGAGGCAAGGAAACCTCCAGACATAAATCATGCGGCCGCCATTAGTAAATACCTGGATATTCTAGAATGCCTCCAAATATGTTTTCTTCACATTTTCAACATTTTTTTAAACTTTGGCCTCCCTTGGTGAAAATATACTTGACAGTCAGTGAATATTTTATCATTAAATGTATCATCTTTACAGTTAATAAGATCACTAAAGAAATGTACACTACAAGCTGTGTGTGGTAGCACACCGCTGTCATCTCAGCCTCTGTGAGGATGAGTCATGAGGATCGAGAGAGTTTGAGGCCAGCTTGGGGTAAACAGCAATACAGACAGACAAAAAGTCAAAAAGAATAAAAAAAAAAAAAAAGAAAGGAAGGGAAGGAGAGAAGGAAGAGAAAGGAGAGAGAAGAGAGGGAGAGAGTGGGAAAGACAAGAAGAGAGGAGGGAGAAAGAGAGGATATGGGAAGAGGGAAAGAGGGGGAAGGAAGGGAAATCTACACTACAGAAACTATATTTAAAAGCAAAAAACAAAATTCAGCTCAGAAGCAAGAGAGAAGAAAAACTGCTGGGACCCAGATCCTTGGAATCTGAAGCCACAGACATATTGGTTTTTTTTCTATTTTTGTTAAAAATAACATCCCTGAAAATATCTGTATTTTAAAAACATTTTTCTATTTTCCCAAAAACCTTTTGACTGGCCAGAGGGCAGGAAAGAATGCTATCTAAATAGACCAGAACTCAACCAGCACGGCACTTACATATATTTAAAGCACTTGTCTACCCAGTTCACATGCTTACTATGTATAGGTCTGTCTGTTCTGTTCGTCTTCTTGTCTCCTGACTTCGACCCCATCGCTAACCCAGACCCCTAGAACTAAAAGTTTAAGGCTAAGACAGGTCGACTACAGACGCTTCATGCCTGACAAAGAAAGAGGATTCAGGGAGCACCCACAAAAATCTTAGAAAAAACCAGTGATACATCTGTTGCTTCTGTCCCTGGAGTTTTGCTTTCCTGTCCGTGGAAGGTTGTGTGACTTTCTGTGGGGCCCACATAGCTATCAATAAAACAGCAAGGAGCCACTGAAGAGAACCATCACACACTGATAACCAAACACACTTGGCCAAGAAGCCAGGCTCATGAAGGAAATTCAGCCAGCTCGTTTATTTTAGTTCATATTCATAGCTAGGAAGGAATATATGGAGAGAGAGAAAAGAGGGATTGCAAAAAGAAGGAATATGTTTTAAAACTCTAGGCAACCTAGAAGTTTCTCTATAGAGCAATATTCATTCACAGAGTGCATGGCCTGAAAATATACACATGAAACTGGTTTTTTTTCTCAGAATATTCACAGGACCATTACAGGCATACTTTGTCCAACAAGATACAAATCTCTAAACCACTCAAGACAATAACAGCTAAGTCACTCCGGAAATAAACTCCAATCAGAAAAAAAAGAAGAAAAAAAGCTGCATGCCAACACGCTTGTATAATACTCTGCTTCTACAATCTTCCTGGATAAGCATGAGCAGAAATAAAACCCCTTGTTACATAGCAGCCCGAAATACAAATGGCCATTCTGTCCTCTATCACCTCTGAGCTGTAGTTCATATAGTTTTAACAGGGCAATGTCTTGTCAAGCAGCAGGGTTACTAAAACACAAAAAGAGATGGGGGAGGGGGGTATCTATCAATATTCAACACCACAAAACCAGATGTGGTAGTACACGCCTGTAATCCCAGCAACCTGGGAAGCTCAAGCAGGAAGGTCCTGGGTGAAGACCAAGCTAGGCTACACAAAAAGATCCCGCCTGAAAAAAAGAAAAAAAAGAAAAAGGCAAGGAAACAGCACCACAGAGGACACTTGTTTCTCCATCTGGCAGGAAGCAATCAAACAACTTTGAAAATACTGAAGCTCATGCGTCACCAAGGTAAGGTTCCTTAGTGCTTGCTGTTTCAGAGAAGTTGATCACCAACAAGTGGTCACTTACTGAAGAGCACCCTGCAGAGAGACAGAGCTGGTGTCCACTGCTGGGGGTCGAAGGGAAGGGGGGGGGGGTCACACACCAGACATGGCACCCAGTAGAACAGGCCATCTGCACTCCCCGCCCCCCCCCAATCGCCTACAGCAGCTCTGTCACTAAAAACATGAGATTACCTTCACCAACATCCTCCTTTCTCATCAGCGCCGGCAAGGCCACAACCCTACCTGGTAATCGCTTACAGGGCTGGAGAGCCACCTGGCCTGGCCAATCCAATCTGCACCTTTTCCAACGGACGGTGGCGGCCGGGCTGCTGTTCATGTCCTCACACGGGAGAGGCAGAGGGAAGAGGAGGCGCAGGACTTGGACAACAAAAGCGGCCTGCGCACTGCACACTGGGATGGCCTGCTTGTGCGGTGGCTTTTTATGTTTCCCATGAGAGGATCTGACTAAACCTAACCCAGCAAGTACCAGACAGGAAGTTACACTTCGCAGCTGGTGAAAACTCTTAAGGTGGGGTTTCTCTTTTGTTGTTGTTGTTTTCCTGTACTATTTTGGTGGGGCTCTTTTTTTTTTTAATAGTTACAACCAAGGGGCCCTTGAATGCGCTCATCTACAGAAAGTTACTAAGTGTTCTTCCTCTCTCCAGTGTCAGGAGGAAGGGGACATTTCCGCCCCCTTCCCCAGTGTTGGTACAGCTAGGGTCATCCAACAGGGCATAGAGTTCAGTTACATATTAACTCTATTGCAAAGACTATCTTGGACTTATTATTTCACCTCAGTATCCATCCATATGTTGGGGGAATAAACCACAGACAGGATTTCTTCTTAATCCTTTAGAAAGGGTTACTATGGAGAAAAAAAAAATAAACCACATAAAAGTTTAGACTCATATTTTCCATACTATTCTATTTAAGGTATTTGCTTTCTCTCTCCCTGTCCCTCTGTCTCTCTGTCTCTCTCTGTCTCTGTCTCTGTCTCGCTGTCTGTCTGTCTGTCTCTCTCTCTCTCTCTCTGTCATTTGTGCACATGTGATCTACACACAGGAAAAAGTAAAGGAAATCTGTATTTGTACAATCTCCCTTGCATTCTTACTCTTTATCTTCTTGGTTCCTGGTGTGAAACAGAGACTTTTTACTCAATGCAAAGATTCTGAGAATATGGATTCCCAGGATTTGGAATAACAAGGCATCACTCTCCTGCTACTGGCTGAGGTAGAGGAAAGAGAAGACTACAGACTAAAAGTTGTGTGAGTCTTGAAAAATGCTTTCTCAAGCTGCCCACTACTAGCCCACTCCTGTAATCCTACCTGCTCAGGAGGCAGAGATCTGAAGACCATAGTTCAAAGCCAGCCCAGGCTAGAAAGTCCATGAGACAATTATCTTCAACTGACCACCAAAGAACTGGAAATGGAACTGTGGCTTAAATGGTAAAGTGAAAAGGCCTTGAGTGAAAGAGCTCAGGGACAGGACCCAGGCCCTGAGTTCAAGCCCCAGGACTGTTTTTAAGATACCTTTTCCTCCAAGAATGGAAAAGGGAGAACAGTGACCTCACCTGTATCCCAGGTGTGTTGTGCAGAGATAAGAAGATGATGTCACATAGTCTAAAGCTAAAATGAGCAATGATTTTATTGCAAGACAATTCCCATACTACACAAATAAACAATTCTATAATTATAAATATGTTTGCATTGCTGTGAAATCAACCTCACAATCAATTTTAGAGCCTTTTACCACCACCACCACCACCATACCCCCCAAAAAAACCATTCCTGCCCATCCCAACATCCATCCTACGTTCCCCAGCTCAACACAAGCCACTAAAACCTTCTTGTTTCCAAAAGATTTGTCTGTCGGGGACATTTCCTATAAATGAAATCATATAGTCTCTGGTCTTTTGTGTCTGGCTTCTTTCATTTTTAGCCCATTTTCAAGATTCCACATTGTAGCCAGGCATGGATGGCTCACGCCTGTAATCCTAGCTACTCAGGAGGCTGAGATCTGAGGATGACAGTTCAAAGCCAGCCCAGACAGAAAAGTCTGTGAGACTCTTATCTCCAATACACCACCAGAAAACCGGAAGTGGTGCTGGGGCTCAAGTGGTAGAGCCTAGCCTTAAGCTAAAGAGCTGAGGGAAGAAGACCAGGTCCAGAGTTCAATCCCCAGGACCGACCAAAAACAAAAAAAAAAACAAATTCCACACTGTAACAAGTATTTAGATTTCACTTCCATAGAGTAGAATAAAACTCCATGTGCATAAATGAAACCAGACCACTGATTGATCAATTTGTGGAAATTTGAATTGTTCCCCCTTATGACAAACAGGAATACTTCTGGTATGACCATGTATATGTATTTTTACGCGGACAGATAGTTTCCATTTCTCTCGGAGATATACAAATCTCCAGGAGCAGATCCTTGGGTCTCATGTATCTCTAGGCTTAATTAACCTTCCAAAGAGCTGCCAGACCGTTTTACCAAAAGATCGGCACCATTTCACACTCCCACATCAGGGCTCTGGCACTCCAGTGTCTCCGTGTCCTCATCACCACTTGCTATTATCAATCTGTCCATCACAGGAGGTACGAAGTGATATGTCATTGCCTCACTGGTATTGCCTTGATGGTTACCAAAGTAGAGTGTTTATCAGGAGCCCAAAATGTCTTCAGTACCATAGGAAGAGCTAAACAGTCAAACTAGAGAGCAAGCACTGACACATGGTCTTGTCTACTCAGAACAGTACCCCATACCAGCTACAACATCCATATCATGCAAGTAAGAACCTTACACATTTATGTGAAATACCTGGCATTTCTTCCACACCCTACCTTGGGGCTGCTTTTGACGTTTTAAAAGAAAGAAAATTCTAAGTGTAAATATGATATCTCAATCATCTCTAAACCTGTCTTTTGTACCTGTCTTTCTGTAAGGTCTTCCAAAACAGAAGTAACCTTTAGAACAAATTTTAGGGCAGCTGTGACGTAAGGTTGAGAATCCCAAAGCTTTTGCGTATCATCAAGAGGAATAACAAGTGAGGATCTAGATCCAAACAGTAACTTCCCCTTCTCATTCCAAAGTGTGGTAGCCCCCATCTGTAATCCTGGATATTCAAGGGGCTGAGATTAGGAGGATCACAGTTCAAGGTCAACCCTGGCATGATGAGATCCCCCATCTCAGCCAAGAAGAAGCTGGGCCTGTCTCCCAGCTATGTGGGAAGGGTTAATAGGGAGATCCCAAAGCAAAGGGAGACCCCATGCAAAAACAAAAACAAAAAAGCAAAAAGGGCTGAGGTGTGGCTCAAGAGGTAGAGCACTCATCCCACTCCTGTACAGAGCAAGCACAAGAGCCCCAGACCTGAAAATAATACTAATAATAATAGAGGATAGCAATTCAAAAAATGTCTATGAGATTATCATCTTATTTTTCTGTTCTGACCTTGCTTGAACAGATTTATTTATTTATTTCCTCTTTCCTTAGGCTTGTTTTGTTTTGTTTTTCTTTTTGCCTGGTCCTGGAGCTTGAACTCAGGGCCTGGGCGCTGTCCCTGAGACTCTTTTGCTCAAGGCTAGCACTCTACCACTTGAGCCACAGCTCCACTTCTGACTTTTTCTGTTTATGTGGTACTAAGGAATCAAATCCAGGGCTTCATGCATGCAAGGCAAGCACTCTACTACTAAGCCACAGTCATAGTACTCCTCTTTAGCATTTTAGGATCTAATTTTCAAGTTCTCTTTCTCCTACAAAAAAAAAAAAAAAAAAAATCTGGCCAGGAACCAATGGCTCAGACTTGTAATCCTAGCTACAGGGATCGCAGTTCAAAGCCAGCCCAGTAAAGTCTGTAACACTCTTATCTCCAGTGGTGCTGTGGCTCAAGTGGTATACCACTAACCTGGAGCAAAAGAAGCTCAGAGATAGCACTCACGCCCTGAGTTCAAGCCCCAAGACTGGCAAAAAACAAAAACAAAACAAAGCAAAACTATATGAAGCATGTAACAGATAGCAAAAGGCTCTTAACTTTAAAAAATAAAAATGTTCTTCTTTATTTCCCAATAGAAGGCCTCAGGCCTTGCTACATGTATTAATAATATGATTCATCCATCTTCGACAAAATTTTCCATGTCCCAAGGCTGCACTATGTAATTCATTGTTTTCGTTATTTCTTGGCATACAGCTGACTATGAAACTGGCTTTTGAACTTTCATATGTCAAGTAGAACTTTCCATTGTGGGAAATTTCTAAAACATTCCTATTAAGCTAAGTGGAAATGTCATCACAGCTGGAGAAAAAAGAAGGTCGGTATCAACCTTGTAACTTCCAAATCATCTTCTAGGCAGCAAAAGCAAGCCTCGAACACCCACCAAGAGCACTGCTTCGCTGGTATGTCCCTAAATCTTTGACCGTGAAGAAACTCAAAAGCTAACATCAGTTTAGCCGAAAGTTATCTGAAGGTTCTTCTAAAAATAATCCAACAGGAGGCCCTTTACAACTCACTTGCTCCATGTCAGAACGCACTCTTCCCAGATTGGCTCCTCTGCTAGACTGTACCGTGGCCCTATTTCTAGCTCTTGTGAAATCAATAAACCATTCATGTTGCAAGTATCTGTCCAGGGTCGGCCCCTTCTTATTCAATCTGGTGTTGACAGCAGTAATCATATTCTGTACATACCACTGGGTCTTTTGTAAGTACAACTGGCTTCGAGCCTGGGTCTACTCTCATCAAAGGGGAAAGAAAGGAAGGCCTGGAGTGGAGAGAGAAACACAGCACAAATTGGATGAAACTAAAGGAAGTGGGATAGACATAAAAGGGAAGGAAAGGTTTGGGGAAACTAATCCTAGATCCTCAGGGAAAAGCCACGCCCCTCAGCTCAGCAGCAAGCCCAGACCAGCAGACCAGCCCTGATAGGTGCACATTGTCCTAATTCTTCTTGTTATCTGCAAACAATCTCAGCTTCAACCATCATATTAGAACTGTCAGTCCAAACTAATGAACCTGCACCTGACTCTGCAGAGACACAGATAAGAACAAGTGCCAAGCCACGCCCTCATACACCGGGGAAAACAAACGAAAGAACATTCTGGCACCTCTCCTGAACGCTGGACAACAATGGCTTCATTTTCTGACTCCCATAATATTGTGTTTAATCTGGAGCGGAAGGTTTTTCTCAAATCACAGAATGATAAATTGGTCTTACAATACAAATGAGGTCAGTTCTAAACAAGAAAAAAAAATTAGGGAGGAGGTGAAGACCCAACTTTGAAACTGGATTTGATTGGCTTTTTTGTTGTTTGTTTGCTTTCTAGTTTTGTTTTTGTTTTTGTTTTGTTTTGTTTTTGGCTTCAACTCTGCCGATGCCCTGTCCCTGGGTGCTTTCTGGCACCCAGTTTGATTTGCAATTTTAGAATCACTATTCTCCAAGGAACCAAATTCTAGCTAACAGTCTCTACTTAAAAGTAATGTGAATGAGTCAGGGGTTGGTGGCTCACACCTGTAATCCAAGCCACCTACGAGGCTGAAGTCTGAGGATCATGGTTCAAAGCCAGCAGGCTGGAAAGTCCCTGAGACTCTTATATCTCCAGTTAACCATCAAAAAGCTGGAAATGAAGCTATGGCTCAAGTGGCAGAGAGCTAGCCTAAAGCACAAAAGCTCAGAACCCAGACCGAGTTTGAGCCTGAGAACCAGCACAGGTACACAATACACACACACACACACACACACACACACACACACAGCTCTGCTTCTGTGTGAATACCTCCAGGCTCAAACGTTCTTTGCATCTATGTTTTACCTGTCAGTCTTAAGTTGATCCCATGAAGTCAGGTCACAATCCTTGTCCCAAATGCTAGCCAGAATGGGAGCAAATCAAGACTCTTCCTTTTTAAGAAAAAGTCATCCAGCATGAGTCCAGAGCAGCAAGACCTAGGAACCTAGGACAATCTCCCCAAACCAAAGGCACAGAGTTCTTTCTTCAGGTAAGCTGTTTCATGGAACAGTGAGCATTTCTATCAGCAAGGAATTTTGTCAATTCCCAACTGCCAAATCGTCACCAAATAAGTTCAGGACCAGCTCAGGTATAACCATCAAATGAATACATGCAATGATTTGGGGGATTTCTGAGCTCTTTTTGGTTATTTTCACCACAGATGAAGGATCAGAGAGCAGATTCTCCCTTTGTCTGATGTCTGGTGTCTTAGGTAAACTCATGTGCAACGTTCAGCCTGCCTCCAGGTTCTTCACGCCTACAGAACTCCCTGTCTCCATCTTTGTTCAACACCTTCACCAGGCTTCCCATGTGAGGCTGGAATCTAATCTTCACCCTTTTCACAAGGCCCCCAAGCCCTGCAGTCCTGGCCATCCATGTCTATTATCACTCCTGAAGAATGCAAACACTAGAAAGGTGGCATGCCCTCACCATTCCTAAGATCTAATTAACTCCTTTGAATATTTGCCCAGAGTAATGATCTCTAAGAATGCAGTCTTCCATCAGTACCTGGGGGGAGGAGGGGAAGGGGTTCCAGGGCCCCGGGCAGACACCACAATCCACAGGTGCTCAACCTCTCATACATCCAACACGAAATCATATTCTCACATCCTCCCATACATCTGAAGTCTTCTCTAAGTACTCAGAATTTTTATCACCATGTGAATATTCTTTAAGTAGGTTTACTATCTTATTTATGGAATATGGCAAGAAGAAATACCTGTATCTGTCCAGTACAGTTGGGATTTTTTTTTTTGGTGCCAGTTTGGGGGCTTGAACTCAGGGCCTGGGCACTGTCCCCAAGCTTTTTTTTTTTTAAATCCTCAAAAGTAATGCTCTACTATTAGAGCTACAGCTTCACTTCTGAATTTTTGGTAGTTAATTGGAGATAAGAGTCTCATAGACTTTTCTGCACAGGCTGGTTTTGAACGGTAATTCTCAGATCTCATCTTCCTGAGTAGCTAGGATCACAGGCCTGAACCATCAGCACCAGGAATTCAGAGCATGCCAGGATGTTTCATTTCTAGCTAACTAGAATTTTCCAATTAGGAGATACTACTTTGGTTCTTGATCACAATAAAGATTATTAACAAAATATCATATGTTAACAAGAAAAAAATTCTCATATGATTTTAACAACTACTAAGAATACTCAATTACTATTGATAATTTAAAGGAAGCCAAGGAAAAAACTTTTTTTTTTAAATAAGCAAACCCAAAAAAAGCTATGCAAACAATAGCATTTCACGGACTGAATGATTTCTCATGAGATTATTTTTCCAAAGCATGAAGATATAAATAAAATCCAAAATTGTGCTTTTATATCCATAGTAATATACTATTAATAGAATCGAATGGCATTATCATCAACCAAGTTATATGAGAGAGTCAAATCTAAGTCCCCATCATCAAAAAGCTAAGAATTATCCCCAACCACATAGAGGCAAGTCTCCAAAGAAGACTTTAGGAAGCATGCCAAGAAAAGTAGGGCGATCATACTTGTTAGTTTTACTTTGCGATGGCAAAAACACTTGGAATGGTGAATTAAAAGGAGAATTCCTAGAAGTCGTATTTCAGGATCAAATTACATACAGCCTTCCCCACAATCATCTCTGGAAAGCTGTGTGGTAGCAGTGAGATTAAGAGGCAGCCAACCATCCCACCGAATCCCTTAATAAGAGGAGGAGAGGGGCAGTTCACACATGTGTGCATGTGCATGACTGCTTCTCACACATGTGTGCATGTGCATGTGTGTTTCTCGCGGACAATATGGCTTCCAGACAGAACATGCAACTGCCTGCCAGCCACAGAGGCCAGGCATGCGAGGTCTGACAGCAATCTGACCTAGACCAAGCCAGCATTACCTACCTGACGCCAAATGACATGCCATTTTGTTGGAGCAGAATTTGCTCTACCAAGATAGGGGTAGCCCCTCACACATCTAACTGCTGAAGTCAGGGATCCCCCACAATGGCCAGTCCAGATGTTAAGCACCTCACTGTAGAAGGCAATGCCAGAGCTCTCCATAACATTACTTATGGAAGCTCAGCACCTGGGACTTATACTTGTAACTGGAGCTACTCAAGTCACTGAAATCTTGAGGGCTGAGATGCAAAGTCAGACTGGGCAGAAACAAAACCAGAAAAAGTTGAGCTGGAGTTACGGCTTAAGTGGTAAAAGGGCTAGCCAAGCAAGCACAAAGCCCTGAGTTCAAATTAAGGTACCAGGAGACAAAAATGCATATAATACATATATACATATAATATATAATAATACATATAATATATGCATATACATACATAAATATACACATGTACATACACATATACACATATACGTAGTTATTCAAAGAGAAAACAAAAGACATAAGTAAAACAACATATATTACCAAAGCAAAGAAATAGGATTTTAAAAACACTATTTAAATACAAAAAGAGTAGATGGTTTTTCTAAATTGTTAGCACATTCTGGTTGTTATAAATCCATAACCAGCTGCAGACCATGGAGCAAAAGACAAGTGAATTTTCTGCAGGTACCTAGGCTGTCTTGAAAGGAACATTCCAGCTTCTATAGAGTACTGTGACTTTCAAGCTTCATGGTAAGAGATGCAAGATGAGATGAGAGGAGGAGGTTGTTTTTAGCAACAATGAAATCTGGTGGGAGAAATAACCAAGGGGACTCCTGGGGTCCGGTGACAAAGAGGACTTTACCACCACCACACTTAGTCTCTTAGGCACCAGCAGTGGCCATCTCTACCTCCAAAATACAACCTCAACTACAGCCTGTCCTCCTCCTCCTCCTTCCTGGTGGCTGAGGATGCTGACGTCCCCAGGTGCTGGGCGCTGCTGTCACTCAGCTGGCCTGTGGCAGTGGTGGAGGCTGGCACCAGGGTACAATCATAGCAGCTGTGGAGCCTGGCACCAGAGTCCCACCACAGCAGCTTCCCCCTCTGCATGGACACTTCCTGCTAGAAGTCCATGCCTGCTGCCTCCCAACCCTGACCACAGGATTCTGTTCTTTCTTGTGCCGTGGACCTCATGCAAACTTGGGGATACTGGTCCTCCCAATGATGCAGGCACAACCACCTGCAAGTCACCTGCAGACCCAGCCTGCAGCAGCCAGCAAACAAAGATGGCCCTGTCCAATCGTAGGCCCGGCCATTCCCTTTTGTGTGTCCTCTCCCTCCACTTGCCAATGAGCAAAAGCATGCATTTGTGACAACACAGGACAAAGAAAGGGAAGAAGCCAAGTGGAAACTGTGCAAAATTGACCCCAAAGAAGTCCTCCTACATGAAAGAGAGGTTCCAAGAAGTAACCAGGTGAGGACTAGAGAATTCAAGCAATAGTCAGCACACAAGTCATGAGCCTCAGCAACAGGCTCCGGTGCCCAGGATCCAGGCAGGTACACTGGCATGGTGTAAGCACTACGTGACAGGTCCCCTGGGCACCCATTCCGTTCCACACATACGAAAGCAGAAAAGGCCAGTACCCCGGCCAGGAAACAACGCAGTACCAAGTGCTATAGGAAGAGTACTGAGGCACTCGCTGTATCATGGACCTTGGGAGTCAAGTTCAAGTACTGCCAGTCACAAACCAGCATCGCCAAAAGGAGAAAAAGGAGAGGCAGTGGCTGATTAAAGGTGGGAATGAGGCCTGCAGAGGTCTCACACACACACACACACACACACACACACACACACACACACACACACACAGAGCCTGTGATTACAGTGTTCCTGTGAGTCAGGACAAGGGAGGCAGAAGGAGGAGGGAGCTCAAAAACAAGGTCAGAAGGAAGGAATGAAGGAAAAATCACAGTGATAAAGCAACAGGGAAACCCAGCCCTTTCCTCCCAGGGCAGCCCCCACGATGAGCAAGTCGCAAGTCACTCACTCGCAGGTTGCATGCAAGCAACAGGCATGCCTGCAGGTTGCTTTACGTGCCGTTTCCCACAAGGCTTGGTTCCCATGATGGCATTTTCTTCTGCAAGCCATGTCCAGGACTGAATCTGTCCAGCTATAAAAGTATGAGCATGGCAAAAAGAACAAAGTGGGTTTTAAATTAGGGATGTTGGGCTCTAACAACTTCCTATTGGTGGGCCAATTCCGCAGAGGGCTGAACTCCTCATGTTCCTTTTTTTGGTCCTCAGTGGCCCTGTTCAGGATTCACTTTTAGAGATCTCTGACCTTCATAGTCCTTGCAGAGTGATTTTGATTGATGCCTGTAATATTCTTACAAGTTAGACCCTGTCCAGATCTCTACTCTCACTGGAGAAATGAAGTTTCGGTACCTCCAGGAAAACACTAAATTCATGCTGGGAGTGAGTGGCTTCCTCTCACTTCCGGGGTCCCAGCCCAACAGCCTCTGCTTCTGTGGGATCGTGTGAGGAGGGCAGGGTCGTGTGCTTCTAAGGCAGCTCCCAGGCTGGAGCAGCAGTGCCTCTCCCATGTGAAGCCAGAGGTGTCCAAGTTATTTTTATGAAAGTAAATGATACTAGGCAGCACTTCCTCTTCCCCAGGCAGAGCCAAAAGTCTCACGATGTCAAGAAGAAAAACATGTGCGTCGCTAGCAAAGTGGTTCCAGATAGCAGAGGCAGCAGTAACTGAAAGCCAGTGCCAACGCACGCCAGTCCCAAACTGGCACAAGTACACACTGCAGACCAGAGACCCTGGAGACCTGAGGCTCTGGATGACAGAGGACAAAACTGTGAGTCCATACCTCTGAGAGCAATAGAATCACAGGCTGATGGACGATGCTAACTCTCCGTACAAGTTATTAATCTGGCCACACACACACACACACACACACACACACACACACACACACACACACACACACACACACACCGGAAGGAAGGAAATAAAAGTAAATGACTTGAGGTTCTGGATTTCATATGCAAAAAATAGCCAGCAACAGGTGCAGGGTTCTGGTGAAATGGAGTCTCTCAAATTACCTTCCGCCTCTGCTGCGTGCAGCGCCAAGCAGAGAAACCTACTATTAGGTAATGATGTCAGCAGAGCCGGCTAGCCACCGTGCTGGAGCCAGAGGCAATAATAAAAAATAAAAAAAAGTACACAGCAGACCAGAAAACATCTCTTTGCTGACATTTTACTTCTTTCACATAACCTTCTTCGAGAACATAACTAAAGTATTGATGGTCACACACAACGGTGTTTTAATGCCTAGTTCCCCGTCTAGTATGTGAAAAGTAGACAATAAGTAATGAATGAAGAAGGGGTGGGGAGGGGCAGGGCAGGGCAGTCAAAAATTTCAATGTATGGCCTACCACACATTAAGAACAGTGAGAGAAGGGGTGCATTCCAGGGGTGGGGAGAGTGTGGGAAAGGGTGACACTGAGCGTGAGACGCACTGTATTCATAAACTGCTCTGTCAAATGGCAATTCCTTTGTCCAACTACTTAAAAGATAATAAAAATATATTACCTAAAAATATGTAATGAAAGAAGCATGAAACCAACAGGTCAAACAGAAAATTCTCCTGACAAGTAAAACTGCACCTTCAAGTATTATATAAGCATAATTTTTCCCATTTCTCCAAGAAAAGAACAAAAGGTTGGGTCAAATGCCAAGGGCAAAGAAACACAGTGAAGAAGAGGGTTGGAAGCCTACTCAGCCATCCCTTCACATTAGCAGATCCACACAGAGAATCCTCACCAGAACAGGACAAAATGGGAAACAATCACAATCGCGTGTAAGTGGCCCACCCACAGACTGTCCTTCCCTCACCAGGCCTAGCCACACAAGAAGCGGGGTGGGCCACAGACCACAGTCAAAAATTCTCCATCCACTATTACTGAATTCTCCACCTACTACGTTCCATCCACCATGACCAAAGATTTTACAAATACAATTTTGTTGTACAATCTTAACCTACCTGATAAAAAATGGTCAGCTTGGAATATGTATAAGAAATATCTAGGAAATATGTAACATATATTTTTTAAGTATGAGTATGGATAAGAGTCATAGAAATGACACCATTTTCGAGCTACAAGAACAGATACCAAGTACTAGTGACTCAGGCCTGTAATCCTGGCTAATACTCAGGAGGCTAAGGATCACCACCCCAGGCAAGAAAGTACTCCAGGCAGTAAAGACCATGAGATGCTTATCTCCCATTAATTAGCAAAATGCCAAAAGTAAGCTGTGGCTCAAGTGGTAGAGTACCAGCCTTGAGCAAAAATCTATGGGAACAGCACCTAGGCCCTTGAGTTCAAGCCCCAATCCCAGTACAAAAATTAGGAAAGAAAAAAATAAAGAAGGAACTGAGTATGGTGACACATGCCTATAATCCCCGCACAAAGAATCCTAAAGTGCATAAAGTAACACCAGCCTAGACTACATAGTGACTTTAAGGCCAAAATGGGCCACATGGTGAGACCCTGTATTAAACAAATAAAATCTGACAACATTGACCGCCTACATGAAGGTCTGCCACTTGAATCCTATGCTGAATAAAAAGAATGTCTAGCTGAGGATGGAGCTCAGGGGTAGGGTTCTAACAGGTATGAGACCCTATTTTCTATCCCCAGCAGCTCAAAAGAAAAAATCTTATCAGTGTGAGAACATCACTGATTATATAACGAAAATGGTTTAAGTGGGTTAGAAACAGTATCGTTAATTATAGGAGTAAGTACTCAGAGACAGATAGGAATAAATCATCAGTCAGGTGCCAGTGGCTCATACCTATAATCCTAGCTGCTCAGGTTTGAAGCTAGCTTAGGCAGAAAAGTCCTGGAGACATAATCTCCAATTAAGCAGCAAAATGCTGGACTGAAGGCATGGCTCAAGTAGTAGAGAGCACCAGCCATGAGCAAGAAAGTAAAGGTAAAGGCATGAGTCCTTGAGTTCAAGCTCCAGTACCAACACACACACAAAGTAATAAGTATAAAATTACTGTGAAGAATGACTTATATAATTTTCTTTAAACTGATTAATTCCCCTTTTGTTTAGAACTCAAGTGTTCTAAGTAGGATTTTTCGCTTCCTTATATATTCAATTTTTAAAATCCTTAAAATCCTTTTTCCCCCCACAATTTACTATTTCCAAAATCCAAAATAACTCCCTGGAGAAAATACCCAAGGTCTCAAATAAAATTCTTAGCTGAGATGCTAGGTATGAATCACCTCAGACTTCAAGAAATACCCAGAAATAATCAGTGACATTACTAGTGCCTTTCCTTTCCCGGAGGTACTAGGGGTTGAATCTGGAAAGGGTGCTCTACAGCTGGGCCATGCTGCCAGCAGGACACGTTCTTTTGCAAGTGATATCTCTTCATGTCCTCCCCAGGGATCCAGAGCACCCTAAACAAGGCACAATAGACACATTAAGGGGGGAAGGCCATCTTGTACCTGCTTTGTTTCAGAGACCTATAAACACTGAAATAAACAAACAGGTAAACAAAGGAATTAGCAAGCCAGGCACTGGTGGCTCACACCTGTAATCCTAGCTACTCAAGAGGCTGAGATCTGAGGATCACGGTTCAAAGCCAGCCCGGGCAGGAAAGGCCATGAGACTCTTATCTCCAATAAACCACCAGAAAACTGGAAGTGGCGCTGTGGCTCAAAGCAGTAGAGCACTTGCCTTGAGTTGAAGAGCACAGGGACAATGCCTGAGCCCACAGTTCAAGCCCCACCACCACCAACAAAAAAAAAAAAAAAAAAAGCAATTAGCAAACAAACAGGCAGACTGGGTGGGGGATGGGAAGATGAGCGCTGTAAGAGATAGGTCAGGTCAGGCTCCCCCATGGAAGCACAATTTACCCAATACCCAAACCCAGACAGAGGAGAAACTAGGCATGGACTGGGCCCAGCATCACAGGCAAAGGAAAGACTCTAGGCAAGTGTGTCCTGAAGCTCCAAGGTGGCCCAGTGCTGGATGGAGCAACTAGCCATGTGATTCCCGCTCACCCTGTGACTCACTGAATATCCGCCTTGACATACATTCAACCCTCAGCCTGGAATTCTTTCCTTCCACAGCTTTCAATGCCACCTCCAAGAAACATTCACTGATCGTCCGTGCAAGTGCAATACTCCAGGACGAAATCCTCCCGAATGCCTGATTCCCTGGCACCAAGGATGTGTCCCCAGCCTGCTTCTCAATTGAGCACACGGTGCTGGGTCTCTGTGTTCCTCAGCCTGTATGAGCCTGTATGCTGGGTCTGTTTCCCCCAAATCCTGGCACCAGCACAGCTGGAATAAATGACAAGCATGAGAAAGAACAAGCCAGGAGGGGCACAGACGAATCAAATGGGCACAGGAGCAATCCTTCGTGACTCAGTTGTTGGAAATTCAGAACACCACTTCGGCCGCAGCCCCTCTACTCAGTTACAATCTGGAGGAGAGGCTAGACGATTTCTATCCCCCATGTGGCTTTCGTACAACAGACATTTCTGGGCAGATCCTCTATCAGAGGGAAGCCGGGGAAAGAGGTTCACAGCGAATCATGAGACACTGCACTCGAGTCATTCATATTTCATAGTCAGGCAACAAATGCCAGCCAGGCCCTGTGAAAGTCTCTAGTGCGGACTGGCAATGGTCCTGACTAGGCTGCAAAAGCCTTAGCCAGCGGTGAATCATGGTTCCAGAATGTTCTCAGTGTTTGACATTGTCAAATTCTTTATGTGCAGCTAACGTAGTTCACACTATTCAGAGAAATTTTTAAAAACTTCCAGGTCCCTCTGAGGACCTATGTTTCAGAATCTGCTGTTCAGTCATGTTTCACCCTAGTTGTTGGCTGACTGAAGTCAGTCTGGCCTCCTGTGGTGCAGGAAAGGCTCACTAACCACCACCACATTCTGGGCGAGTCTCCTTTACCTGCCTGTGGCTCCTGGCTGGCTCCATCTGGGAACTCGGATCTCACCTCCATGTCGGGCGGCTCAGCACGTCTCCCGATGAGCTTCAGGTTCCCAAACAAGCAGTGCACATTTCCTACGGCCACACAGATGCACCTCGTGCTGGAGAAGGTGCCGTGCGGAAAATCACGTTGAAAACACAGAGCCCGACTGGATGGGAACCCGGGAGAGATGAGTCCCTCCCAACTGCCCCAACCAGAATGGTCGCATTCCTGCTGTGAGCAGGGCCCAATCTGCTGTGCGACTCCTGAGCCTCTGCCAGAGCCTGTCGCCTTCCAATCAAACCCGGTGAAGGCCCGGCCCTCATCTGCCCAGGACAGCCAGGCCTGCACCTCTCAAACACCTCCATACTGAGGAGAAAGCCAAGCGCCTCCCTCCACTCTCCTTTGGTGTTTTTTTTTTTTTTTCCATTCCAGCCAGAGGAGAATCTGAGCCAGCACACAGGGTTGAAAATTTAAGGATTAAATTTAAAAAAAAAAATTTCCAAGTCTTGCAAGAGAGCGTGTTCTTACAAACTCTTCCATCAGGTTTCTCAGGTCTGTGTATTCCCAGGGAATCCCTAGAACTCTCAGGAAGCCATCCATTAATGAAGTAAATAATACATGTCCTCAAACGTCAGGATTAGAAATATTAGTGAGTGAAGTGCCAACTGCATCTTTCTGCCAGTCTTAGCTCACTACACACACACACTCACACACACACACACACACACACACACACACACCCCACTCATTAGCCTCCTGCAGATTGTCCTGAACAAACCTGGCTCCTTAAGGAAGGAAAGAAGCCCTTCTGACCACACCCTCTCCTATCAGACCATGAAGTTATGCCATGATTCACACTCACAGCAGGTCTCAATGTTTACCCCTTAGGCAATCGCATATAAGAGGACAGACACCACGAAGTTGTACTGTGCTGATCAGGCTCAGAACAGACTCCTCACCAAAAAAGTTATTTCCACTTAAAATGCTCATCTCTATTCAAACATTCTTCAGAAGATCATGCTGCCTGGAACTCCTGAATGTGTACTTGAAACTATTTTCTTGATTACAAGGAAGAAGATCTGAGAACTTAGGAAAAACAAATTTTTCACCAACTGAAATTGGTGTCCCCTTTCAGTGTGAAGGTAGATGACAACTACAGTATTAAGCCAGGTACCGATGGCATATGTCTGTCATCCTAGCTACTACAGAAAGCAGAAAATAGGTGGATCATAGCCCAGACACATAGCCAGACTCAAGCTCAAAAGTAACCCAGGCAGGAATGGATGGGTGGGTGGAATGGATGGAGAGAGAGTGATGGAGAGGGGAGGGGGGAGAGATGGAAGGATGAGTGGATGAATAGAGATGGAACGAAGAATGGATGAGTGGTAGATGGATGGTAGATGGGTGGATGGATAGATGGAAGGGTAGGTGGATGGATGGATAGGTGGATAGATGGCTGGATAAGTGGGTAGATGGATGCACCAATGGATGGATGGATGATTTATTCTTCCAGTCCGTATTTGTTGAAGCCCCCCGCCCCCCAGGCTCACCACACGTGGCTACTGCTCCCAAGGAATGATCCCTGAAGGGTACAGTTGATCATCAGTCAGCACACAGACACCCATGAGATGGGAGCCATGGGGAAGGCAAAGAAGCTGAGATGGAGACCACTTCAGCCAGGCTTTGAGTCCTGAAGTCTACGAAGCCCTGACTCTGGTGACATTCATCCTCCTTCATCTCTGCCTTACATAGGAAGGAAGTTAATGCTCAAACCTCTGGGCTCCAGTACTCTACACTGCCCTGCGCAAGATTCCACCACCAAGCCTCCTGAGGTCCTGCCCAAGGCCACAAAAAGAAAAAGAAAAAGTAGCCCATGCAAAAAAGAGCTGAAGGCATGCCTCAGCAGCAGACCACCAACGCCTAACAAGTATGACACCCTGAGGTCAGGCCCCAGTATTAAAACTACTTTTCAGTGCATTGCTCACAAAAGCCATTTTCACCACTGGTTATAGCAGACACCCTGGAAAATTTTTGATCTGGCTCCTCACTTTTCAGAGCAGTAAAGAAGCCAGAGGTAAGGAAGTTTATTTCTGAAGGTAATAACAAAGTGCAAGTGTTATGCATCACAGACTTTGACTATTTGATAACTATCTGTCAATATAACTGGTGTCCTCTATAGCACATATATTTCATCTTGGGCATCTAAAAATAGTTGTGTGGGTTCATTAAAGTCCTAAGAGAATCCATGATCAGAATAAAGAATTATAAACCTAAATCAAGCCAGGAACTAGTGGTGCACACTTGTAAACCTAGCTACTCATGAAGCTGAGATCTGAGGATTGAGGTTCAAAGCCAGCCAAGGCAGGAAAATCCATAAGATTCCTTTTTTTTTTTCTTTTTTGGCCAGTTGTGGGGCCTGAACTCTGGGCCTGGGCACTGTCCCTCAGCTCTTCAGCTCAAGGCTAGCGCTCTACCACTTGAACCACAGCGCCGCTTCCAGCGTTTTCTGCTTATGTGGTGCTGAAGAATGGAACCCAGGACCTCATGCATGCGAGGCAAGCACTCTACCACTGGGCCATGAGATTCTTATCTGCAATTAACCACCAAAAGGCCAGAAGTAGAGTTGTGGCTCAAGTGGTAGAGCACCAGCCTTAAGGGGTAAACAGCTCAAGGAGAGCATCCTGGCCCTGAGTTCAAGCCCTGGAATCAGAATAACTAACAAATAAATAGATCAGTAGATAAACACATGTATGTCACTGTTGTGAGCTATAAATACTAGATGCTTCCAGAAAACTTGCATGTTGCTCTTCCTGGATTGAACATAATTTCACTCACTGTGAAAAAGTCTTTTTTTCTAAAAAAAAAAAAAAAAGTAAGTTCATCACCGAGATTTGTAAAGCAAGGCTATCAGACAAGAAGAGCTAACAAAACCTATTTCATTTCTGTTTCTACCTGGGAACTTCTAAGCTGCAGCCAGACAAATAGAAAGCCCCCTGTTCTTATTTCTACAGCAACTGTCTCTGAGTATCTGCACGTACCCAGCAGGGGGAATCACAGAACCGTGAGCCCTACGAGGGCAAGTTGCTTTCTTCAGCCAGCCACTGATGCCTAGAACACTCCAATACAACAGGAGAGCTCCAAGAGAAGGGAGGGCCAGGCGTGGCTAGCTACATCACTGGGCCCCACCCCAGAAGACACCAAATTTCCAGGACATGTTATGGAATGTTCTAGAAGAGCAAATGCCCAGCACTTCCCTTAAATGAAGTTACTACAGATTCTGGCGAGTTGCTCTTACCAGCTCCAGTTCCATTTGGTGACTTTCTCCCTTGTTCCTGCCAAAGGACCAAAAAGACACCACAACAGGGAAATAGGAAATAGGAAATGATCCTTCTTCCTCCTCCTCTTCTTCCTCCTCCCCCTCCTGCTTCTCCCTCTCCCCCACCCCATACCCTCTTCTTCTTTTCCTGTGCCTTCAATTTATATTCCTAGTGCAAGGTTGGCCTGGTCAGCCTGTTTTACTTTCTAGGAGTATGTTGCATGTTTTCTGTAATATTATCAAACCCTTCTGCAGCTTGATACTCTGGCCATCTGAGTGAAACGAGTTAATCTGGAGAAAACCAATTTCCCCAACTTTGCCTTAAGATAAGGCAAAGGAACTAGGTGAGTCTCCTCCAGCATCTGGTAGTTCTACAGCACTGAGGGCAGCTCTAGCATCAGAACACACAGGCATTTACACCTGACAGGAAGAGCAGGAGCCCACTCCCTACCCAAAGTGCTCAGCACAGAAAATGCTGGAAAGACGGCTGGAGGCATGACCCAGCAGTTAAAAGAGTGTGCAACCTTGAGTTCCCACCCAATACCCACCTGAGAAAAAATATTTAATATTCTTTTTTTAAAAAAGAAGAAAATACTAGGAAGAAGCCACTTCAGCTATAAAGCCTGCTCATGAGGAATTCTCCATTCTAGAGAATACCAGAAGTTTGCAATGTCAAGCAGAACACACAGGCATCATCATCAGCTACATGGAAAACGCTGGGCTGTCATGGGAGAGACTCCCAGTGGAATAACTTCAGTATTTACAATCCACATGCACAGCGTGATGATCTAGATGACTTCAAAGACCACTGAGACTGCAGTGCCCGGCAGGAGGGTCGGAAAAATGTGAGGAAAACCTAGTAAGAAAAGAAATCAGTGCTGGTACTGGGGCTGGTGGCTCATGCCTGTAATCCAAGCTACTCAAGAGGCTGAGATCTGAGAATTGCATTTCCAAGTCAGCCAGGGGAAGGAAAGGCCTTGAGACTCTTCAATTAACCACCAGAAAACTGGAAGTGGAGATGCCATGCAAAGTGGTAGAGTGCCAGCCTTGTAGGAATGAACTCAAAGACAGCATCCAGGTCCTGAGTTCAAGCCCCACAATCAGCAAAATAAAAAAACGTTTTTATTAAAAAAGAAGAAATCAATGCTGGAGAAAGCTACAGGAAAATATCAAAGGGCTCAGATTATTCAAAGATCATATTGCAGCATTTTCTCTACTACTAAAAAACCAAGTTGACCATGATTTCTAAGGTAAATGTCTCATGACATATTTCTCTGTTTTTAGACAAGTCATAAGTGCACCATTTATTTTCAATCTAGGGAGCTGAAACTGCAATCAGACCCAGTCCGCGTCCTCCTCTGAGGGGCAGACTTTCCTCTGCGGTTTCCTCATTGCCAGCTTCTTCATCTCTAAACAGTGACACTTTGCATCTGGAATGTTCTGCAAGGCCCGGTGTTCAAGCCTTACTCCCTAGACTGGGGCTGCTGAGAAGGGCGAGAAGCTTTAGGAGGTGGCCCAGCGGAGGGAGGGTGGGGTGTCTTCTGCCCTTGAAAGGACTGTGACCCTGTCTCCTCCGACCTCTCCACTGCTGGGCAGCCATGAGCCCAATGCTGCCTCATCACAGGCCCAAAGGCAGCTTCAGCCTAAAACTTCAAAAAAAAAAAAAAAAACTCTTCCTTTTTCATTCCCCTTGCAATACTGAGATCTGAACACAGGGCCTCGGGCTCGCTAGGCAAGCACTCTACCACTCAAACCACACCTCCAATCATTTTGTTGTGCTTGTTCCGTTTTTTCGAGTTGGAGTCTTGCTCATTTTGACAGATCTGGCCTGGAACTTTCTGATCCTCCTACCTCCGCCTCCCAAGTAGCTGGGATTACAGGCATGCACCACCAATCCCAGGCTCACCTCTTTGTCATAGGTATCATCAAGAGTATCTTTTACACAAAGCCAACACAACTACCCTTATCCTGCTTCTCCTTAAAATAAGTGGCCATTAAGGATTTACCTCTCTGGTAATCCACACATCCGGCCACGACTGAATTTTCACTTCTGACATCATAGTTTTAATTTCTAAGATCTCGTTCCTCTCAGGATCTTCCTTTTGATCTAAGTATGTTCTTGTTTCAGAGATGTAACTATTTCCTAGCTTTTCTGGGGATTAAGAAGATGTGTCCCATCTCTCGGTTTCCCTCAGGTGTGTTTGGTTGTGATTTGCTTCTGCACAGCTTTAATGAGGAAGGCTTTCTTCAAACCTCTGCTGAATCCTGGCACCTTGAGTACTTCAACCTCAACCACTTGTTTGGGGGGAGGGGGGGGGGTGAGGCTGGGTGTCAAATGGGCTCAGAAGAGAAGGGTCGGTTTATATCCTGGAACCATACTGCACTGTCCACCCAAGCAGAGTTTAACTGGGGATTGACACACGGCTTCAGGAATCTGGGGCAATCCTTCTGACCAGAGCCTCACCATTTTCTTTTCTTTTTTCTTTTTTCTGACAGCCCAGAGACATTACACTAGCCACACCTCCAGCCCTTTCAGCTATTTTTCACTTACGTTCTCACATGTTTGGCCAAGACCAGTTCTCAGACCCTGATCCTGATACCTAATGCCTTCTGTGAGCTAGGATTACAGGCACGTACCACTATGCCTGGTTTGATCATTGAGATAGGATCTCATTAACTTCTTTGGCCAGACTAGCCTCCAATTGTGATCTTTTCATCTCTATCTCCCACATGACTGGGATTCCAGCCATAAGCTACTGTGCCCGGCTATTAAAATTTTAAATACATTTGATCTCTAAAAATGCATGCTAAAATAAATCCAGAAACTCAAAGCTCATGTATATTTACCAAATTTTTAAAAATCATAACTGTATGGAAAAAATTAGTAATAAAAGGAAGGAAAAAAAACTCTAAGAGATTTTCACAACCCAAATGCTTAACTCTGCTTACCTCCTGACTCATAGAAAGGTCTGCTTATAATTTTTGAAAGTAGAAAGTATTTCGCACTTTGACTGAAAGGGTACATGTATACTTCTGATACTAACAGACTGAAATGGAGAAATAATTTTGCAAGGCCAATTTTCAGACCAGAAAGAATTTCACAACAGGATTTTAACATTCCCCCATGAAACCCAGTGGGCTTGTTTGTACCTACCTAAATGGGGTGGAGACTTGTAGCAAATAAAACTTAAGTTTTTCTGGCATATTCTGAAAATTGCAAGCTATTTCCAAGATTACATGGTGGAGAAACTGACATGCAGCCACTTTGATTGATTAACCCACTCTTAGAAATTATGAAAACTTGTAACACTGGTTTTCTCATACTATGGTGTCTATTTTAGGTATCATTCACAAAAAAAATACTAAACTACAGGAAAGAAAATTAACACGGTACTCTTTATAGTTTTATGTTTGTTTTGTGGGGTTTTTTGTTTGTTTGCTTGCTTTGCCAATCCTGGGGCTTGAACTCAGGACCCGGGCACTCTCCCTAGGCCTCTTTTGCTCAAGGTTAGCACTATACCACTTAGCCACAGCACCACTTCTGGCTTCTTCTGTTTATGTGGTACTGAAGAAATCAAAGCCAAAGCTTCATGCATGCTAGGTGAGCACTCTTCCACTGAGCCACCTTCCCAGCCCTCTTTATTTTCTTTAAAACAACATTTCTTGATCAAGATGCACTGTACTCATAAATGGATACATTGAATTGAAACCCCTTTGTACAGCTACTTAAAGATAATTTTAAAAATAAATTATAGAAAAATGTTTCTGAGAAAGCTTAAAAAAGATAAAGGTAGTAGTCATTAAGACCAAATAAAAATTAATGTAGGGCTGAATGGATTCTGATGTGGGAATATGTAAGATTCCCCAACATTCAAGATGGATCATCACAAAACTGTCCTTCCATCTCATCGTGAATCAAAGAGGAGGAAGACCACTCTAGCAGTCTGAAAGTCATAATTGTGTCTGTCAAAATAACCAATTAGCCAGGCACTGGTGGCTCATGCCTATAATCCTAGCTACTCAAGAGGTTGAGGGGTGGAGGATCAAGATTTGAGGCCAGCGTGGGCTAGGATCCAGGGATAGGAGTGCTCACCTTCTACCTATATCACCTACACAGGAGACAGGTAGAAAGAGCACAGGCAAAAGGCAACAGACCCTATTTAAAATATAACCAATGCAAAAACAGAGCTGGAGGCATGGCTCGAGTAATACAGACTTCCTACCTAGTAAGTGCCAAACTCTGAGTTCAAACCCCAATTCCAACCCAAAAAAAAAGGAAGTTACTCTTTGTATTTTTAAGTATTCATGAATTCATGTGTGTGCTGCATAGGTACATGTATATGCATATATTCATGATGGGTACAGAACAGAACATCCAAAACCCAGTAAGCTATCATCCCCTCACGGCTATTCCTTTTTTGAGAGACAGGATCTCACTGTGTCACCCAGGCTAACCTCAAACACACCACCTTCCCCCTGCCTTACTCTTCCAAATGCTGAGAGAAGAGGTAGCTGCCCCCACACGCCACCAGGACAATCCCTCTTATAAACCCCAGGTTTGTGCCCATCAGCTTTCCATTGTTATCACAAAAGACTTACTGTGGCTCACAGTGTCGTAGGCAGGTGTCTCTGATACTTTTGTGTGCCTGTGGCAAGGAAGAGCATCACAACAGGGATAGTTGAGCAAAGCGGCTTAACTGACAGCAGCCAGGAAGCACAGAGATGGAAGGGAAGGAGTTAGCATTCCTACATCCCCTACAAAGGGTCTCCAACAACCTAAATTCTTCCTCGAGGCCTACCTCTAAAGGTTCCACTACCTCCCAGAAGAGCAACCAGCTGGCCACCAAGCCCATAACATATGAGCCAGGGAGAGTCATTTAAGATCCAAACAACAAGGAAGGGGGTAACAATGCTCGACAGGAAATGTACTCTTTGCCTTACTCATGTAACTGTAACCCCGCTGTACCGCATCTTTACAATAAAACAAAGAAGTAGACAGAAAACGAAAAAGATCCAAACCATAACCATGTTTCAGGAAGAAATGAAAGAAGCATAAAATATGTGCAAGGAGTCTACTACGATAAAGCAGAGATGATTTGCATGATCAGCTGATTCTAGGCAGATGCACCCTTCCAGCCTGGGCGGCAATATCAGCTTATTTGAGTGCTTCCAATGGACACCTTCACCTGTTCCATGTCCATCAGCAGGAAGAGGCCATGGGGAATCAGATGAGCAAGGCACCAACAGGATCACCAGACAGGACAGTGATTCACAGATGTGTCAGAGCCAAGTCAGATAAATCATCCCCATGTTAAATGAAGCTTATGCGACTTCATCATTAGCCTGAATGCTAAGTGCTTGCTCTTGGACTGAAAGCAAGGTGGATAATAATTGCGTGGCACTCATTTCCTTGACAGATGTGTTCCCTCTGTAATTCCACCCAGGAGCCACTGACTTCTCTGCCCCAGAGCAGCCCCGCCGCAGCTTCCAAACTCCATTCTAAATAGAGTGTCACATTTCCACCAGCACACAGCTCACTACTTCATATGATTTAAAAATAACTGCCACTGGGGCTGGGAAAGTAGCTCAGTGGTAGAGTACTTGCTTTGCATGCAAGAGGCCCTGGGTTCAATTCCTCAGCACCACATAAGCAGAAAAAGCCAGAAGTAGCGCTGTGGCTCAAGTGGTAGAGTGCTAACGTTGAGCTGAAGAGCTAAGGGACAGTGCCCAGGCCCAGAGGTCAGGCCCCATGATTGACAAAAAATAAATACAATAATAATGGAAATAATAATAATAGTAATAATAACTGTCATTAATATATTATAATTTTAATAAGTATTTTATAGCCTTATTTACAGAGGCAAAATTCCAGTGGCCAGAAACAGAATTCCAATTCTACTCAGCCAAACCTAGTAACTTGGGTCATGCTGATGTCTCCTGCATCCCCATCAACAACCTGTACAAAATCAAGGGCAAACGATTCCAGGAGAAGAAGGAAGGACAGGAATAGACATGGGAAATGATAATAATAACAAAAGAGCAGCCTGTATAACATTATACAAACAATTTTAACGCTATCAGTCTTTATAACTCTATTAAAACATGTTAAAAATCCTTATTTTGGTTCTACTTAGCCCCAAATTTTACATGTTAAAATTCACTTTAAAGGATAGTGTGGTGTGGTTCAAATGGTACAGCACATGCCTAGCAAGCTCGAGTTCAAACTTCAGCACTTCTAATAAATAAGAAAATAAAGAAAATAATAAATTTACTTTGAATAACTTAGAAAGAAAAACAAAAATAGAGGCATACAATGTTCCAAATTAATGTTATGGCACATAAAATATGGCACAATAATTGTGAAGTTAAGAAGTGATCACAAAGACAGGATGCATGAAGGCATCCGTACATCAAGTTATTCTGCAGAACAACCATTCCTAGTACTAGCTAAATGTCTCATAAAACAATCCACAATAGTGTATTGCCAGGTGCTGGTTACTCATGCCTGTAATCCTAGCTACTCAGAAGGCTGAGATCTGAGGATCTGAGCCAGCCCAGGCAGAAAAGTTCATGACTCTTATCTACAATTAACCTTTACCAAAACACAGGACATGGAGGTATGGTTCAAGTGGTGGAGTGCCAGCCTTGAACAAGAGAAGATACAAGACAATGCCCAAACCCTGAGTCCAAGTCCCAGTACCAGCCAATAATTCATTCATTAAAAGATTTAACAAGAAATCCCTAAGGCAACATGCAAACAGAAAAATTCCAGCACACCCTAACCAGCACTTCCAAGGAAAATGGTTGACCCACAACTAACACCCAAATGGATGCCCGTGGCTTCATTTAGAAAAATAGAAGAAACTGATTAGGGGGAAAAAAACACAACAATAAATACTGTGAAAATACACTTTAATTCAAAAGATGTTTTAAGCAGCTTTGCTTTTGTTCAAGACATATTATAAAGCAATTAAACGAAGCCACACTTTATTTCTTGGTGTCATCGCAGAAACTTAAAGGACTAAGAAAGGTGGGAGGCGCTGGCAGAACAAGTTTCCTAAAATCACAGGGCACCAAGGAGTCCCCACCCCACTGGTTAACACTGTTAACATGCAGCCCCAGCCCCACTGATTAACACTGTTAACATGCAGGTCAAGGATTTTTAGTGTGTATTATGGGATATTTTAAAAAACAAAATTCTAAAAGCAGAGTTCCTACTTCAGAAATGAAACCCTGAAAAGAGGATTAGGTCAACACATAGAGATGATGTCTGTAAATGAAAAACAATCTCATCTGGAAGTTATTTCCAGAAGGGGAGAGGACAGAACAAAGACCAGAAAAATGCAACTTCAAGATTTAAGGATGGAGAGAGGAGTCTACACCACCATGGAAAAAGCCCAGATCGAATATCAAAGGGTGCTTTGACAGCGAAGATGAGTGGAAGTAGAGCAGGCTCCCTCTCCCTGTGACAGGCACTAACTTGGTCAAGTGCCACACCACAGCAACAGAAACCGGAAGGTGCTCCGGAGAGAGGCACACCCCTGGAGAACTTCGCTTATATCTCTGGGGTTTCTTCTGAGATTTTCCTGGTTTTATGGTCATAATTTTATCTATTTGCACCTGGCTTACTGTCTACCCCAAGTGAGAGTTCTATGAAGTGACATCTCTTTGACCTGAAGGGAAGGCATCTTTCATCTTTTAATCATTCCTTAAGTGTGTCATTTATGGGGAGCTGAGGAAAGGTGTTTAGGAGCTTCTAGACCAGGAGAATGAGAAGAAGGGGAAGGAAGAAGAGGTGGAAGTGGAGGAGGAAAAAGAAGAGGAGTAGGAAGAGAAGGAAGAAGAAGAGGAATAGGAGGAGGAGGAAGAAGAGGAGTAGGAGGAGGAAGAGGAAGAAGAGGAGGAGGAGAAAGAAGGAGAGGAGGAGGAGGAAGAGGAAGAAGAGGAGGAGGAGGAGGAGGAAGAAGAAGAAGAAGAGGAGGAGGAAGAGGAAGAAGAGGAGGAGGAGGAGCAGGAGGAAGAAGAGGAGGAGGAGGAGGAGGGGGAGAAGTACATAGTCAAGGTGGCTTATTCCTGTAACCCCAGCTACTAAAGAGGCTGAGATCTAGAGGATCAAATTAGAAACTAGCTTGGGCAGAAAAGTCTGAAGGAACCTATCCCTAACCAGCAAAACACTGGACTGTAGACATAGCTCAATTGGTAGAGCACCACCCAAATAAGGAGAAGAACTTAGTTCAAGCACATTACTAGCAATAAATAAATAGGTATAATAATAGATAGATAGACAGAGTGCATTGCCAACAGTAAGTTTTTACATTTTCAAAATGTGATTTTCAAAATTTACAACATGAACCTCATGATTTTCCTTAGCATTTTGCCCCATATAACCATCTCAAGTTTAACAGGGCACCGACAGGACACTTCCTATAAAGCAAGCAAAATGCTGGGGACAAACTCCTCTAGCCTCTGTCTTAGTCATCAACTCATCCCTTTCCCTCTCTGAACTGTTGTTGGCATTTTCTTTTTCAAACTTTCACGTGACTTTCTACAGGAATGTGAGGCAGAGACTGAGTATAAACCTTCCACACAGAACAAAACTGAAGACCATAACAGACACATCCCCATGTCTGAAACAGAAACGACTACATTTTCCCACAGAATCCTTACAGGGAGTAATGGAAATAAACTTTAAAAAGGCTCAGCCTACACGCTTACTCTTTCCTCCCTCTGTTCTTTCAAGAAATATTTTCCCTGTCTAAAATTAATTTTCCTCATGCGCTCCGGATTTAGCGAGCAATCAATTAGTTCACACATTGCTAGCTTTTATGGCGCAAGTCTCTGCTTACAAATTTAAAAGTTAATGTACATCCGGGCACCTCTCATTAAACACATTGACTTTGGCTAAGACTCCTAGAGCCATCTACTACAGAAAGTAAAAGTTTAACAGACCGGATTGAACTTTAAGTAGCTGTAGATACCACTAACTGAGCAAACCGTACACTTACTCTCACCCAGACCTGCAAATTCCCAATGCTTTCTTTTAACACAATTGTGTTCATTGCAATTCTCAACTCACAGGGCACCAACCACAAGGATCTCCAGTGGCTCAGACTACAGGAATCAGCTACCAAGCACACTGGGTGTCAGACACAGAGGACCCCTTGGCAGGGTCTCCCTCCTCATTTTGCAGCTGAGGGATGAGCAACCCTTGGCCAATTACATTTTAGTATAATCATAGTATAATTTAGTATATAATCCTACCATATAATTTAGTAGATACCCAGAGTATAATTTAGTCTAATCGTCGATGGACCTATCCCCATCCATGTGCATCTCATCTCATTCAAGTTGAGCATGCAGTGCGGAAAGAAGCACTGGGGAAACAGATCCAGAAATCCACAGGCTGCTTCTTCCATCTCCAGGCCTCCTGGAGATGTGCCCTCCGTGTGCAGGGAGCGATGGTCCCACGGGGACATCGGTGCCCCACGAGCCCCCTTGAGCAGCTCAAAGTGCCACAGCATCTTCAACTGTGCAATGGTGGTGATACATACACCACGGAGCATCAGTAAACAAGCCCAAGGATCCCACCAATGCCACGCCAGCTGCCGTCCCTCTCTGCACACAGAGCCCTGGCCAGCGAGGCAGACAGGCAGAAAGCCAGTCAGCACTGTGGCCTAGAGTAGAGGACGCTGGGAAATGTCCACCAGACTGAGGCTCTGCCGAGGACGCAGATCCAAACGCCCATCCCAAGAGGCTGCCCAGGCCTCCCAGACACACAGGCAAAGCAGGGCTGAGCTGCGGTGCTCATTAGTGACCACAGAAACAAGAGTCTGGAGTTGGGCCTGCCATGACTGGTGTAAGAATCTCAGCCTGTAACCAATCTCCCTGCCCTGACCTCTGCCCACACCAAGCCCAGAACCCTCCCCTCTTCCTGGCATCTCATTGTCTCCTTCCCGGCATTTCACTTCCATGTGTGGGCATGTGTGCGTGTGTGCGTGCGCGCGCGTGTGCACGCGCACACACACACACCACTGCTGCTGCTGATGCACACACACACACACACACACACACACACATACACACACACCACTGCTGCTGCTGATGATGATATAACAGGCCCTTAGCCTATTACCCTTGCCAAGCTCAGAGAAGAAGCAGCCAGAAAGCTTATGAGAAAAGTCTACAGGTCAGGATACTGCTTCTTCTTCATTTTCTTTTCTTCTCCCTCTTTTATCTGTGTGTGTGCATGCATGTGTGTATATGTGTGTGTACGTGTGTGTTTATAGTAGTACTGGGCCTGGGTAGTGTTCCTTGGCTTCTTGGCTTCAGAGTACCACTCTACCCCTTGAGCCACAGTTCCACTTCTAGCTTTTTGCTAGTTAACTGGAGACTCACACAGACTTCCCAGCCTACGCTGGTTTTAAACCATGATCCTCAGATCTCAGCCTCCTGAGTAGCTAGACTTACCGGCGTGAGGCACAGGCACCTAGCCATGACCTACATTTTCTTAAGAAAAAACATAATGCATTCCTCATGGCAGGCCTACAGCTGTAACCGCCACCATGCGAGCAGGCTTGTACCACAAAGATTCCAGTAAGCAGAGCAGCAACTCCTCATAGAAAAAGTGCAAGAAGTATAAAAATATAGCTCAGTGGGAGAGCACTTGCCTAACACTCACAAGACCCAGGGTTCCAGCTTCAGCACAGGGGGGGAAAAAAAGAAAGGAAAATATAACTGGAAATGGTTTCAATGTAATGGATCTCACACAGTAAGTACACAAGTAGGGAGCCCTGGCCTCAGTTCACACAGCAACACCTACTTTTGAGGCTGGGTAAGCCACTTCATTTCACTTCCTACCTGTTAAACAAAAAAGGACACAAGGACAATACAGATAATAAAATGTCTTCCTCTCTTGGGAAATGGTGGCTTGTGCCTGCAACACTAACCATTTGGGAGTCCAGAATAGGGAGGACAGTGGTAGAAAGCCAGCCACGTTTGCAAGATTCCCTTCCCAATCCATATATGGACAGGAGAGGGATCCATTTGTCCTCTCAAGCTATGTGGGAGGCTGAAATTAGGAGGATTATGGTTACAGGCAGCCAGGGCAGAAAAGTCCAACAGACTCCATCTCCCTAGGGGAAGGCTTGATGCAGTGTGAACTTGGGATTACCATGCTACGTGGGAGGCTGAAATTGGAGGGGTCGTGGCTCTAGGCCAGACTGGGTGGAAAAGTCCATGCAACTACGTCTCCATGGAAAGACACTGGACCTGGTGGCCTTTCTGTCATCTTAGCAACAACAGGAAGCCTAAAATGCATACATCACAGCCCAGGCAAACACAGGAAAACATATGCATCCCAACCAATGAAAACAGGGCTGGAGATGGGGCTGAGTGACAGACACCTGGCTAGCAAGCAGCTAAACTGAAACCCAGGACCATCATCAGGGGCCCCAATTTCAATACATGTTAAGTAGCAGGGGGAAATGGCCACCATTACAAATGCAGCATCCCTTATCCACGACTCCACAGGTCTCAAAAGCTCTCCAAACCAGCAGTAAAACAGGACGGGTGTTAACCTAAGATATTTACAACCTTGTTGGCCCACATAGTGTCAATAAAGACCCATACATTTTGCCACAGAAACATGAGTCTGTTTAATTCTAAACTACTGCCAACCTCCTCAGGTTACTATTACATAAAATAAGGCTCATGTATGAGATGGGGCAGGGGAAACACATACATTCTGAAACACATCTGATTTTGCTGTGCTAGGGATCAAATCTAGGGCCTCACATGTACTAGGTAAGTGCTTTACCACCCACCCCTTTTCCCCCAACCCCCCCCTCCCCCACCCACTGCATTTCTGGTTCCAAGAGTTCTAGATGATGGATTGAGAATTGATAGCAAGATTCCAAGATTCCAAGTTGAATAGCAGCTCCCTGGTCAAGCAGGAGCCATTATCCAAATGCTATGGAACAGCTGCCTTGCGGAAGCCATGAAGATCTGGAAGCACCGCAGGGATTCAGCTCTGGGTCACAGGCTGGCATCTGTGTTCTGATGTAGGCTGGCCAGTGACAGGAAGGAGGTGACGAGGGAAGAGCTGAAGCCAGACCCACAGTAGGACTCCAGCATCTCTCCAGGGACCCAAGCCATCAAGCACATTCTTGGGACTTGTTCAGTCACTTCTCGTTTCTCAATTTTCAAAGTGAGTTCAGTTTCCATTCCCAACACTGGTTCCCTCTCATCTGGGCAAAGTGCCATTGAATCGCAAAGGCCACTCCAAGGTTTGGGATATATATATATGGGTTTTTTTAAGCTGTTGAAAAAACCTTAAGCTAACTAATTGAGTACTTTCCAACCTCCTTTCCCCAGGCTTACCATCCATTAGAATGACACTCGATTTCATTTCAAAGATACTCTCCTCTGAGTGGATTAAATATACACTATGCATATTATAAATGATCAATGTCACTATTAATGAAGTGAGGCATGAGAAAAGATAACGTTTTGAGAACTGAATCAATGTAATGTTTCTCTAAGATCTAGACAAGAAAGGTGCCCTCTTCCAACCTCCTTCTTTCATGGGTACAGAAATGACAGAACGCACAGCAAGCTCCTTCTTCTTTTTTGTCTTTTTTTTTCTGTGCTGGGACTTAAACTCTGGGCCTGGGCACTGTCCCTCAGCTCTTCACCTCAAGGTTAGCACTTTACCACTTGAGCCACAGCGCCATTTCCAGTTTTCTGGTGGTTAACTGGAGGTAAGAGTCTCATGGACATTCCTGCCCAGGGTGGCTTTGAACCATGATCCTAAGATCTCAGCCTCCTTAGTAGCTAGGATTACGGGTGTAAGCCACCAGTGCCTGGCATACAAACTCCTTCTAAAAGACAATCCAGAAACCCAGGTTCACTGTAATTTCTGCTCAAGTGAGCTCTGAGCTCACTGCCAGAGGGTAGCACACACCACTGCCAAGGGGTTTAGGGAAGGAAACCATGGATGTTTGAGCTGGTGACCACCAAGAGATGCAAAGACTTTCTTGATGAAGAATGGAGCCAGGGTGGATGTGAGCAATGATGGAACTGAAGAGCCAAGAGAGGAAGGAGGGGACATGTGATGGAGTAATGGCAGCTGGGCCAGTGGACTGTAGATTGGTTTTGTGAAAGATGGCTGGAGTTGTAGAAGGAAGTGACTTGAACTGGAGGGCACCATAGGAGGAACTCAGCTTGGGAAGTAGCTACGCTCCTGGGTGATAGGGCGGTCTACACCAGGATTTAACCACAGGAGCAGAAGACAAAAATGACTCAAGAGAAAAGTTCATGAAGCTAAGAGCATCTAGTGATGGAGAGAAAGATCACCTATGTTTACACTGAAATGAGAGTAACTTTTATCTCCCATCAACTACCAAAAAGCCAGAAGGAGACCTGTGGCTCAAGTGGTAGAATGGTAGCCTTGAGCAAAAAAAAAAAAAAAAAAGCTCAGGGACAATGCCCCAGCCCCTGAATGAAGCTCCCGGACCCACACTCTAAAAGAAAAAGTACCTTTTAATGGAAGTGAGCCAGGAGCCAAGTCACTGAGAAAAGACCATGACTGATAGTGGTAAAATCTAAATGAGGACCTTTATTTGAAAATTCAAGACCACTGCAAGAAAAGGGAACTGGGAAGATGGCTCAGTGGTAGAGCGCTTGCCTTGCATGTATGAGGCCCTAGGTTCAATTCCTCAGCACCACATAAGCAGAAAAAGTCAGAAGTGGTGCTGTGGCTCAAGTGGTAGAGTGCTAGCCTTGAGCTAAAGAGCTGAGGGACAGCACGCAGACCCAGAGTTCAGGCTCCACAACCGACCAAAACAAAAACGAAAAGGAAAATTGTGACCCTGCCAGCCCAATCTCTTCTATAGTATGATTGGAGGAGAAAAGCCACATGAAGGATTATCATAAATAAGCCAGCTTTGGGATGAAGACATTTCCTTTGAGTTCAGAAAAACAAAGAATTGGGATCCTTACCCCACTCTACCTGAGCTTGATGAAGCCTAAGTTCTGTTAATTAAAGAAAGAAAAAAGATCTGAAGCAGACTGTTAATTAGCAATGTATGTCTGATTATTTGCCACTTTTAGCAACAAAAGGGAAAGATTCATCAACAAATAAAAATTCATTAGATGCACAACTGGGTCAAACGGGATCACCCATTTTGTCCTTCAAACATGATGCCAGTTCCCCCTTACCTGAGCAATCAGGCCTTTTGTTTGAATGGCTTCTGGAACAGCATAGGCAAGAGAAGGCCCAGGCTTTGAGTTACTCCAACAGTGTGAGACCTTGAACACATGCCAGAACACTAGTCTGTCACTTAAGAACACTAGTCTGTCACTTAATTTTCTGCTGAAAGAACCATGAAGACACAGACTAATCATTTATCACCATTCCCCTCCTAATACTTCCATGGATCATAGTGTCATAAAAATCATGGGATTTTTTTTCTTCCCCTCACAAAGGAGCAGAAGAAGCACAAATATAAAAAGTTCTGGTGGCTCACACCTGTAATCCTAGCTACTCAAGAGGCTGAGATCTGAAGACCACAGTTCAAAGCCAGCCCAGGCAGGAAAGTCCTCAAGACTCATTATCGCCAATAAACTACTTACAAAAAGCCAGAAGTGGGGGCTGGGAAGGTGGCTCAGTGGTAGAGCGCTTGCCTTGCATGCATGAGGCCCTGGGTTCGATTCCTCAGCACCACATAAGCAAAAAGAAAAAAAAGCCGGAAGTGGCACTGTGGCTCAAGTGGTAGAGCGCTAGCCTTGAGCTGAAGAGCTGAGGGACAGCACCCAGGCCCAGAGTTCAGGCCCCACGACCGGACCAAAAAAAAAAAGCCAGAAGTGGCCCTGTGGCTCAAGTGGTAGAGCGCTAGCCTTGAGTATAGAGAGGCTCAGGGACAGCACCCAGGCCCTGAGTTCAAGAACAAAAACCAGCAAAAAAAAGTTTTGTGTCTGAGCTAATAGCTCAACGATAGCAATTAGTGGCAGAGCATGACTAGCATGTACAAGACCCTGGGTTCAGTCCCCAGCCTCACAAGTAAACAAAACAAGTGCCACACTAACTGAAAGCATTAGTTGATAACTTCTCTTCTGTCCCCACAAGCTACCAGTTTGGTTAACTAAGACAGTATCTTCAAGACAGCTATCTGTATCTGCTAAAAAAAAAAAAAAAAAATCAAAAACACTCCGTCTTTTACCAGCCCCTGTCAGATGCTCACTCTAGGGTCAAAAATCTCACATGAGCGGGCTACAGTGACCATATAATCTTATACTCAGGAGGCTGAGGTCCGAGGACCACAATTCAACACCAGCTCAGGCAAGAAAGTCTGTGAGACTCTTATCTCCAATTAACCATCAAAAAATAAGCAAGAAGTGGCTCACGTTGCAGGGCCCTAGCCTTGAGCAAAAGAGCTCGGGGACAGTGCCTAGGCCCTGAGTTCAAGCCCCAGGACCAGCACAAAAATGAATGAATACAAATAAAAATTTTCAGAGCCATCAAGGCCTTCCAAAACCAGAGTAAGAGAGAAGATATCTCTAGCTGTCAATGCACCGTAAGCATGTGACCTGATCCTGGAGTTAACATTTATGAAGAAACAGACAAAGCGAGAAAGGAAAGACATGGAAGAAGGAAGGGAGCCACAATCTTTAATTCAATGTTGGTCACTTCTCATGGGCTTTTTATTTCTGAATTCTTTTTATTCTTGTATTTATGAATACATAAACTGAGCAGAGTAATTTCTCCCAATATTTGGACCTTATATATGGTATCAGCCAATACCCTGTGTTACTTGCTTTTTGTTGGTACACAAATTAGTGTTCAACATTCATGGAGCATATTCCCATTTCTCTTTAAAATATGATGTCGCTGGCTACCCGTGGCTCACACCTGCAATCCTAGCTTCTCAGGAAGCTGAGAATGGAGGTCCAGAAGATGAACAGAGGACAGGCAGGGGAGCGCATGTCACCAGCAGAAACCATGGTAGGAAGCAGCCTGAACAAAGTTAGCACAAGACGTTATCTGAAAATCGAATCAAAAGCAAAAGGACTCAGGTCACGGCTCAAGCAGAGCATCTGCCCAGCAAGCACAAGGCCCAGAGTTCCAGCTCCAGGATAACCAAGACAAGAAAAAGCAACCTCAGCTCTTTGACTCTTCAAAGTGTGTCCACACCTGTTTTCATTTGTTCTCCTAAAATCCCATGTCACTGCTTTCTCTAGGCAACAGATACTTAACAACTGAAACTTCTGCACAGATCCAAGGGCTTGACACAGGGCAGGAATAAGATGACAAAATGCTGTGTGTTTTGCCAGTACAAGCAGCACGGACATCACCAATACAGAAGCCAATGATGCTTGCAAACGTTTTCCAATGAGAATCTCTGTTTTTCTTAAAGCTTAGGGGACCACCACCTTTAAAATATCAGCCTCTATCTATATATATATCAGAATTTCAAGTTATGCATGAGACACCAGATCTGAAAGACAGAATTTGACCTACAGGCTGACAATAACGGGCTCTACTTTGTCCCAGCCTCAAACCCGTGAAGCGGAGCGGCACAGTTAGAAAAGCATCTGTTAGCTGAATAATTATGACTTCTCAGCAATGCAGCTTTATTGACTGAACTCCAACGACCTTCCCACCATTTAATTATTTCCTAAATGAAAGGTATTTTTCAACATCTGCTCTTAGTTTATTTTTAATTTGCATTTACTCTATCCTCTCTGTTGAAGCTGAAATTGGTAATATAGAATGACATTATCTCACAGCATCCCATTAAACGCTCTACCCTTCAATTAAAGTTGAACTGAAGTCATTCCCCAGGTTCCTTTGCATACAGATGTTCCTTTCGCTGTCCAGGAGGGTCAGACACTGCTTAAATTGAGATTAACATTACCTTTCTCTGATGGCTTTTCAAAAGCCCACTCCAGTGTTCCATCAACATGAATGAACCGTTTTGCCCATTTTTAATTGGTCTACTTGTTTCCTACGGTAAAACCTTTCTTCTAGAATACAGATGGGGGGGGGGAATACAAATGCTTCTAAAACTTAATTCAATTTAAAGCTCCATACACAAATCCAGCCAGAAGCAAGGTGAGAAGAAAATATAGCAGTCATCAACAAAGATGTATAAATGACTCCGAAATGTGAAAACATTAATCAAGTTAAGAGAATTCATTCCAGAGGAAGAGCTAATATCGAAAGCCTTGAAAATCTGAGCTATAGCATAATCTGAAAAACCCAAAATAAGTATCAGGAAGGGGAAGTTTACGTGGAGACCTTGTCGTCATTCACTCCGGACCACTTGTGTCTCATTCTGCACATGTCCCCTGAATCTCCAACCTCAACTATTTTCACCACTCCTGCCTGCTTCCAGCCTCCCTCCACCATTGCGCCTGTCCAGATTTATCACTCATAATGGCCAACAAAGTTGCCTTCCTGCCAATCACTGCTGAGCCAGCATTAACCCACTTAAGAGCCTGAAGTGCTCTGTTTGTGTGTTTTCCAAAGCTGGCCCTCACTTTCTGTGTGTGTGGGGAGTGGGGGCGCATACACGCACACACCAGTACTAGGACTTGAACTCACAGCCCCACCGCTGTCCCTTAGCTTTTTCTGCCCAAACCTGGTACTCTACCACTTGAGTCACACCTCCACTTATGACTGGAGATAAGAGTCTCAAGGACTTTCCTGCCCCAGGTAGCTTTGAACCTCCATCTCCAGGTATTAAGTCTCCTGAGTTGCTAGGATTATGGGCACTGGCACTGGGTGCTAAGTCTAATTCTTACAGCCCTGAAGAGTATGGAAAACCTTTATTGAGCACTTACAGCAGGTAGAGACTGAGCTCCAGGCTAGCACCACAAAGTCAAATGAGGAAAAGTCAGAAACACCAAAAATAGAAGTAGAGAGTGTGCACGAGGGAAAGATCGATGCTAGTGAGTGACGAGGAGGAACATCTTGCTGCCCTGGGGCTGATGACTGAAGGAAAAAGGTTCCAAAGTCACAGAGGGGAGAAAAACAAGCAGACACAAACACCAAACAGTGGCCGCGTCCGGAGGAGGACGCTGGACAGTCCACCCCATTTGTTTCCCGCACATCAGGTCAAAGACAAACAGGGCAGGATGGAATACCACTTCTCAAATATATATGTTCATTCAGTTCCCTCCATAAGGAATTGGCCTCAATCAATGCCCCACTAAGATCTCTTCTACCTTGAATCTGGTGCTGGCAGCTCATGCTTGCAATCCTAGCTACTCAGGAGGCTGAGATGTAAGGATGGTCGTTTGAAGCCAACCTGGGCAGAAAAGTCTGTGAAACTCTTATCTCCAATCAACCACCAGAAAACTAGAAGTGGATCTTTGGCTCAAAGTGGTAGAGTACTACTAGCCTTAAGCAGAAAAGCTCAGGGACAGTGCCCAGACCCTGAGTTCAAGTCCAAGGAAAGGGAAAGAGAAAGGGAAAGGGAAAGGGGGAGTTTTAACAATGAAGCAACCAGAGGAACCTGCATTCCGGGTCTCAATGCAGAAAGCTAGCCAGGCTCTGGCTCCGTATTGAGTGAAATCCTCTGGCTCAACAAGCCACTGTGTGAAATGCAACAACACGTGTCACCCTCTTGTCCTGACCCACTTTCCTGGTTTGTACCTTGGCTTGGTACAAATTACTTTTCAAAATGCAGGGCACAAGGAAGTCCCGCCTCATGAAGTCAAGTATCTTTTTAAACTGTTTAAAGGAAAGCATTTGCAAGGAAAGCTAATCATAAACATGTGTCTCGAGCTTTCCCTGTGCCTCTGAAATGCAAACCACTTTCACTCTAATTCAGAGGCTCATAAATCTGCTTTTCTGCTTCATAAACCAAGCGCACTAAAGAGAAAAGCCCACCCAGGCTTGTTACAACACTGATGCTGGACCCTACCCCAGAATCCAGACCATAGTTCCCATCCCCAGCCTAAGTTAGAAGTCCCATCCCTCTGAATATGACAACTCAAAATCTACTTTTCAAAATAAAAGCTTATGCAAAAAAAAAAATCTCTGGAATTACGAAACTAGTATTAAACGGGGTAACTTACACCAGCCTATGAGGGGTTTGATCAGTTAGTAGCAACACCAAATTGTATCTCCTCCACATCAGTATTCATAGCCACTCAGGAGGTTAAGATCTGGAAGATTGTGGTATGAAGCCAGCTCAAGCAAAAGTCTGTGAGATTCCACCTCTAACCAGCAAAGAAAGACAGACTGAAGATATGGTTCAAGTGGAAGCGCACCAGCTGAGTAAGAAAGTGTGAGGCCCCAATACTGAGAGAGAGAGAGAAAGACAGACAGACAGACAGAGAGACAGAGACAGAGAGACAGAGACAGAGAGACAGAAACAGACAGAGACAGACAGAGAATTGAACCAACTTGAAATGACCAGCACCATGAAATCAGAAAAGATATAAACAGAAAATCCTTTTGAAACCCCAGTTGATGGATTTTATTTTAAAGTTCTATCATTATTATTTTTTTTTTTTTTGGTCCGGTCGTGAGGCCTGAACTCTAGGCCTGGGCACTGTCCCTCAGCTCTTCAGCTCAAGGCTAGTGCTCTACCACTTGCGCCACAGCACCACTCTGGCTTTTTTCTTTTTGCTTATGTGGTGTTGAGGAATCGAACCCAGGGCCTCAGGCATGCAAGGCAAGCACTCTATCACTGAGCCACCTTCTCAGCCCCTAAAGTTATATTATTTTACAGGTAGATACAAAGTCATATTTTTTCACTGAATTTCTCTGCTACATCAGAAATGTCATTATGTGTCATTTCTGCTTTCTGAGAAAAGATTTTGTTACACAATTAAGTGTTAAAAATACTGAACTAGGGGTTGGCAATGTGGCTTAGTGGTAGAGTGCTTCCTAGCATGCATGAAGCCCTATTCTTCAGTACCCCATAAACAGAAAGGGCTAGAAGTGGTGCTATGGCACTGTGGCTCAAATGGTAGAGTGCTAGCCTTGAGCAGAAGAAACTCAGGGACAGTGTCTCGGCACTGAGTTCAAGCCCCAGGACCAAAAACAACAACAACAAAACAAAATTTAAAACAAGAAATGAAAAGAAAATGTTTGTGCCTCAACAGTGTAGGGGAAGGAAATAATCTAGTACACACCTTTCTCCCTTGCCTTAAATTTTAACTAATATTTACAACTGCTCAAATGATTTTACATTGTTCCCAGAAACCCATCCTATCAGCATCTAGTTCGAGCATTTAGGTTCAAATAAGGTTCAATAAAATCGAGTTTTCCATTCTGTCTGCATAATTAATGTGCCGCCTTTGCAAGGAAGCAGGCTCAGCAGTTGGCGTGGGGAATGGATCTTCCCTCGGCATTCACAGCCACCCGAAGAGCTCAAGAGAATCACAGGCAACCAGGAGAGGCCAGTTTCAGCATAACAAGGTACCAACACCCACAAGATTTGTACATGCATGACAATAGATACCCTCCTCCACCAAGGTGGATTTCCACAAGGGTGACTGTCAGTACCAGGGCACATCCCCAGGGCTTATGGAAAAAAACCAAACCTACTCAGTGACTTCCCTTCAGAGCCTAAGTACTCCAGCCAAGTCAACTTTCAAGAGGAAAATGGGCTGATTTTCATAGTCCCCTCAACTACTGAGAAAAACCCCTCTCACGGCTACTTTTTTAAATGTAAGAGAAAGAAGTAACTGCTGATTCCCTAAATTCAACATAGCTACTGTCTGCTTCAGAGCAACCTCTGGAAGATCACCAAAGAACATGTAGGCTGCCTCACACTACATCTTGTGAGGCAAATGTAATCTAATGTAAACATGTTTTCAGGAGGCTTCCTATAAATGCAATCCCCAGGTAGGATGGGTTGTTTTCCAGCATTTCTTTTTATTTCACTGGCTTCTCTTCTTCCCTCCCCCACACACCTCTACCAACTCTTTCAATAGCAGTTACCTATCTGGGCATCAGACCAGGGCCTATACGGAGCCAAATGTCAGTGTATGTGAAATCCACTACCTTTTTTCACTAGCCAGCTAAAAGCCTTGAGCAGCAGTCAAAGAAAAAGAGAAAAAGGAATTCACGTCAGAAACAGATTATCAAGCCCTCAATCTTTCACCAGAAGGACTGCCTGTCCTCTGGTATTTTCCCTTTGTCAACTCTCAACAGAGAACCGACAGACCAATGCCAAAAATCAAAGAGGGCAGCGAAAGTAGCAGGCTCTGCCTCTTACAACTGGCTTCGCCTAGCAGGCTTAGAATGTGAGTCCCAGCCTCTCTCAGCCTAGAGTTCCAACGGCAGGAACTAGAAAGGAAGAGGCAGAGAATGGGGTGAATACTCCAAGTACAGTGCAAAAGGTGTAAAGGGAAGATTCAGGAACAAAATGAAGAACCACCCAGCACCCACAGAATAAACCACCTTGTGAAATAAAGGACTGGGCATTCCACAGAGGTCAAATGCAGGGTTTGTGAAGTCAGACCACCTGAGTTCCAAGGTCAGTTCTGACACTTTCAAGCTCTGCAACTTTTTTTTTATTGAATCAATATTTAATGCTAGGTCCTTGCTCTTATGGAGTTAAATTCTATTTAGGATGGATATTGACAAATATATAATATCAGAAAACTACCAGACAGTGACAAAACATGCAGTTAACCAAAATACAATGACACAATTGGAAGTGACTAGACTAAGTATGGTGATACACATGTATAATCTCAGCATTTTGGGAAGCTGAAGCCAAGAGGATCACGAGTTCAAAGCCAGCCTGGTTTACATAGCAAGACCCTATCCAATAAAAATAAATAAATAAGCTGGGCACTGGTGACTTACACCTGTAATCCTAGTAGTCAGGAGGCTGAGAGCTAAGGAGAAGCCAGCCCAAGCAGGAAATTAACCACAGAAAACCAGAAGTGGAGCTATGGCTCAAAGTAGTAGAGAGCCAGAGATAGTACTTAGGCCCTGAGTTCAAGCCCCATAACCAACATCAAGCAAGCAAGCAATGTCAAAAAGCTACAGTCCAGAGACTGCAGGGAAGATCAGTCAGTGAAGGCAACAGTTAAGCTTCAATCTAAATGAAGACAAGGAGCTAAACAAAGACAGAGAAAAGAGGAAAGTAAGGTCCTTCAGTAATAAGACGCTAAGATTAGACATGAACACTGGGGATGATAAAGATTAGACATGAACACTGGGGATGATAAAAATTTTTGTTATTCTCTGGCTTCCTGCACAAAGTTTAATAAAGGATTGAATCACACAAGGTAAGAGTTTTCCCTACTAATTCATTCAAACTATGCACTTTCCTGAGTGTCAGCAATTATAATTCTCCCAAACTATAAAAATGTCCAAATATAAACTAGGCAACCAGTATTTCACACCTGTAATCCTAGCTACTCAAGGGGCTGTGATCTGAGGATCACGGTTGGAAGCTAGCCTGGACAGGAAAGTCCATAAGACTCTTATCTCTAATTAATCACCAAAAATAGATGGAAGCAGATGTATGGCTCAAGTGGTAGAGCACTAGCCTTGAGCACCAAACCTGAGGGACAGGCCCTAAGTTCCAGCCCCAATACTAACACAAAAATAAATAGACAGACAGACACAGACAGACAGACAAACAGATAGACAGACAGACAGACATATAGAAAGACATTTTTAAAATGTCCATTTATAGCTAGCTGATACTCTGTCCTTAGTCCTAAGATTTACATTTGTCCAGGGGCTCTGGGCTCAGTCTCCCCACAATAATACTGTGAGTCACAGAAGAGGCTGACTCACGCTTGTGTATAACTAGTTTTCAAATGCATTCATTACTGACAGAATAAAGTAATCGGATATTCTTTAAATTTATATGCATCTCAAACCATTTTTTATTATTTCATATTTTGCAATGTTCCAAGCAGAAGTTCATGTATCACTGACTCCAGCAGTAATCTATATTTCACTAAAAAAGTATTATTCTTGGAAGAGAAGAAAGGGTGGAAGCTGTCTTTCCATTTATGACCTACCCTCAGGAGTCCTAGAGCATAAGCAAGCATCTTCAATAGTAAGACTTCCCTCCCTGCTATGGGTTTGAATACTTCTCACACACACACACACATACTCTCTCTCTCTCTCTCTCTCTCTCTCTCTCTCTCTGTGTGTGTGTGTGTGTGTGTGTGTGTGTGTGTGTGTGTGTGTGTGTTGGGTACTTAATCTCTGATGCAACCGTTTGGGGAGTTGGTTCCTGATGGGTCGTGTTCAGGCTCAGTGTTTAAAGGCTGAAGATGTGATTTCTTGTCTTCACCCTACCTTGCCATTTTCCCCCTGCACCATGGGATGACCCCATCAGACATCAGAGGTGAGAGCCAAATAAATGTGGTCATTATAAATCCTTTCTCCCCAAAGCAAAAATAACTCTTGGCCCAGAATTTCAAAACCTTTACTATCTTGTTTTCTGAAACCTGCTAAGTAGCGATGGTCATTAATACTGCACTCATGATGATCTTGATGTATGTGTTTTTACTCCAATTCCAAATCCTTCATTATTTAAGGCCACATACTTTATAGTTTCTTCCTAGCTTTTATTCACATCAAAGGTAAATGTAGTACAACCATAGCTGTGTGTGAGTTTTATATCCATGAAACTGCTCCATTCCTTACCTTCGATACATTTGCATTTATATGGATGGTGGAAGTAGTTTCTAAACATAATTTTTTTTTTTTTTGGTCAGTCGTGGGGCTTGAACTCTGGGCTTGGGCTCTGTCCCTGCGCTTTTTAGCTCAAGGCCAGCACTCTACCGCTTGAGCCACAGTGCCACTTCCAGTCTTCTACTGGTTTATTGGAGATAACAGTCTCACGAACATTCCTGCCCGGGCTGGCTTTGAACCGCGATCCTCAGATCTCAGCCTCCTGAGTAGCCAGGATTACAGGTGTGAGCCACCAGCGCCTGGCTTAAACATAAACTTTTTAAAAAAGCAACTATGCCTGTAATCCTAGCTACTCAGGAAGCTGAGACCTGTCCACCTCTGAATGAACTAGCAAATGCTGGACTGCCAGCATGGCTCTAGTGGTAAGGCGCCAGCTACAAGAAAGCCAAATGAGAGTAAAACACCCTCAGTGTAAGCCCTTTAATACGGGCAAAAAAATATTTTTTTTAAAAAAGTGCTTTGTTAAATGTGAAATGGAGACTAGCAGGCTCATTCAAATCTAAATTTATCTACTGGCTTTTGCAAAGTAATCCACCCAAAAGAATGTGATTCATATCTCAGCTATGCCACAGCTAAATTTTCAATGTGTTTTGAAGTAGGTGCCATTAAAGAAAAGAATAACAGTCATAACCTTGGCATTATGACACTAAAGGCAATTGAGAGTCTTTAAAAATATAAAATGTAGTAACACAAGTACATCATAAAGCACTAAAAAATACATATGAATAAAAAAATAAACAAAAGAAAAATAATGACCCCCCAAACGCCAAGACAGTCAATGTGATCTTTGGAGTCTATATCCTATTCCATTTTTTTAAGATCTTTTTCACATAGATGGCTTCATATATCACATAATTTTAAATGAACAGCATACAAAGAACATATTCCAGCATTTACATATATATATGCTCATGAATACATATACACCACTATATCCCTTCTTATGAATGCAACATCTACTTTATGCATAGCTCTAATTTAATCAGCCTCACTGCCATTGTATATAACAAGTGAACTCTGGTGAAATTCAGTGAGTTTCCCACCATGTCTTAGAGACACCCTCTTTGAATTATACATTAACAGTCTTAGAACTTGGAGCCTTTCAAAATACTTTGGGAAATTATGACCCAGTCAATGCCTAGTTTGGGATTTTTATGGTGTTTCCACATTTTTTCTATTATAAATAATGCTGTGCTCAACTTCTTGCACATACATTGATATGCACTGCCTGAGGGAGAAAACTATAAGTAGAATGACTTGGCCAATCCACATATTCTTGTTAAAAATACATTAGAGACCCTCCTTTAACACCAAAAACCATAATCATTTTTGCCAAAATGTCCACTAGCAGTCTATGAATGTTATTAGCCTTTATAAATGATAGATTTAAAGAGTATTTTCAGTCAGACACTGGTGGCTCAGGCCCGTAATCCTACCTACTCAGGAGTCTGAGATCTGAAGATAGCATCAACCTTGAGTAAAAAGCTAAGCAAGATCCAAGGGACCTGAGTTCAAGTCCCAGTAATTCCCTCCCATCCTTCCATTTCCCCCCCACCCCAAAAAAGTCAATGCTGAAATCTGAGATCGTAGTTCAAAACTGGTGTGGGAAGGAAAGTCTGTGAAATTCTTATCTCCAAGCAATCACTAAAAATTCAGAAGTGGAAATGTGGCTCAGGTGGTAGAGCACCAGCCTTTAGCAGAAAAGATAAAGAACAGTTGCTCGGTGCCAACAACAACAAAGAAAGTTTAAGGACTCCTCCTAGAGGCCCAGCATTTTGCAACTTATATAATTACTCTTCAATGGGCGTAGCCAAAATAGTAGCCATAGATAGCAAAACTCAATGGAGTTTGCCTCAGGAAACTGTTTAGGAATAGACCTGCTCACAATCCAAAGAACTGACAAATAGAGACATTTGATCGCTTCACTCTCATTTTCCTCATCACTTTTACGTATTTCCAAATTCTGTTCTCTTAAGAAGATATAGATGGGGGGCTGGGAAGGTGGCTCAGTGGTAGAGCGCTTGCCTTGCATGACTGAGGCCCTGGGTTTGATTCCTCAGCACCACATAAGCAGAAAAAGCCGGAAGCGGCGCTGTGGCTCAAGTGGTAGAGCGCTCGCCTTGAGCTGAAGAGCTGAGGGACAGTGCCCAGGCCCAGAGTTCAGGCCCCACAACCGGACCCAAAAAAAAAAAAAGAAGAAGATATAGATGGGCTGGGTATATGGTGCAAGAGAGAGCGCGCCTGCCCAGTAATGTCCTGGGAACACTCCTCTGCATCACAAAAACAAACAAAAAAGCTAAATAAGATATTAATAAGTCTTTACATTTATGCAGAACTTCATCCTTCTAAAAACACTTCAAACATAAAGAAGCTTACAGGCTAGAACACGGAGATCATGCTTTCAACTATACAAACCACAGAATATGCAGTAACCTCCAAACCATCATTCAAGCTATATAACAAGCAACACATATTTACAGCCAAGAATATCAAATCCAAACTCTTTGCCAGCCCACCCCAGCGTCATGAAGGAAATGTGGATCTTAGGACATGCAATTTCCATTGCACGTTCAGCACAGACTTCTACAGTTTCAAATAAGAAAGAAGCTCCCACCAGAACTACATGGATGGTTCATGTAGGAAAAACAAAAAACACAGAATTTAAGATTCTTTCTGTTCTTTGTTTTTAAAGTGACCCTGGAGGTAATTCTGCACCTCAAAGTAACTCTCAAAGTTACCTAAGTATAGTGCTCACACCCAGCCTGGAGTTCTATGTAATTTGCAGAGCTCAGAAAGGCCGTGCTTGCACAAAAACATCTCCCCTTAAAGCCAGCCTTACCATCATATGGGAAGCTTTTCAAAGATACTGAAATTTGTATTCAATAGGTTTGGAAAGGAGCCAGTGCATCTGCATTTGTAAAAACTCCCCAGTTGATTCATTTGTGCAGCCAGGATCGAAAAAGCACTCGGTTATATAATAAGATGTGGGGGAAGGGCAGGGGAGGAAGGTATCCTGAGGTCCCCAGTATAAATGTTTCTGAATGGAAACCACTCATTGGTCTGAGGCTGCCTGGTTTGATTACCCAGGGGGGAAACTGTCCCTTGAGAAGGTTCATAGGAAATTTCAAAAAGAGGATTGAAGACAGGATGCCTGGTAGCCTAGCACCGGCCACCAAGAAGGAAAGCCAGGGAAGATACATGGAAACAGAACAAAACCATGAAAAGATCCTTTCCTGCCACAAACTATGGTATTCCCTTCTTTAAACACACTTTTCTCCTCCATTTTCAGAAAACAAAAGGAAAAATGCCCAGCTTTTCTGGTACATTCACCAAACAATGCCAGTCAACCTACAAGGAGACAAAACCATGTTGACAGATGAAGACATGACACTCACCAACATTATATTAACTTTCAGAAAACAAGTGTTAGAGTTAAGTTAGTCAAATCAAGTTTGCCTTCTAAGAACAGTACCAAACCAGCCAAGAAACCTGTCTTCTAAACTGTTCATCCATAAAAATCCAGAGTTATCTTTAGCTTCCATTACTTACCAGATCTGGACTTAATGATATCACTGAATTCATTCTGCCCATCATCAGGCCTGGCTTCATGTTCTCCGTACTTGGCCATCTCGACTATAAATTTCAGTGTAATCCAAAGACTCTCCTAAATCCTCTTTATAAGACTGTCAGCTTTATATAATGGGCCAGCTTGACAATATCAGTACCTAAAGAGAAAATGGAAAGTACTTATAGATAGAAATGGACATAGGTATAGATATCACACAAATATAATCAAATCGGAGGTATACAATTGTGTGCAGTAACCATTCAGCAAATATTTATTGACTGCCTGCCACATCCAAGGCCCAGCTCCAGGCCACAGGGATTTGACTATGAACAAGAAGCAGAGCCTCTACATTGCCTATAGAGTTGAGAGACACTAAGCAATTAATTCTACAATCGATTATTAATATAGGAGCATATCATTAATTATGTAATCAATTAATTATACAATACCAATGGCCTACCAATGTACAAAGGAGAAACACAGAGTAAAACATACAGAAGAAGAATCTGACCTGCCCAGTACTGAGAGGACTTACTTAAGAAATGACATGGGAGCCCAGCCTTCAAAGACAATTAGAATTACTTAAAAAGGGGAGTGAGACAGGAGTTGGAAAAAAAAAGTTGAAAAAAAAGTGGGGGGGAGTGGGGCAAATGAGAGCTTCCTCTGTGACTTAGCAGAAAGAATCAGAGAACAGTCCAGAGAGGAGGCCAGTGTGGTTGGAGAGGAGACAGGGACATCTGTCACACCTGGGAAGAAAGGGAGGTGGGACCAGTGGTGGGGTCAGGTCAAGGCTTTGGGTCCATATCTGAAGAGATTAGAAACCCAACAGATGCAGGGAAGTGATGTGATCAGTCTGCTGGCTTGGAGCGGGAGTGCAGTGTGTATGAGGAACCATACCATGAAGACTAAAGCAGAACTCAGTAATACATTAATGAAGTACTGAGGCCATGGAGTATGGATGTTCAAATTGTGTGTGTGTGTGTGTGTGTGTGTGTGTGTGTTTGACAGTACAGGGGCCTGAACTCAGGGCCTCAGCAGTGTTTTTTACCCATATCGCTCAAGTTTAGTCCTCTATCACTTGATCCACAGCTCCATTTCCAGCTTTTTGCTTCATTAATTGGAGACAAGAGTCTCTCAGCCTTTCCTGCCCAGGCTGGCTTCAAACAGGATTCTCAGATCTCAAGCCTCTTTAGTAGCTAGCATTACAGGCATGAGACCCCAGGGCCTAGCCAAATTACTAGACCCTGAAGGTTCAGAACACCAATACTACAATGCAGAACAGCTTCCCAGTTGGGAATAGGGACTCTTCCACTAAGCTGGAGGACAGGAAGGGTGATAGGCTGGGAGGAAGAAATAATGAATAGTCAGGATATTCTGAGTTTGAAGTGCTGTGAGATCCACAGGGGAGAAGACAAAGATGCAGATCTGGGTCTCAGGAATGGTCTGGGTAAGAAGACATAAACCTAAATAGAGATACATATGTCTACCCAGACAGATCTGGTTCTGGAAGAAAGGTTCAGCACCTGAGTTTGGCTAGTACAGGCAGCTTGCAGATCAAATACTGATCTTTTGCAACAAGTGAGAAGCATCTTTAGAATCTAAAGAACTGAAGAATCTACAAAAGTAAATAAATAAAGCCCATAGCTTCTCAGGAGACTGAGATCCAAGGATTACAGTCCAAAGCCAGCCTCGTTAGCAAAGTCTGAGAGACTCTTATCTCCAATAAACTACCAAAAAGTAGAGAACCAGTAGCTCAAGTGGCAGAGTGCTAGTTTAGCAAACAAAGCTGGAGGACAGGACCCGGCTCTGACATCAAGACCCAGAACAGATACCATAAAGTTGAAGAATCTGCCCTGCAGTGCCAACTTTTCTTTAAGAATGTCAATAATTAGAGGTCTGTACTCAGGGAACACACTGCCCTATCACCCCAGACAGAGCAGAATCCAGTCCTAAATTGAGGAGTCAGTCTCTGCCCTGATAACAGCTCTGGTAAGATTACTCTGAATTAGGAGGGGGAAGAGGAGGAAGAATAACCTGAATGCTAATTAAATAAGTTAATCATTGAACAGGAAATGAAACAATCAACAGATCCAAACAATCTGCAGATAAGCTAAATTAATCCACATATTAAAACAAATAACAGAACTAGGGTTCCTGCTGGCCAATATTGAACAATTCAGTCCTTTAAAACCAAAGACAAGGGGCTGGGAAGGTGGCTCAGTGGTAGAGCGCTTGCCTTGCATGCCTGAGGCCCTGGGTTCCATTCCTCAGCACCACATAAGCAAAAAGAAAAAAGCTGGAAGTGGCACTTTGGCTCAAGTGGTAGAGCGCTAGCCTTGAGTTAAAAAGCTGAGGGACAGTGCCCAGGCCCAGAGTTCAGGCCCCCCAACCGGACCCCCCCCAAAAAATAACAAAAACCAAAGACAAATTGCACAGTACTGTTATTTTCAAATATAGGTTATTTGATATTTATATGATATTTAGTATTTTAGTTTTTGTTTTATGATACAATTTCAAAAAGAATACCATACAGCATAGTTTTGTTACTTAAGTATAAATAATAGGCTATTCATTATAACATTTTTCTGACCAAGTCAAGATATAGGTCTATTCTATTAAAAGACATTGGTGTCTTGTGCCTGCAATCCTAGCCACTCAGGAGGCTGAGATCTGAGGACTGTAGTTCAAAGCCAGCCTGGGCAGGAAAGTCCTTGAGACTCTTATTGCCAATTAGCCACCAAATATCTAGAAGTGGAGGTGTGACTCAAGTGGTAGAGCACCATCCTTGAACAAGAAAAGGTAAAGGTCAGTGCCCAGGCCCTGAGTTCAAGCCCTAGTAGCCAACACAACAAAACAAAACAAGACAAAGCTGAAGTAGACAAACATCAGTAAATTGCTAAAGCTTTAAGAACAAGTCTCTCTGGCAGAGGTGAATGTATGAACTGTATAATCAACCTTCCACATGTTATAAGAACATTAAAAGGAGCTTTTAAATTCTCATATGGGTTAACCATTATCCAAAATTATAAGTAATTATTTCATTATGTTCTTATTTTCAGGTGCAACACTGTGAAAGATTTGTTAAATTCTTAAATGTCTTAGTCTACCAAGTACCAAAAACCTTGTTCAAAAGAATGGGCAGGGCACCAATGGCTCAAGCCCATAACCCTAGCTACTCGGAAGACTTCTGAAGCCATCAGTTCAAAGTGAGCCTAGGCAAGAAAGTTCATGAAACTCTTATCTCCAATTAACCACCAAAAAGGCAGAAGTAGAACTGTGGCTTGAGTTTGTAGAGCACCAGCTTTGAGTGGAAAAAAGTTAAGGGGCAGTGCCAGGGCCCTGAGCACCAGCCTTAGTCCTGGCACAAAAATAAACAGCTGTCACTTGTTGCCACAAATGGCCTGTGGACACTGGTTTGAGCAACAGAGATAAAGTATGCCTCCTCCTAAATCATCCAAGACTGAAGCAAATGCAGGCACTTATACCTGGCTGTCAGGAGGAAAAGTTGTAGCACTAAGTTTCAAAGTGACCATCAATTGCACACTGTGCTAAGGGGGAAGGTCTACAACAGCAAGGAAGGAACTGAGAACGGCTGCACGGGGTGTTTGCTTTAGGAGCCTTAAATTCTACACAACTGTCATTTGCTGTGAGTTGCCACTTACTATCAAGTTTAGCCAGACAATGAAACAAATCCAATGAGCTCTCCCTTCACCTTCTCTCTTCCTTTCCTTCTGCCACCCGAACCAGAAAGGCCGAAAGAGGTCACAATAAACCCAAGCAGAAAGGCAAAACTAACGGGTGTTTTTGTTTGGCTGGTTGGTTGGTTTTATTGAGAATTTTTTGTTGTTGTTTGTCTGTTTGATTTGGGTTGGGTTTCCTTGTATTTGGGGATCACACAACATAAAGAACATGCACCATTCAACAAGGTGGCTGCGAAGAAGGAAATCTTCACCCAAGTGTAACAGGGATGGAAAGAATCTTGAACCCGTGGATGAAAGCCAAGCGCTTTACCCTCGGAAGCAAAGCCTGGGAAGCCGAGCTCCAGGCCAAGGGAAGCCAAGGGAGCGGGATGTTGCTGTTGGGCTGGAAACGGAGCAGAGCGAGCAGAGAGCCAAGAGCTGCCATGCACACTCGGAAGCGCTGCAGGGGAGGTTAATACTACCGTGATTAATACTGTTTACAGGAGCAATAAACGTTGGGTAAACACCCAAAGCAGCCTTAGAGTGCGAGCCGTCTCCTCGGCGGAGGGGTGTGAGGTAGCCCCACGCGAGCCCTGGCCCTCACCGCCCGCTGCAGGGCCCACGCGATTCGCATTCCTGCCCGAAGGCTGAGCACCCCCGCGCCCACTACCCAGCCACGACAGCAAACTCCACGCCGACACACGCGGCTGCGGCCACCAAGACCAGCCCGGGCTCGGGGCGCTCCGGCCATGCCGACCCCTAGTGCGCCATCGGGAAAAGTCACCCGCCAGGTCCTCGGTGACCCCGGCGACCTGGGCGTTCTCCCGGGTTGACTCCGGGGAGTAGGGGCGGCAGTAACACCGAGTTCTCCAAACAGATTCTCTAGCTAGCCCTCGGGAGTCGGGCGCATTTTCTTTCCTCGCCTGGAAAACAGCAGCTCATCAGAACGGGTCTCTGGGAATCCAGGGCGTTCCAGAAAAGTGTCTTTAAACAAGGCGCCTTCCCCCCAAAAAAGTTGCACGGCCTTACCATCGGAGCTCCGTGGGGTTGGTAAGTTGGCCCTGGGCAACCAGAGCCCCGGCTCTTGAGCCCAAGTTAGACTGGGAGTAACGAATTACCTGGTCGAGTGCAGCCCGAGAAGCCACGAGTCCAGAAAACCAGGCGATCGCGCTGGACGACGCACCAACGGGGCACCCGGTCCCCCAGCTGCAGCCCGGGGGCCGCCCGATCGCCCCACCCCGGGGAGCAGCCACCCGGCCGGGGATCGAACACGTCTCCAGGCAGGCGCTGGGAAGCGCTCCCCGGCCCGCCGAGCAAACCGCCACCCTCTCCCACCCTCGCCAGGCGGACAGGGCCCGGGCCCCGCCTTCCCGGGGCCGGGGTGTGTGACAGGCTCTCCTAGAAGGCCACGTCCCCGGTTGGAGATCACTGGCCTGGCGCCCTACTTGGCGACGCGACGCACCCGGGCGAGCCCCTCTCTCCACCCCGCCCGGCGGGGAGGAGGTGGAGGGAGCCGAGGCGGCCGCACCGATCCTGTCCACGATCCTGCCTGGAGTCCCCGGCACGAACTCGCAGAGATCCCGAGGACCCGGCCGCCCCAGTCCTCCCCACGCGTCGGGTATTCTCTATCCGGGCCGGGGGAGCCGAGCCGAGCGTCCAAGGAAAGTGCAGGCAGAAGTGGATTCCATCCCCAACTTAAGAAGGCACCCGCAGCCCCGACCCCCGGGCCCTGGAGACACAGAAAGGTCCAGACTCCGCCCACCCACCCACCGCCCCCTTCCCCCCCTCCCGCTCCCGCGCGGGGCGGGGCGGGGGGGGCGGAGGTCTCCGATCCCAGCCCCGGGCTTCGGTTCCACCCGCTGTGGCTTACCTGCCGGCCTGCGGGCGCCTGCCCGGGCTCCACCGGTGTTGGGGGCCCTGCGATCGGCCGCGGGGAGGTGCCCGCGCGCGAGTTGGGTGGTCAGAGGGGTTGGGGTAAGGGACTAATTTTTTCTTTTTCTTTTTCTTTTTTTAATGAATGTGAAAAAAAACTGGACCGGAGCAGGCCGAGGAGAGGAATTGACACCCGATCGGAAACGCCCCCAGACCGGTGCAATCTTCCTGCCCCCCCCGGGGGGAGTTCCGCCGGAGACAAAAACAAAACCGTCCGGGCGCAAGCCGGGGCCGGCGCGCGCCTTCCACCTCGCCGTCCCCCAACAGCAGAGTTTGACTCCGAGAGAACGGGGAGCCCCGCTCTACCCCCCACCCCGCGATCAGATCCCCCCCTCTCCACTCCCCGGGGCTGCGCGAGTTCGAGGCTCCTCCTCGCCCCGCGGCGGGAGAAAGCCCGCGGCCGCCGCCCGCTGCCCCGCTCTCCTCCGAGGAAAGGCGGCGACTCCACAACTTTGTGCGCCCGGG